>NC_047043.1:70288621-70591651 GCF_011762595.2 Tursiops truncatus
GTGTAAACTACACATTTTTATTCTAAATCATGGGACTAAATCACAAAAGCAGCAGAGAACAGCAACTCAGTACTTTCTATCTTGGAAACAAAGGCAGCCACCTGAAATTACTCTCCACATATACTCGAGATTTATACAGATAGAAAATATTTCTTTCACATAATTCCAAATTTCAAAGAGAGCTCAAAATCATCCATGTGTCCCCAGTTTAGAACTTTACCAAATAAGCCAGTTGAAGCAAGCTCAGAGACAGGCTCCCATTCTTTCCTAGTCATGACTATACCCGCAGTGTGCCAGTAACAGTTATGGGACATCTCCACAGCAACAGGGCACTCTGATTCTGGCAGACACACCTCCATTAAAGAAGTCTTGGATTAACAGATATAAACTACTATGTATGAAAAAGATAAGCAACAAGGATATACTGTATAGCACAGGGAATTATAGCCATTATTTTGTAATAACCTATAATATAGTATAATCTGCAAAAATACTGAACCATTATACTGTACACACTGAAACTAGCATAATACTGTAAATCAACTATGCTTCAGTTTAAAAAAAACGAAGTTTTGTCTCATAGGTTAGTCCTGCACAGTCCAATGGAAATATAACATAAGCTACATATTAATTTTACATTTTCCAGTAGCCACAATTTAAAAATGTAAAAACAAACAGGTGAAATTAATTTCAATAATATATCTCATTTAACCCAGTATATCAAAAATAATATAATTTCAGCATGTAACCAGTATTAAAAACTGCTGACATACTTCACAATCCTTTTCTTGTTTTGTACTCAGCATGTCACACTTAAAGCACATCCCAATTCAGACAGTCCACATTTCAAAGCAGCATCTGTATTGGACAGTGCAGGGTTTGTGCACTTCTCCTATCTCATTACTCAGTAGAGACGTTTTTGTGTTGTTTATTACTCACCAAGATAGCCCATCTCTCATGAATTTAAACAAAAGTCCAACCACATAGAGATGAAAAAGAAAAATAACCTGGTGCACTTTCTATTCGCTCATGAAATAATATATACCAAGTACCTTCTTTGTGTCAGGTACTGAGCCAAGAGCTTTACATAGCTCATCTCATTTAATGCTCACAACAACCCTATGAGAAGGTACAACATAATCCCTGTTTTACAGACGAGAAAACTGAGACACAGAAAATTATTCTGCCTAAGGCACGCTTCTAGCCCTGGTGGTGCTTGGATTTCAACCCAAGGAAGCTGACTCCAGAACATACACTCTTACCCACCACACTTACTCAACAATAAGGAGCAAAGAAGGACGGGAGATAAATGATTAAGAAATCTTAGTCTGATTTGAGTGTGCATATCAGAAGACACTTGGGGAAGAATTTGAAAAGGCTGGGACAGAAATCCAGGCTTGAGGTACAAAGGGAAATTCACCTACCCAGGTAAGGAAGGGATGAGAGCAAGAAACATGTTCAGGGGAAAAAAACTGGCAACCAACTGAAAATTTTTGTGTCAACAAATGATGATGATGATGATGATGATGATAAGAACTAACATTTTTGGAGACTTTTCCCCAAGCCAGGCATTGTGTTAAACTCAGGGTTTCTCAACTCCAGCACTATTGACATTGGGGCCAAATAGTGGCTGTGGGGGCCTGTCCTGCACATCACAGGATGTTTAGCAGCATCCCTGGCCTCTACTCACTAGAGATGAATAACAGTCCTCCACCCCTACCAGGTGTGTCAATCAAAAATGTCTTAAGACATTGCCAAATGTCCCCCTAGGAGGCAAAACTGTCCCCCTCAGGTTGGTGAACCCCTGTACTAAGTGCTACACATTCATTATCTCATTTATTCTTCACAGTGGCACTACAGGAAGCAACATTATTGCCCTCATTTTACAGATGAGAAAACTGAGGGTCTAGTTGGGCAGCCTACCAGAGAGGTCCCACCACTAATAAACGAAAGAGCTAGGACTGGAATCCAGGTTTGTCTGATTCTAAAGCATATTTTTACTGCTGGGCAATACAATTTCCCCTTCCATCTCTGATCCATTCAGGGATTTGCATGTTTTCCCACTCCCTCATCTGATTCCAAAGAGGAATATAAATAAAATGACAGCTTGCAGCTGTCCCCTTTTGTCTTGTGCTCTTTTAACTCTATTTGCACCCATGTTTTCATAGTTAATCACCTTTCAGGAAATAGGTATAGTATGAATGAACAAATAAATATTTAAAGGCATGAATACATGCTTATGGAGAATGTGTCCTCATGTTCTTAATACAAACATCTAACCAACTGCAATTAAAAGCCACAAATGTTTTTATATGGAAATTAAACTATCAGCATATCACCTTTGATATAAAGTGAGATGTGACTAAAAATGTAAACTTCACAAATGGAGCTAAAGTTCAAATTGCTCCGAGTTGTAAATTTGTTCTTGAAATATTAAACACATGGGAAACAGAAGCTAATTATTTTGTCCTATTTTGGTATGTGAAAATTACTTATAATCTGACTGTTAAACAATTCAAAACTTATTTTAAATGATAATTGACTATCAAACTAGGCCAATTTATACCTACAATCCCTCTGAAACCACCTAGAAACTGGGACAACAGCAGAAGAAAAGAAAAACACTTCCATGTGTGTCAATTTCTTTCTGTTTCTTAACCATCAGTCCCCAAGGCTAAAAAGAGAGAAAATCAAGAGAAACGTTTAACTAAACACAACCAATTAAAAAGGAAGCACTTTTCAAGCACTGAAAGTTTTGCGTGATTTGGTTTGACTATGTCAAGGAAAATCCCACGACTCTCACGCTTAAAACAGGCCATTATTCCAATGTTGCTCACAGGGGATTTTCTTTAAAAAAAAAAAAATGGAAATTTCGTCTAACCAACTTATCGTCAATATTTTTAAAGAACTGTATGAACTGTTTAAAGCCTTCATCCTATCCCAATGAAGGAAAGAAGATCTGTATTCATACTAATCTTTGTAAATGTGTTGGCCAGTTGCAGAAAATAGATTCAATAGCCGATTCTTCTTAGTGCCTCAAAGTTTAGTAGGGGAGAGGAGAAGATGGTGAAGGGGAGAGAAAAGGAGGACAGGGGAGCAGAGGAAAAAATGAGAAGGGAAGAGAATTTTAAGGAAAAGAAAAGGAAGGGAAAAAAAGAAAAAACTGCCAAAGTGACCTCTTCTGATGGCTTATGTGGGACTCTAATCTCCCACAGCTCTATATCCCCTCATCTGAATACATCTCTTTCCCCCATCAAACACTCAAAATTACTTCACTGTGCATTCTGTAATCCAGGGTCTTCAAAAGCAAAGAACCCCTATACCCTCAACCTCTTTAGAGTAATAAGTCCTTTCCTGATTTCATCTATTCATCTTCCTACCCTCCTTAGCAAATACTTCATAACTTCTCCTTCTTCAAAGTTCCACCAACTCCTTCCCCCATCCTCACTTTTAGCTGATGGCCTTCCTACCCATCTCACCCAGAAAATAGAAGATGCAGAAGAGAACTTTGACCTGCTGCCACCTCAATAACCCATGAACTTGCAACTGTCTCTACCGTCTCTCCTATAACGCTGGATATCATGTCCACATACCTATCTATGGCAGCCCCTCCTTTTGTGTACCAGATCCCATGCCCTCTCTCCTACTTGAGGACGTCACTCCAGTGGTGCCGTCTGTACCAAGTCATATCCATCAGCAAATATACTGTCATGTCTTTTATCTCAGAAACACCCTCTCTTGATCCCTACTGACTCCTCCACCTGCTGTCCCATTTATCTACATTCTCCCTTTCAGCAGAACTTCTTTAAAAAGTTGTCTAGCGGCTTCCCTGGTGGCGCAGTGGTTGGGAGTCCGCCTGCCGATGCAGGGGACGCGGGCTCGTGCCCCAGTCCGGGAGGATCCCGCATGCCGCGGAGCGGCTGGGCCCGTGGGTCATGGCCACTGAGCCTGCGCATCCGGAGCCTGTGCTCCGCAGCGGGAGAGGCCACAGCTGTGAGAGGCCGGCGTACCACAAAAAAAAAAAAAAAAAAGTTGTCTAAGGTTATGGCCTCCAATTAGAATCAAGCTCTCCCCCTACCACCATTTCTCCAAAAGAGTTCTTAACCATACTGAGGTCATCAGTGACCTTGATAAGACCAATGGTCGGTCAATTCTCAGTTCTCATAGTACCTGATCTACCTGAAGCATTTGAAACAACTGATAATGCCCTGCCTGCGAATACTTTTCTTCACTTGACCTCAAGGATACAATATTCTCTTGCTTCATTCTACTTCATCAACTTGACCTCTTACTGTTGGACTGTCACTGGGCTCAGTCCTTGGCCATCCTCTCTTCTCTATTTATACTACGTACTTTATATTATACCCACCCTCTTGACGATCTGATCCATACTTCTGCTGATCAGTCCTAAATTTATATATTTTGTCTGGATATGTCTCCCCTGAATTCTAAACTTACAGAGCCCACTGACTAATCATTTCCACTTGGATGTCTAATAGACATCCCAAATTTCAGATAGTCAAAACCAAATCCCTGGTTTTACCTTCCAAGCCTGTTCCCCTAAAACTTTCTCCTCAGTAAATGGAAACTCCATCCTACCAATTGCCCAGGCCCCAAACCTTAGAATCACTCTCAGTTCTTCTTTCTGTCCCATCCCATATTTAACCTATTGGTAAATCCACTCAATTTTATCATCAAATACATCCAGAATCTGACCACTTCCCACCATATCACTGCTACCAACCTCTCTCACCCAGACTAGAGTATTTGCCTCCAGTCTTCCTGCTTCTTCCATTGCCCTCCTATGGTTTGTTCTCAACACAGCAGCCAGAGGAATTCTGTTAAAACATCCCATCACTCTTCTATTCAAGAAATCCTCTAGTGGAGGATAGAGCAAAATTCAAGTCCCTAAAATGGACAACAAAGCCCTCCACAATCTGGCATCTTTCACTCTACCTCTGTTTTATTCTTCTCATACCACTAATCCCCCATCTCCACATCCCATATATTCTACTTTGTTGTTGCTGTTTATTGTCTGCTCCACTTACACGTAAGCTCCAAGAAGGCAAGAGTTTTGTCTGTTTTTGTTTACTTCTATATTCCCAACATCTAGAACAGTTCCTGGCACATAGTGGATATTCAACAAAATATGCTGAATAAATGGAAGTATGAGAGCAAGAAAAGCAACAAATCACATCTGAGGACTAGAAAGTTCATCTCATTTCTGTCATGTCCCTAGTTTCTTTTTATTATTATTAAATATATATAACATAAAATTTACCATTTTAAGTGTACAGTTCAAAGACACTAAGTACATTCACATTATTGTGTAACCATCACCACCATCCATCTCCAGAACTTTTTTTCATCTTCCCCAACTGAAACTCCCTACTCATTAAACAATAATTCCCCATTCCTCCCTCCCCCGCAGCCCATGGCAACCACCATTCTACTCTCCGTTTCCATGATTTTGACTACTCTAGAGATCTCATATAAGTGGAATCATACAGTATTAGTCGTTTAGTGACTGGCTTATTTCACTTAGCATGCCTTCAAGGTTCATACACGTTATATATAGCATGTGTCAGAATCTCCTTCCTTTTTAAGGCTGAATAATATTCCACTATATGTATACACCACATTTTGTTTATCCATTCATCCATCAATGGACATGTGGATTGCTTGCACATTTTGGCTATTATACTAAGCTGCCATGAACATAAGTGTACAAACATTTGAGTCTCTGCTTTCGATTCTTTCAAAAATAGTAATTCTATTTTTCATTTTTTGAGGAACCATCATTCTGTTTTCCATAGCAGCTGTATCATTTTACATTCCTTCCAGCAATGCACAAGGGTTCCAATTTCTCCATATACTTATGAACACATTATTTTCTATGTTTTTTTTTTTTAATAATGGCTATCCAAATGGGTCTGAGGTGACAGCTCATTGTGATTTTGATTTGTATTTCCCTAATGAATACTGATGTTTAGCATCTTTTCATATGCTTATTGGCCACCTGTGTATCTTCTTTAGATAAATGTCTATTCAAGTTGTTTGCCCATTTTTTAATCAGCTTGCTTGAGTTTTTTGTTGTTGATTTGTAGGACTTCTTTATATGTTCTAGATATTACCCCTTATCAAATATACAATTTGCAAATAGTTTCTCCCCATTCTGTGGTTGCCTTTTCACTCTGTTGACAGCATCCTATAATGCACAAAAGTTTTGAATTTTGATGTAATCCAGTTTATCTATTTTTCCCTTTGTTGCCTATGCTTTTGGTGTCCTGTCCAAGAAACCACTGCCAAGTCCAACATCATCAAGATTTTCCCCTATTTTTTAAGTGTTTTTTAGTTTTAGCTCTTAAGTCTTTGATCCATTTTGAGTTAATTTTTTTATATAGGGTAAGGTAAGGATCCAATTTCATTTTTTGCATGTGGATATGCAGTTTTTGCAGTGCCATTTGTTGCAAAGACTGTCCTTTCCCCCATCAAATGGTCTTAGCACCCTTGCAGAAAATTATTTGACTATATGTGAGGGTTTATTTCTGGACTATCACTTATATCTTTGGGCAAGTCTCCTGACCTCTCCAACTTTAATTCCCCCAAATGTAAAATGAATAGATACCACCAGTAGGATGGTAGATATGTACCACACGTGCCACATCCCTGCAAACAAAGCCCAAGACAGACATCACTAACCAATCATAGCACTCTTTCCCATAAGTTCAGTTATATTATCAGACTCCTTCTCAAAAAGGAAGTTTAGGCAGCCCCTAACAGGCAAAGTTGGCATGCTAGTTGAAACGTGAAGCCATCCTGGATAGAGAGTATCTAAGGTCCTTATCAACCATACAGTTATCTGTGACTGCAAAACACAGCCAAAATCCTTCTACACAACACCCTAAGTCCACCCAGCATTGTCAAAGAATAATTTCCCCAACCATCACGTGTATCTAAATGCACCATATTTGAGCAACCAGTGGGGAAAAAAAATCAACATAGTGAGTAGTTTATAAAGGCTTTACAGGTCACATGCCAAATCTTTTCTGTAATATTGAAATCTTTACATAAAAATCTCCACATGGTTATTTCATCTACATTGGGACACCTCCTCTATCGATGGGAAACTCACTACTTTCACAAGAATCCCACTGCATTTTTTTAAAGCATTGGGTACTAGGAAAATCCATACACATACATGTTCTTTTAAAATGCTTTGCTCTTTTCACTTTATTATATTCATTTGGGTCCCTTCAAGAAGACTCTCTAAAGGCACCAAGACTAGGGAACTACCTACCAAGAATGAGACCACTGGGGCTTCCCTGGTGGCACAGTGGTTAGGAATCTGCCTGCCAATGCAGGTGACACGGGTTCGAGCCCTGGTCCGGGAGGCTCCCACATGCCGTGGAGCAATTGAGCCCATAAGCCACAACTACTGAGCCTGCGCTCTGGAGCCCACGAGCCACAACTACTGAGCCCGAGTGCCACAACTACTGACCCTGCACTCTAGAGCTCGCGTGTCACAAATACCAAGCCTGTGTGCCACAACTACTGAAGCCGGTGCGCCTAGAGTCCGTGCGCTGCAACAAGAGAAGCCACTGCAATGAGAAGCCCGCACAAGACCCAACGCAACCAAAAATAAAAATTAAAAATAAATAAATTTATTTTAAAAAAAAAGAATGAGACCACTGTAAAAGGAATAAGAACTTTATTTACAGCTAAATGGCCTGAGCTGCAGATTAGATAGAGTATGAGATATAACTTGGTTCCTGGGGTATCCAGTGTAAACTTGGATCTTTCCAGAAGGGAAACTATCTTAAATTAATGATAGATATATGGCCTCAAAGTCATCTCAGTTTGGGACAAAGCAAAGAGAGAATGGAAAGTGCTGTTATTATGAATAAAGAGAAGACTTCAAACTCCCTCTCTAGAGCGAACACAGCTCTATAAAAATTAGAGATCCAGTGGAAATGATTATGAAAACACTGAAACAAAGGTTTGTATCTACACCCTGAAACCCCAGATCACTTGGTAGGGAAGTGACTAAAGGTGGAAAGTCAAGAGAGACTCAATACTCAGTAACAGCAAAAAACAAGATGTCAACGTCAAAATACTCTAGATTAAATTAAATATTAACAATAGTTAAGTCAGAGTGAAGCACCTCAGCATCCCAGATTTCTCTGACTCTTGTTCATGATACGATGGTTACAGAGATTGGCTCTGATTACACTTTTCTCGTAGTTAATTCTGATAGAAAGAACTGGATCATGGAATTATCCCCACAACTTCCCAATCCTGACACTCATCTAAATCTTCTTGAAAGCATTTAAAAGTATAGGCTCCACCCAGACACGCTAAATCCGAATCTCTACAGTTGGTTTTTGTTATCTGGGCTTTTTTGTTGTTGTTTTTTTAAGTTCCCCCAAGGTGATGCTGATAATAAGTGGAACTGAGGACCTGTTGGTCAAGACCCCACGACTCTACTGGCTTTCTGTGCTGGAGAGACAGCATTAACAATTGGCTCTGCCAATGAACAAGGCACCATGGTCATTGGGAAACAGCTACTGTTACCAAAGACAATGAATTGCTAGACCACATAGAAACTTGGAGAAGTGCATAAAATAAGATGCTAATTATAAAGCAAACACCAAATATGGCATTATACGTAACTTAAGATTTGGCTAGGCAAAATAATAGATACAACAGAAGCTCTCTCATCGAACATGAATAGCATATAAAGATGATCACAACTGAGCCTGAAGCCTTTTGTTGATAGCAAGGAGTTGCCTGGAACAACCTGTAAGAGGGATTCAGGTGGTTTTTCAAGTGTTCCCCTGTCACAGATATCCCTTAGACGAAGAGAAGATCTGCCATATTCTCCCCTCACTGTAGCATTTCTACTTCCGTTTAAGAGCAACAGAAACCCAACTGCAATGGTCACAACCAATAGGGCTTTGTTTTTCTTCACAAAATAAGAAGCCTGTGCCACTTAATGATGCCATCTAAGACCCATATTCTTTCAGTCTTTCTTTATTCTTATTTTCATACTTGCATCACGATAGCAAAACAACCACTTCAGCTCCAGGCATCAAATTCACATTCAAAGCAAGAGGAAGGGGAAAAGGAGTCACCGGCTTTCCCAAAGCCCCTCTCCAGCCAAGTTCCTCTATGTCTGAGTAGTCCATGGGTTACATGACCACATGTATATATGAGGGACCCTGGAAAATCAAAAATCGATCAAAGGAAGTAGGATTGTCTTGATCGGTTTTTATTAAATCATGGTTCATCGTCTGGGCCTGGCTATATTGCTGATCCAAACAAAATTAGACTCTGTTATCAAGAAAGAAGGTGAGTAACAGCTGTTGGGTAGAAAATAGTATCTACCACAACTTTCCTGACTCAATTTTGTAAATAAATGTCCCAACAACAAAAGAAATGACATGCTTTGCTTTAATATAATCCCATAGTTTTTGAAGAACTATGATGGGCCAACCATTATGCTAGTCACATCAGGGGCTAGAGTTAGATCAGACAATGACCTATATCTGGAACTTACCAATTGAGACAGTCAAGCCAGAAGATAACGCAACCAGAACTGAGGCCATCAGGATGTGAGAATATATACGATTAAAAAGGTACCAAAAATGTGCTATAGTGAAACAGCATCTACAGAAAATTCACCAATCTAAGAATTTAATAGCTAAAGTATTTTAAAATTTTAGCTACATTATAAATACAGACATTAAGGAATGTCAACTTTGAAAATGCAAAAATGCTGTGAATTGAAATCATTTACAGTTACTGTGAAAGTATTTAGCAATGTGTTATTATTATTATAGAGTCCCATAAAAACATACAAGATCTCTGTTACAAAAGTCAACAGTTTGGCCTTTGTCTAATTTTGCCTAAGCCTTAAGCATTCTCATCATATCATGGGTGTTCTTGATTTCTCTTTAACCTGCGCAATGCAAAGTGATTTTTTAAATCCTCTAAAATGAACATGCCAATAAAATGGGCAATGGACCATACTAAAGATTACCTCCCTGCTGTTCCCCCCTTGTTTATTTGACTATTCAGTCTCTGCCATTTTGTGTCTGTGAAACCTGGGATTAGGTCAGGCAGGTGCAGGTAATATTCTTTCACCATGACAACACCATCGTCTCTGCTAATGCATCCAAGCCTTTTAATATGATGAGGAGATTTTATAACCTCTCTAGTTGGGCTCTTCTCACCACCTGAACAGAGGAGAGGCTAACCAAATTCTATTTCAAAGAAGAATATCACTGCCCTTCTGTCACCTTTCTTTTCCAAGAGTGTCCTCGCAAGAAGTATATGACCCAGCCATCAGTGCTAAAGAGGCATGACTGGATAAGGGGATAAAGCAAGTTCCATGTTCCTGTCTCGGACTCTCATTTTCAGCAAAGGCTCTCAGCCTGTGACAATAATAATTTGTTGTGCAGCAAAAGCTGGAATTAACAGGTGAATATCTTCTTGTACGTTTGTAGACAGACATGATTCTTACAGATGATTCCTGTTTTCATCTGCCATTCTGTTTCTGTCCATGATCATGCCTTGCTTTTGAGTAAGACTTTTTTAATGTCATAGTTACATGTCCAAATTCCAAATCATCATTTTCACAATAAATATTTATGGAGCACCTATTAAGGGCTAAGGACTATGCTCAGCACGGAGCATACAATGGTATCCAAGAGAATCCACAGACCCTGCCCTCATGGAGTTTAAAGTCTAGACTTCCCAGGCTATTTCAAATGCCACCTCCTCTAGGAGGCCTTCCATAATTCCATTTCTTACTCTACATGCTCACAGTACTCTACTCACACTATACTTTCAGTTCATACCATTTTCTACTTTGTATGGCAATCAGGTATATATCTCATCTATCCTGTCCATTCACAGGAAGCTTAAGCCCACATTCATTTTTGAACCCCAACAGCACCTCACTCACTACCTCGCTTATAGGTGGCACCCCCCAAAAAAAATTATGAATTGAATAAAAAACACAGGGGAGAATAAATTTGTCAACCTTTAAAATCAGCACTAATTACATTTTCAGAACCTAAAGAGAAATTACAGATAGGAAGAGGATTTGTGAAAATTGTGGGGCAGTAGAACACATAGTATTAAGACACAGAGTACAAAAAATTATAATAAACATTTTATAGAATTCTCCTTGTAAGGATGAACAAAGAATACCTCCCTTCTAGTCTCACCACATTCTAAATGGGAAAAAGCAAAAAATATAAGCCAGCTAAGCAATAGCTGTTAGGTGGAAAATATTGATCACAGGGGGAATCTATCACATGGGAGGAGGGAAATACATCAAGTTCAGTTAACAAATGCAGGAGAAACTGTGCCAGTCAGCCAGACCTTGAGACCAGACTCATATTTCACAGAGAAAGAGAGCAAAAGGCAGAGAAAAAACAGGTCTCACCATGGAATGATCTGTAATCTTTTAACTACAAGAGTAAGGGGCACAAAAGAAACTACCAAGCAGGGCTCATGAGCCCCAGAGCTGCATGCATAATATTCAGCTACCCAATGGCAGTACCCCAGTTCACAGCATGAAAATGAGAAAAGCCATCTCCAAATGAAATAAAACTATCCCACCTATAATGACAGGTGAGGTTCACACATGGTCTTATTAGTGCCACCTCACGTGCTGTGCCACAGTAAGAATGATGTCCTAGGAAGGAAGACCACACATTAGGTTGAGCCTGTGCTCCCAAGGGATCTGGCCTATTGCTTCTGCAGCCAACTTGATTGGAATCAGTGGAGGTAATAAATCATTGTCTGGTCCTATTACCTCATTCCGTCTACTTTGATTCTGCTGCTTAGAAGGAAATCCCAGAAACAGGAGGTCCAAGCTGAGAACCCATAGATGTCATTCTCCAGGTAAAGAAAGGTTCAGAGCATTCAAGAAAACTGCAGGAATCTGCCATGCTTCGACCTAGGACAGCTAGACCCATCCAGATGGAGGCGAAGAACAGGAAGTTAACAACTAACAACAGCTCTATAAATCCAACTTCACAAAAGTGGCTAAATTTTGGTAGCTAAATCTACAGCTGACTCTGAAAGGAAGCCTAAAATAGAGCTGAAATTTTAACAATGGAAAATCATCTCAGTTAATAATTCCTTTTCCAGTTCTAAACCAGTGACAGTCAATAAAATAAATGATCATGTCGAACTCGGGAATGGAATAATGTGATCTTACAATGAAAAAAAGAATCCCTTTCTCAAAACCTCTCTCAATAGGATAAAATGCCCTGATTAGTAACTATCTCTTAATTAGCTTTTCCATCAGTTTTTCCATCAAGTATATTTTACTCTCCACAAAAGATGTTATCACTCAACTTCTTGGAAATCCTCCCACTGAGTTTCAAGAAAAAATTACAACCACTCAACATTGGTTTTCTAATAATGTTCTTAGTCCTACTCCAAAAATAGAATTTCATGACTTTCTTCTCATAGCTTGCTTTTCAAATTAATTAACTCTAAGTCATTTTCCTCTGCCCCCACCCCACCTAAGTGAATAAGTAATGGGAATGTTATAAGCTACATTAACAGTGAAAAGCAACAAAGGACAGCATATGGTAGTGACTTGGTTGCCTGGTACATTGGATTTAGAAGGGTTCTAAAGCCAAAACTAGGTTTAGTGGGAAAGTTTCATGATTGATTAGTGATTTCTGCCATTGCAAACAAAATGGAGAGTGGCAGTATATTTGTCAGTGGGGCAACCTATGTACATACTAGTTGGAAGTAAGAAGAAAGAATTGAGAAATGTTTTCAGTAGTAGCGAGAAGATTCTTAAGTTGTTTTGTTTTTAAGATTCAGCTAGTTCACATGCAACATAATCAAGAGTTCACTGACCTGGCCTGATGAAGTGGAATTATCATGCCATGGGATGCACTCTAATGCTTTGGGCCTACCTCACATGCAGGATTAGCAGGAAGTACTACTTATTGATATAAGGACCCCTCCCGGGGAGGAGAGGAGACCACCCATTTAAGCTTGGACTCTGACAGTCTAATACAGCTGTAGGCAAAGTGCTGTGGAGAAAAAGCACTGAACTCAGAGCACCTGCTTCAATTTCTAAATGTGACTCATACTATATCAGACTGACTCCATCAATCGCATGGGAATAATGGCTCTTGCCCTCATCTCAAAGGGTGTTGTGGGGATTAAAATGAGAACCTAAGTGAAGCACTGAGACCTCAACATACCTTGAACACCTTTCAATCTCACGCCTAGGAGACATTCCAAAAATAAATGCTAAATTAGGCTCCCAAATACCAACACTGCAAATTATTCTCCATTGAAAGATTACCATAAGGAGCAGAAAGCTGAGTTCCCCTCCATCCCCTGGAATAAGCCACCAGTGTCACTCCATCCAAGTTGCTTGGTCACAAATTTCAGTGGGCACCATTGACCACACCTCCTTCACCAGTGAGGGGATAAAAACAAAATAATGTCAGTGATTAACTTCTGTCTAGAACTTTACAGTTTATCAATCATTGACTAAAAGAAGACCCTCACATCAACTAGAAGTATTACCATCAGTCCTGCTTTAGGAATAACAAGACTGAGAAAGAAAAAGATTAAAGCAAGAGGAAGTGGAGGGCAGGGAAAGGCTGCAGCCTTGATTGTAAATACCATGCCACGTCTTCTGCTTCAGGTGAGTCTTATCAACTTAAGCAGGTAGATTGTGACAGCTGAATAATGACCCTGTATTCTCTGTCATCACTTAAAAGCAGATAAAAGAAAATGAGCTATAATTATAGAGGTAAAAATTAAGTTTTCATATAGGGAGAGTGTATTGATAAGTCAACCAGGCACAGGAACGTGTGGAGATTGTGGAGAACATCTCTCTAGGGGAGAGAAGAATGTGCCTGTAAACAGATACTTTTTTTATTTGCTGAATTAAAGTAGGCCTCTGGGCTTTAGGAAAAATGCTAAAAATAACCTTCTCTGTCCCCTGGGCATCATAATATTCCAAATCATATCTGATGGAAGATTAATTATTCCATTCCATGGATGCTGTTCAATTTTTTTTTTTGCGGTACGCAGGCCTCTCACTGCTGTGGCCTCTCCTGTTGGCAGCACAGGCTCCGGACGCGCAGGCTCAGCAACCATGGCTCACGGGCCCAGCCGCTCCGCAGCATGTGGGATCTTCCCGGACCGGGACACGAACCCGTGTCCCCTGCATTGGCAGGCGGACTCTCAACCACTGCGCCACCAGGGAAGCCCGCTATTCAATTTTAAGTTAAAACACTTACCGTGCACCTACCATGTACAAAGTACGGTTTAGCAGATGACATGCTGTGCAAAGTATTCAAGTAAACATATTAGAATCCTGGAGTGAAAATTACAGCAAAGATGCTCTCCTCTGCTAGATAAAGGTGAAGATGACTTCAAAGAGACAAACTATTTTAAAGAAATGTTTCAAATACCAAAATTATCAAGATGCAAGTGGATACATCCAAGCAAAGGTGTGTATGCGTGTAAATAGGAATGCCCGATAACATTTATTGCCACCACAACGGTTTTATTTCCTTTACAATGTTTCCTGGCTCCTGGATGTGGAACTATCTCACCTATATCTTTGGTTCTCAATCCTGAACCAAGTTAACTTCATGGAATGATTATTTCACCACGATACTGGCTACCAACAAAAGCATCCTCTATCTTGTTGGGGCTTATTATAGGACAATTTAAAAAGGAAGTGGTAGGCATGTGCACAGTGACTCAAAAATTGCTGCTGCTCTAGAGAGATGAAAATGATTCACATGGACTCTCTTACTGAGATGCATTTTGCCCAAAGATACTGGTACTCAACTTCTGTCTGCCCTCTTTCCTTGACCATTATACTAGAATTCACCATAGCATAAAATCCTCTTTCAGGGCAAATAGGGAAGAGTTAACTAGCTTTCTATGGGGGTAAAATGGAGGGGGAAAGTCCTTGAATGTGTATTTTAAAGTGTCATTTGGACACAAGACTTTTTATCTTTTAAGATTTTTTTTTTGATGTGGACCATTTTTAAAGTCTTCATTGAATTTGTTACATTATTCCTTCTGTTTCATGTTTTGGTTTTTTGGCCGGAAGGCATGTGGGATCTTAGCTCCCCGACCAGGGATCAAACCCACATCCCCCGCATTGGAAAGTCTTAACCACTGGATGGCCAGGAAAGTCTCAAGACACAAGACTTTTATATAAAGTTCCATAGAAAATGGCTTCCAATAAAGACCACAATCTCACTGCCCTCCCTTCAGCTCTTTCTTGTCCAAAATTCCCTTCCAGTTCCTCCCAGTCACCATTTCCTCCCATGGGTCTTCACAGCTGTCATTCCCTTTGCCTGGAATGTCCAGCACTTCTACCATTCCCCAGTCACCCTTCATATTATAGCTAAAATGTCATTCCCTCAGGGAAGCATTCTCTGTATCCTAAACAAGTGAGGCTTCCAGTTATGGCCCCCAGTTATGTGCTCTTTCCATGCCATTTAGCACAACTGTAATTCACTATTTGTGCAACTGTCTATTTAGGAACTATCACACTACACTACTAGTTCTTAAAGCCAAGGATTGAGAGGAGCTTCAAGATGGTGGAAGAGTAAGACGCGGAAATCACCTTCCTCCCCACAAATACATCAGAAATACATCTACATGTGGAACAACTCCTACAGAACACCTACTGAACGCAGGCAGAAGACCTCAGACCTCCCAAAAGGCAAGAAACTCCCCACGTACCTGGGCAGGGCAAAAGAAAAAAGAATAAACAGAGACAAAAAAATAGGGACAGGACCTGCACCAGTGGGAGGGAGCCGTGAAGGAGGAAAGGTTTCCACATGCTAGGAAGCCCGTTCGCGGGCGGAGACTGCAGGCAGCAGAGGGGGGGAGCTTCGGAGCCACGGAGGAGAGTGCAGCCACAGTGGTGCGGAGGGCAAAGCTGAGAGATTCCCGCACAGAGGATCGGTGCAGACCAGCACTCACCAGTCCGAGAGGCTTGTCTGCTCACCCACCGGGGCGGGCAGGGCTGGGAGCTGAGGCTCAGGCTTCGGTCAGATCCCAGGGAGAGGACTGGGGTTGGCTGCGTGAACACAGCCTGCAGGGGGCCAGTGCACCACAGCTAGCCAGGAGGGAGTCCGGGAAAAGGTCAGGAACTGCCTAAGAAGCAAGAGACTTTCTCTTGCCTCTTTGTTTCCTGGTGCGCAAGCAGAGGGGATTAAGAGCACCGCCTAAACAAGCTCCAGAGACGGGCGCGAGCCGTGGCTATCAGCACGGACCCCAGAGACGGGCATGGGATGCTAAGGATGCTGCTGCAGCCACCAACAAGCCTGTGTGCAAGCATAGGTCACTATCCACACCTACCCTCCTGGGAGCCTGTGCAGCCCGCCACTGCCAGGGTCCCGTGATCCAGAGACAACTTCCCCAGGAGAACGCACGGCGCGCCTCAGGCATGTGCAATGTCACGCCGGCCTCTGCCACAGCAGGCTCGCCCCGCATCCGTACCCCTCCTTCCCCCCGGCCTGAGTGAGCCAGAGCCGCCGAATCAGCTGCTCCTTTAACCCCTGCGTGAGCGAAGAACAGACGCCCTCAGGCGACCTACAGGCAGAGGCAGGGCCAAACCCAAAGCTGAACCCCGGGAGCTGTGTGAACAAAGAAGAGAAAGGGAAATTTCTCCCAGAAGCCTCAGGAGCAGCAAATTAAATCTCCATGATCAACTGGGTGTATCCTGCATCTGTGGAATACCTGAAAGGACAACAAATCATCCCAAATTGAGGTGGTGGGCTTTGGGAGCAACAATATATATATATTTTTCCTTTTTCTCTTTTTGTGAGTGTGTATGTGTATGCTTCCGTGTGTGATTTTGTCTGTATAGCTTTGTTTTTACCATTTGTCGTAGGGTTCTGTCCGTTTTTTGTTTTTAGGATAGTTCTTAGCACTTGTTATCACGGGGAGATTTGTTTTTTGGTTTGGTTGCTCTCTTTCTTTCTTTTTTTTAATACTTTTTAAAATTTTTTATTTTGAATAATTATTTTTTATTTTAATAACTTCATTTTATTTTATTTTTTTCTTTCTGTTTTTCTCCCTTTTATTCTGAGCCGTGTGGATGACAGGGTCTTCGTGCTCTGGCTGGGTGTCAGGCCTGTGCCTCTGAGGTGGGAGAGCCAAGTTCAGGACATTGGTCCAACGGAGACCTCCCAGCTCCATTCAATGACCAGCAAGCTACAGTGCTGAACACCCTATGCCAAACAACTAGCAAGACAGGAACACAACCCCACCCATTAGCAGAGAGGCTGCCTAAAATCATAATAAGGTCACAGACACCCCAAAACACATCACCAGACGCGGACCTGCCCACCAGAAAGAAAAGATCCAGCCTCATCCACCAGAACACAGGCACCAGTCCCCTCTACCAGGAAGCCTACACAACCCACTGAACCAACCTTAGCCACTGGGAGCAGACATCAAAAACAACAGGAACTACAAACCTGCAGCCTTCAAAAAGGAGACCCAAAACACAGTAAGTTAAGCAAAATGAGAAGACAGAGAAACACACGCAGATGAAGGAGCAAGGTAAAAACCACCAGACCTAACAAATGAAGAGGAAATAGGCAGTCTACCTGAAAAAGAATCCAGAATAATGATAGTAAAGATGATCCAAAATCTTGGAAATAGAATGGAGAAAATACAAGAAACGTTTAACAAGGACCTAGAAGAACTAAAGAGCAAACAAACAATGATGAACACCACAATAAATGAAATTAAAAATTCTGTAGAAGGACTCAATAGCAGAATAACTGAGGCAGAAAAACAAGTAAGTGACCTGGAAGATAAAATAGTGGAAATAACTACTGCAGAGCAAAATAAAGAAAAAAGAATGAAAAGAATTGAGGACAGTCTCAGAGACTTCTGGGACAACATTAAATGCACCAACATTCGAATTATAGGGGTCCCAGATGAAGAAGAGAAAACGAAAGGGACTGAGAAAATATTTGAAGAGATTATAGTTGAAAACGTCCCTAATATGGGAAAGGAAATAGTTAATCAAGTCCAGAAAGCACAGAGAGTCCCATACAGGATAAATCCAAGAAGAAACACACCAAGACACATATTAATCAAACTATGAAAAATTAAATACAAAGAAAAAATATTAAAAGCACCAAGGGAAAAACAACAAATAACATATGGGGGAATCCCCATAAGGTTAACAGCCGATCCTTCAGCAAAAACTCTGCCAGCCAGAAAGGAGTGGAAGGACATGTTAAAAGTGATGAAAGGGATAAACCTACAACCAAGATTAATCTACCCAGCAAGGATCTCATTCAGATTCGACAGAGAAATTAAAACCTTTACAGAGAAGCAAAAGCTAAGAGAATTCAGCACCACCAAACCAGCTTTACAACAAATGCTAAAGGAACTCCTCTAGGCAGGAAACACAAGAGAAGGAAAAGACCTACAATAACAAACCCAAAACAATTAAGAAAATGGTAATAGGAACATACATATCGATAATTACCTTAAACGTGAGTGGATTAAATGCACCAACCAAAAGACACAGGCTTGCTGAATGGATACAAAAACAAGACCCTTATATGCTGTGTACAAGAGACCCACTTCAAACCTAGGGACACATACAGACTGAAAGTGAGGGGATGAAAAAAGATATTGCATGCAAATGGAAATCAAAAGAAAGCTGGAGTAGCAATTCCCACATCAGACAAAATAGACTTTAAAATAAAGACTATTACAAGAGGGCTTCCCTGGTGGCGCAGTGGTTGAGAGTCGGCCTGCTGATGCAGGGGACACGGGTTCGTGTCCCGGTCCAGGAAGATCCCACATGCCGCGGACCGGTTGGGCCCGTGTGCCATGGCCGCTGGGCCTGCGCATCCAGAGTCTGTGCTCCGCAACGAGAGAGGCCACAACAGTGAGAGGCCTGTGAACCACAAAAAAAAAAAAAGACTATTACAAGAGACAAAGAAGCTACATAATGATCAAGGGATCAATCCAAGAAGAAGACACAATTGTAAATATTTATGCACCCAACATAGGAGAACCTCAATACGTAAGGCAAATGCAAGAGCCATAAAAGGGAAAATCGACAGTAACACAATCATAGTAGGGGACTTTAACACACCATTTTCACTAATGGACAGATCATCCAAAATGAAAATAAATAAGGAAACACAACCTTTAAATGATACATTAAACAAGATGGACTTAATTCACAGAGTGAATTAATTTCACAGAACTAGAACAAAAAAGTTCACAATTTGTATGGAAACACAAATGACCCCGAACAGCTGGAGGAATCTGGTTCCCTGACTTCAGACTATACTACAAAGCTACAGTAATCAAGACAGTATGGTACTGGCACAAAAACAGAAATATAGATCAAAGGAACAGGACAGAAAGCCCAGAGATAAACCCATGCACCTATGGTCACCTTATTTTTGATAAAGGAGGCAAGAATATACAATGGAGAAAACACAGCCTCTTCAATAAGTGGTGCTGGGAAAACTGGACAGCTACATGTAAAAGAATGAAATCAGAACACTCCCTAACACCATACACAAATATAAACTCAAAATGGATTAAAGACCTAAATGTAAGGCCAGACACTATCAAACTCTTAGAGGAAAACATAGGCAGAACACTTTATGACATAAATCACTGCAAGATCCTTTTTGACCCACCTCCTAGAGAAATGGAAATAAAAAGAAAAATAAACAAATGGGACCTAATGAAACTTAAAAAGCTTTTGCAGAGCAAAGGAAACCATAAACAAGATGAAAAGACAACCCTCAGAATGGGAGAAAATATTTGCAAATGAAGCAACTGACAAAGTATTAATCCCCAAAATTCACAAGCAGCACATGCAGCTCAATATCAAAAAAACAAACAACCCAATCCAAAAATAAGCAGAAGATCTACATAGACATTTCTCCAAAGAAGATATACAGATTGCCAACAAACACATGCAACATGCTCAACATCACTAAACATTAGAGAAATGCAAATCAAAACTACAATGAGATATCATCTCACACCAGTCAGAACTGCCATCATCAAAAAGTCTACAGACAATAAATGCTGGAGAGGGTGTGGAGAAAAGGGAACACTCTTGCACTGCTGGTGGGAATGTGAATTGGTACAGCCACTATGGAGAACAGTATGAGGTTCCTTAAAAAACTAAAAATAGAACTACCATACGACCCAGCAATCCCACTACTGGGCATATACCCTGAGAAAACCATAATTCAAAGAGTCATGTACCACAATGTGCACTGCAGCTCTATTTACAATAGCCAGGACATGGAAGCAACCTAAGTGTCCATCGACAGATGAATGGATAAAGATGTGGCACATGTACAATGGAATATTACTCAGCCATAAAAAAAACGAAATTGAGTTATTTGTAGTGAGGTGGATGGACCTAGAGACAGTCAGAAAGAGAAAAACAAATACCGTATTCTAACACATATATATGGAATCTAAAAACAAAAACAAAAAAAAAATGGTAATGAAAAACCCAGGGGCAGGATGGGAATAAAGACAAAGACCTACTAGAGAATGGACTTGGGATGCGGGGTGGGGGAAGGGTAAGCTGGGACAAAGTGAGAGAGTGGCATGGACATATATACGCTACCAAATGTAAAACTGATAGCTAGTGGGAAGCAGCCGCATAGCACAGGGAGATCAACTCGGTGCTTTGTGACCACCTAGAGGGGTGGGATAGGGAGGGTGGGAGGGAGGGAGACTCAAGAGGGAAGAGATATGGGGATATATGTATATGTACAGCTGATTCACTTTGTTATACAGCAGAAACTAACAAACCATTATAAAGCAATTATACTCCAATAAAGATGTTTAAATAAATAAACTATTAAAAAAAAACACAACAAGGATTAAGTCTTTCTTTTTCACCCCTGTTTCCCAAATAGTTAAGACAGTTTCTAGCACACAGTGAGAACTTAATAAATTTATGGAATAAATGAATGAATGAACTGAATCAAATAACTAGAAAGTTCTCTAAGAATCTCTCTCCTTTAATTATTTCCCCAAATCAAACAGGAACCTGTTGACTGAAGCCAGAATCAGCAAACCATCATCTACACTACTGTAATCCTCAGTGAAGACCGCAAAAGCATCACAGCACGAAGTTTAGTGAGCCATCAGCCAGAGTTTCTTCTTTGGGTGATGAATTAAAATTTATTATGGTAATGTTTGCTCAACTATTTGAATATACTAAAAATCACTGAATGTATACTTTAAATGGGTGAATTATATGGTATGTGAATTACATCTCATTAAAGTTGTTATTAAAAAATTTCAAACTCTAAGCTATAAAACCAAAGAACTTTATTTCAAACCTAAAGTTTTTTACGTTGTCTTTGGATTCACTCTTAAATCGTTAAAAGGGGAACTGAAATTTTTTGTGGCTTAAGAAATTATCCAATTGGAGACTGCTGTATTTTGAATGAGATGTTCAAGAAAGAATTAGAATCTCTTCTTTCACATAAATGGACAGTTCACCAAAAAGGGACTCCAAATGGGTGCTAAACTATGACATCTACAAGGAATTAAAGAAATGCAAATTAAAATAAGATTAAATTTTTGCTTATAATTCTGATAAAAAGCTGAGGATTGAAAACTTTGTGGTAAAAGAGGAATTCATACTCACTGTTGGTGGGAGTAGAAGTTTGCACAACCATTTGGAGGGCAATTTGGCAACGGCTATTAAAATTTTACATATTCATATCATTTTACCTAGACATTCTCTCCTAGTAGTTCATTCAGAAACACTTGCTCAATTGGAAAATTATCTGTAATACTGAAAAACTAGAAACAAACCAGATGTCCAATGGTAAGGGACTGGCCAAATAATCTGTCCATTCAATAGCATATTTGACAGTTGTTAAAAAGAATGAGATGTTTTGACATGTACTAACATGGAAAGGTGTCCAAGATGTATTGTTAGAAAAAGTTAGAATATAATATGCATTTATAATTTTAATACACACATAGGAAAAATATGAAGGAAGATACTCTAAATTTTTTTTTTTTTTTTTTTTGCTGTATGCGGGCCTCTCACTCTGCTCCGGACGTGCAGGCTCAGCGGCCATGGCTCACGGACCCAGCCGCTCCATGGCATGTGGGATCTTCCCGGACCGGGGCACGAACCCATGTCCCCTGAATCGGCAGGCAGACTCTCAACCACTGCGCCACCAGGGAAGCCCCAAGATACTATAAATTTAATGAGAGTTATCTTAGAGTGATAGGATTTCCATTTTCTGTGTTAACTATTTCTTTCAAGTTTGAATTTTTTACAATTCAAATTTGAATTGCATCACTTTTCAAGCAGAGGAAGGAAAAAAAATTTTAATTTCCCTTTCCTTTGCTTGGCACACTGGAGAATTGGGGGGGGTGAAGGAGCAGACGGAAGGGAGAGAGAGAGCTTGAGGGAGGCAGAAATTGCAACTGTCTCCAGTAACTAGGGAAAATGGCAACTTCCTACCTTCCATTGTAAAAAGTCACACCCCCCTTTTTTTTTAAATCTCCCACAGCTCCTCGTTTCTCTACTCTCAAACTTAACCAGTTTCTACTTCAAACCACTGGATGGCAATCAATCAATTCTCATGTCTTTACCCTCTTGTTGGACACAAGCTCCTGAAAGACAAAGGACTCAATTCATTGTATCTCTAGGTCCTCCACAACACAAAGGACAATGCCTGTACACACCGTTCTGGAGACCTTCAGCAAGCATATCAGAACTTTAAAAAAAAACAGTTTTTATTTTTTAAGTTTTTTTTTAATGGTTTTGGCTTTAAAATTCAAAGAATAAAAAAAAGATTAAAATGTCTTCCTCTTATCCTGGATTCTCACCTTGCAATGACTGTTACCTGTGTCTTCTCTCTTCTTTCAGAGACAGCCTACGTATATACATGGATGGGGCAGGAGTGGCCACAGGTTGGTGGACTGGGGGAAGGTGATGGGTACACAGGAAATCACTACACTATTTTCTGTTTATATTTCTGCATGTTTGAAATTCTCCATAATTTTTTAAAAATTTCTAGTACATGCCAAAAAATCAGTATATTCCAACAAATTAAAATAAAACCTGAGTAGTATAGTTGTAAATATCTGAAATACGATAATATTCCAACAGAAAAAAAATTCAAACAACCCCACTATTTCACATCCCACTGTGAATAGTGTATTAATTCAGATAAAACCCTGTGTCTTCAATATTTTTCAGAAGGAAGGGTTCGACTTACTTGTCATGAATTTAAATGAGGAAAAATACTACATACTAAGATTATTTCAAACACATTTAATTTTCCTACAAGCCAGCAATATCAAGACCTCTCTCCAAAAAAACAATTACTGTTTTCTACTAACAAACTGTAAATAGAGCCCTAATGAATGATTTTGCTAATACCTGTTCTTACTATCTTCATTATTCTGTGATCCAGTTTTTAGTCTGATATATAATTGGAACATCAATCAAATATCAAAAGAGGATACTTTAGTCTGATTTTAATAGAAGCTAAGAAATCTACGCTCCAAACATTTTTTTTAAGTTGCTAGTGAGAAACCTCAACAGCCATACTGTGAAATAATTTTTATCAGCCTTATTAGCCATAATCGCGGGGTGGGGGGGGAAGCTGCCCTTCTCTTACATCCTCTTTCAGTTTGTTTTCTCCCTCTAGCGATTACCTGGTAAGAGGGAAGCAGGCAAGTCCTAAAGTTGAACAATCTAAACAATGCCTGGGGAGACAGCCTGTGAACTCTTCTAGCTCTATTTAAACCTATCACTAAAGCCCAATAATTTTAAATTAGGCCAGTGCCAACCTGGAAGTATTAAAACACATAGTACCTTTCAGCAAACAAAGCATAGTTCAGTCTAGGCATTTTGTGAGTAGATTGCTCAGGAGTTACCCCAACTTTACAAATGAAGAAACTGAGACTGAATTAACAGATTTGTAAAATGAGAAGAGTCAAAGGAGTAGTTGAGTCGAATTTAAATCCTTTAACAACTAGTCCCAGTATTCACCCATTCCCCCAGATGTAAACATATGGTCATATGTACAAATCTTTTTCAACATAAATTAGTATTTCTGTAACCTGATCAATATTTATTTATTATCAACATCCTTCCACTCATCAATGCCCACCTTATTATGCAAAGTGCAGAATATTCCATGAAGAAATGTACCATAATTTATTTAGCCAATCCTATAAGGTGGATATTAAGGTTCTTTCTAATCTTTGCCATAATAAAAATATTATAATGAATGTCCAGATATACACACTTAGGTGTATCTGTCCCATTATTTCTCCAGGATAAATTCTTAGAAGTAGAATAGCTGGTGGGCAAAGGGTATGCACATTTAAAATATGAATTATAACAACAAACTGCCCCCCGGAGGGCTGGGGCAATTTAGAACCCCAGTAACAATGATTAGGGTTCATTTCACCAGCCTGCCCACCACTGTGCATCAGCTTTCTTTTTAAACTTTGGCAATATGAGAGCTGAAAATAATCTCACTATTTTAACCTGCACATATTTATTAGTAGTAAGGTTAAATGTCTTTCCTTTTTCCTGCCCTGGGAATTGCCTGTCTGTGTTTTTCACTAATTTTTCTACTCCATTGTTACTCTTACTATTGATTTACAGAAGCTCTGTATACGGTAAGGCAAGGTTCCTCCACCTCGGCACTATTCACATTTGGGGCTGGATACTTCTTTGCTGTGCGGGACTGCCCTGAGCCTTGTAGGATATTTAGCAGCATCTCTGGCCCCTACCCAGTAAATACCAGTAGCACTTCCTTCAATTGTGAAAGCCAAAAATGTCTCCAGGGATTGCCACATGTCCTCTGGAGAGCAAACCTGCCCCTAGCTGAGAACCACTGTGCTTAGTGGATTAACCCTCTATTCCAATTACATGCTACTGCCTCTTGGATATTAGTCCCCACCTCCCCAACCAATGGAAGTGATCCTTCTTCAATATTTTTTACAGATGGTCAAATTGAATAATAATTTTCCAGGCAGGTTTCTCAATGCTGAACAGTTATAGTTGTTCCAAAACTCAGATTAGTAAAATGAAGTCTAAATACCTTTAAGTTCTAATCATTAGTTTTAGTTATACCCTCTAGAACTGTACTGTTCAATACAGTAGCCACTAGTCACAGTTAAATTTAAATTACACGAAGTTAAATAAAATTAAAAATTCAGTTCCTCAGTCACACTAGCCACATTTCAAGTGCTCAATAGCCACATACAGCAGGTGGCTACCACATTGGGCGACACAGATATAGAACATTCTCATCATCACAGACTGTCCCCTTGGACATAGCTGCTCTGGAACCTTGTCATTCAAAGTGTGGTCCATGGACCAGCAGCACTGGCGTTGCCTAACGCCTTGTCAGAAATACAGAATCTCGGGCCCCACCCTGGACCTACTAAATCAGGATCTTCATTTTAACAAGATCCCAGGTAATTTATGGGCACTCTGAAGTTTGAGAAGCATTGCACTGGGAGGAGACTCAAACATCTAAGGTCGGTTATCAAATGTGCACTCATTCCACAAGTCCATACTTCTCCAGACTAAATGTCCTCAGCTTTTCATCTTATGATCGAGTTTCCAAATCTCCACTGATCCAATTCTTCACTTCCCTCTATCATCTTCCAGTCTACAAAGGACAGACAGAAGGGGAAGCCATGCTTCAAGAGAGGTCTGAAATGGAGACCATCACCTTCGTTGAACTAGACACCAGCTTACTTTTAATGTAGCCTCAATGTGCATTAGTTTTGTCATTTAGTAATTTCCCATCAGCCAGATTACACCAGAGGCACGTAATATACTTGTGGTCAACAGGTTCCTTGGGCCTTCTTCATGGAACTGCAGTAAGGTCACATGTACCGTAGACTTTTATGGGTGATTGTTTGAACCAATGTTCTGAAATGTACAATTATCTATATTAAATTTAACCTTGTTGGCTTCTGCCTTTTGGTTTCACCTACCAAGCTCTTAATGAATCCTAATTCTTTCCTCCTACTTTGTCTGAAAACTTGATGCATATGCCTATGTCTTCTTCCAAACACTTGAAAATGTTAAACAGGAGGAAATCCAGAATAGTGACCAAAAGTCCCACAGTGTCTTCTTCCTCCTGCCTATATGAGCCATACTCAGACTCTTGGGTATGGTTCTGACCCAGCTATGAATCCGCCTAACTGTACTGATACTTGAAATTACTTCCTAACTCCAAAATGTGTTGTTTCAGAAACCAATATAATTTTTCTAGCAGAAAGTAATTACAAGGTTAGATTTATATTGTCTTAAAGATTGAAGACATCCTCTCTTACTACCAATACTTCATGGCAAAAGCATGATACCCTTTCATTTATATCCAGCCCCCAAATTAGGTCTACCAAAATGACTGCATTTTCACTGAAATACATACATTCATCTACATTGAAACAAACAAAAGTATTTTAAGTGATCTGTGCCAACACTTAACCTGTATCTGTGATGAGACCAATTCCCCAATGCAAAGGTGGTCTACTCACAGAATATCCCATTAATTACATCCAATGACTCAGTGATTCAAGCCTTATAACATTCTCCTCCTTTTTCTTACATATTTCACATAAATGAATGGATGTGGTGAAGAAAAATATTAGACATACGACGACACCCATAAGATGGCCTCTAATTTTGCAAATGAGTTGAAATTATTTTTATACTTCCACTAAATTAATTCTGGAGATTTTAATTTTTTTTTACAGTCCCTCTTATCCCTTTCTCATTTTGTTTTTTCTTTTCTGCCTCATCCTGAGAAAGTCCCTATTTGTGCTGCCACCACCATGCATATTAATTGAACATATGCACTAGAAAAAGATATATCGAATGACTCTTACAAGGGAGGCAACCTGGGTGATTCAAAGAAATGCAAGATAAGATCTCCTCCTTGAGGGGTTAATAATCCAGTGGAAAAGAGAAGACTTGAACATAAATAATTATGTTAGAAAGCAATATACAGAACATGCTATATAAGTAATCAACAAGCTATAAAATATTCAAACCCAATTTC
Organism: Tursiops truncatus; assembly: GCF_011762595.2. Taxonomy (NCBI): domain Eukaryota; kingdom Metazoa; phylum Chordata; class Mammalia; order Artiodactyla; family Delphinidae; genus Tursiops; species Tursiops truncatus. The sequence continues at coordinate 70,315,738 of NC_047043.1, forward strand.
TGGCTGGGATCATTAGAAAGGGAGGAAAAAAACTTCTCAGAGGGAATAGTATTTGTACTGGTTTGAAAGATGGATAGGATTTCAACATGTGGGTGGGGAGAGGATTTGGAGACTAGTCCTGGCCAACCAAGCAAAGGAGCAGAGCAAGGGAGGGTAATATTGAATACAAATGGATCCACTTTGGCCAAATGAAAAGATGCATGGTGGGAAACCAGGCAGAAAAGACCAGAGCACCAGGGGTGGACATGTTTGATGATGATGAGAAAAGAAATGGATGGACCCAGACTAAGGGCAATGGCCCTCAGCAAAGTCAATATTGACACAATATCTAAGCCTATTATCAGAGTTGACTGAAGGGGAAGTATCAATGACTGTTTATTCATGATATATAGCATAAGATACAGCGATTCCCATATCATTAAATAGTCTTGTTTTTAAATATCTGGATGGTATTTAACAATATGATAATATGCATATCCTCCACTAGTGGATATTTAGATTAATCCCTATACTTTATTTCTTAAAATAAAACAATTATGATGAACATCTTTTTACTTTGTGTGCAAATAATTCTTAGAAGAGGAAACAAGGTCCTACTGTATAGCACAGGGAACTATATTCAATATCCAAGAATAACCCATAATCGAAAAGAATATAAAAAACAATGTATATATGTGGATAAGTGAGTCGCTTTGCTGTACAGCAGAAATTAACATAACATTGTAAATCAACTATACTTAAATTAAAAAAAATGTTTTTAGGGCTTCCCGGGAGCGGCCACAACAGTGAGAGGCCCGCGTACCACAAAAAAAAAATTTTTAACTCTTAGAAGAGGAATTACTGGGGCTTCCCTGGTGGCGCAGTGATTGAGAGTCCGCCTGCCGATGCAGGGTACACGGGATCGTGCCCCGGTCCGGGAAGGTCCCACATGCCACGGAGCGGCTGGGCCCGTGAGCCAGGGCCGCTGGGCCTGCGCGTCCGGAGCCTGTGCTCCGCAACGGGAGAGGCCACAACACTGAGAGGCCTGCGTACCGCAAAAAAAAAAAGAGGAATTACTGGTCAAAGGATAAGAATATTTTTAAGACTCTTAATACACATTTACTATTTTCAGGTTTAAATCCAAGTCCACATCCTTCTCATATCCTAACTCCCATTCTGACATTCTTGAGAGCATGTTCTCCAATCTGGTCTCAGATTTTGCTTCTGAACTATACAGTGTCTTTCTTAAGAATGCTGATTTCTGGGGCCCACACTGGACCTTCTGAATCAACATATCTGGGAACAGGCCTCAGATATCTATTCTTTTGTCCAAAAGTGATTGAGTCTATGCACAAACCAGAGCTTCTCACACTTCATTGTGCTACACATCACCTAGGGATCTTGTTTAAATGCCGGCTCTGATTCATTAGGTCTGGGTATGTGTTTAAGAGTCTGCATTTCTAACAAGCTGAGTGCCGTAGTTCCTTCCCTGGCTCCACATGAGCAAGTTTTTAAAATCTCAATGCCCAGGCTGTATCCCAATTGAAGCACAATCCCTGTGACAGGGCCCAGGCACCACCCTGGAATATGACTGTGGGTAGATACCCCTTGAGACTCAATTTTCGTCTCTATAAAATGAGAATGGTACCACCATCTCACACATCCCACTCATCACTAATCATCTCCCAAACTCCCTGCACTCCCATCATGCTGCCCTTCCCCTTGTAACCTTTGCATACACTACTCCTCAACCACCAGCTACCCCCTCACCCTTGGCCTTGTAAGACCTATTCTCTGTCTTCACACTGTAGCTCACAGGGAAGACTTCCTGACCAGGCCCCAGTGCAAAATCAAATGAGGTTCCTGCATTTATACTGTTCATCGCACCCTGAACATCCTTCAGGGTGTCACATATTTTATAATGACGTAATTTTGTGCACGTAAAGAAAAAGTGCATCACCCCACTCACTAGCCTCGGTAGGCCATGGATCCCCTCAGTCAGAGGGCAGTCCCTGGCTCACCACCATAACCCCTGTTGCTCCCGAGCTTCATAATAATAAATGCTAACGTGTTGAGATACCTTGCTCTACGTTAGGCTCTGCTCTCAGCATTTTATAGGGTTTCACTAATTTAATCCCACACAATCCTATGAGGCAAGTGCGACTATTATCCCTATTTTATGGATGAGAAACTGAAGCACAGAGAGGCTAAGTTGCTTGCCCAAGGACTTCACAGTTGAAGGTCTTTAATGGACGAAACAGAATCTGAAGCCAAGCAATCTGGGTTAAGAAAGGGAAATAGGCACAATGAGGGACTACAGAGGTTCCCTGGGAACTCACCCGTTTCCCAAACACACACACACACACACGCACACACATGCTTTATAAGGGTCACAATGCCAGGGGAGCGACAGTTACTCAATTTGCACAGTAGACACCTTAGCTCATGCTCATTCGTTCAAAACAAATGTACTGCACAGTCCCTGCTCTACTGTGGAGATTCTACAACTACGTGAGAAGTAGATATTTACCTATTATTAGACAGAACATAGAGGAATAAGCAAACACAGAAATTGTGATAAGTGCACGGAAGGAACCAAATGGGGTGGTGAGGTAGGGGCTGGCAGGCTCCCTCAGTCAGCGTCAGGAGGGAAGTCTCTGAGGAGGTGACATTTGGCTGAAACTGAAAGGACTGGAAGCCAACTATTCCACCAGCAGGCCTAGGGGCGAGTGAGGGGGCGCAATACAGGCTGAGGCAGTGCGTGCAAAGACCCCAAAGCACAAACAAGAAAGGACGGTGTGGCAGGTGCTGAGGGAAGGCGGGGAAGAGGTAGGAGACAAAGCAGGCGAGCCCGGCAGGGCCCAACTCACACCTCCAGATTCAGGAACTTTTCCATCCATGTTTTCACCAAGTCAGTTACGAAAATGCTTACTAGTGGGTTCACACACTCTCCTCTCGGTTCCGGGACGACGCTTCTGAAGAGAGCAAGAGCTGCAAGCGGCCGGGCTCTGAAGCGAGGCCCCACCCCCTTAACCTCATTGGTCCAGAGGTTGGCACGTGACCCAGAGCATTTCTTGGTTTCCAGTCCAGCAACCTATGACAGCGCCTTGTACAAGAAGTCTGCTCGCAAAAGGGAGGATATGATTAGATGAGCCAGTCAGATTCTCTGAGGAATTTAACCGGGAATATGAAAAGAATAAACCAGTTGGATATAGGGAGAAAAGTGGATAGGGAGAGAAGTAATTGTGGCTATGTTAATAACAGAACTCTTGAGTAAAGATTGAAAGCTCCTACTCCCCAGCCCCCAGTGTCACCGTGCCCCAGCTATACCTCGGTTCTTATTATCACATTTCTGGAAGATTTCAGCCATCTTAATACCATTTGAATGCTTTTATTAAACCCTTACCTGTGCTCTGCATTAAGGGCTTTCCATGTTATCTCACATAGTCTTTGCTAGCAAGTGTTGCAAGAAACACTATCTCCATTTTTACAGTTAAAGAAGAAATCTCCAAGAAGTTATGTACCCCAAATCATAAAGCTGTAATGGGCATACCTAGGACCCCGAAGGTCTGTGCTGTTAACCAATATGATTAACCGATTCTCATTTTCTTAAAACAGGGCCTCATTACCGGAGTTGTCCTGAGTGAGGCTCTGTTCCTTATATGGTGTAACGAATATACTTTTCAGTGTATCCATGCAGGTAACTACAGAGTGATGGCTTTTTAAAAAATTATGCAAAGCTGTATCCAAAATGTCAAATTTCAGCATATATGTAGAGCAAACTGATTTTAATTTAGGTCCATGTGATATAGAATATAAATTTAGTAAATGAACTTTGGTGAAAGATTTAAAGACAGGTAATAAAGCATACACTCATTAAATATACCACACAACGTGATATATAAACATCAAGCCATATGAATAAATTAACAAAATTTAACAACTCTTCTCATGGAACTTCATTTCTATAGTAATAATGACTAACATTTACTGAACACTTACTGTATGCCAGGCATCATGCTAAATAAATGCTCTGTTTATATTATCTCATTTAAACCTCACTATGGGGAAAATAGTAAAATAACTCCAGTTTACAGATGTGAAAATGGAAACTCAGAGATGAAGTAGCTGGTTTTGTTTTTAGAGGCAAGTTTTAAATGCTGGTGTATCTAATTCCAGAGGCCTGTACTTAATCATTTCAAGCATCTCAGTTAGAGCAATAATCATATACCATGTGCTGATGGTTTATTTAAAGGCCTGTCCTCCACTATGAAGCCACCTTCAAAGAGTTTATGGACTCTCCTATTCACCTCTATCTCCTCTTTGCCTGAGATAGAGTAGAAATATAATATTAATACAGATAAATTAGCTGGTCTATTTCTAATGCAAGACCTAGGCCAGTAATCACTCCTGCTGAATTTAGGCTATTCGGGGAATTCTGAAAGGTGATGAATTATCACAGAAAGAAATCAGCATGCTGAAAATGAAACATGTTAGTTACAAAACTTGAACTGCCATCAGTCCCCAAACAGCTAAATTCTTAAGCTTTTATTAACAGATTGATTTGTAACAACTGTGTGCCACTCAGAGGAAAGGGAAAAAACTGAGCATCTCCGAAAATCTCTCATAAAAATTATCTGTAAATAACACGAAAGATGTTGAAATATTAATGCCTCCTCCATGAGCACATCAAAATGCTCCCTCAGCCACCTTCCATCTGCTTGCCCGCCTCTTCCAACGTGAGCACAGCCTCACCCTGTTTTCAGCTTACTTGATGTCTAAAAAGATTAAGCCAAAAATTGTTTCAGCCCACTGGAAAGTATCAGCCTCACATTTCAGACACATTTGGACATCCTAATTTAAAATTTGGTGGAAAAATAGCATACTTGTGGGCTGTTCCTTGCCATATTTCAAATGCATCCCTCGCAAAATTCATTTCTCTATCAAAATCATAGGCATGCACTTAACTTCTAAGTGGAAGTAACAACAGCAATAATAGCAGCTGACACTATTAGGAATTTTATTGTTCTAAGGAACATAGCATTGTTCTAAGCACTTTACATATAGTCATTCATTTAATAATCCTGCAATGTTACTATTATTAGCTCCATTTTACAGAGTAGAAAATTGAGGCCCAGAGGCATTCAATGACTTTTTCCAGGTCACAGGGATGATGGTAGCAGAGCCAATGATTGAAACCAGGGCTCTGGACTCTAGATTCTATGTTCTTGCCCACTGCACCAAACTGCCCAGGAAGCTTTAGCCACTACCTAGCTTTAATCCTTTCTTTTCCAATATCTGTGGTCATTGTCATGTTGCAGCAGAAAAAAAAAAGGCTGGAGGGTGAGTGTAGCTGGTTGAGCAGTGCCCTCAAATAAGATAGGTCTAAGTCCTAACCCCCTTAACCTGTGAATGTGACCTTATTTGGAAAAAAGAGTCTTTGCAGATATAATTAATTAAAGATTTCAAGATAAGATCATCCTCGATTTAGGGGAGACCTAAGTCCAATGACAAGTATCCTCATAAGAGAAAGGCAGAGGGAGATTTGAGACAGAGACACACAGAGAAGGTGACATGAAGACAGAGGCAGAGATTGGATTGATGTCTCTACAAGTCAAGGAATGCCAAGGGTTGCTGGCAGTCACCAGAAACTCTGAGAAAGGAATGGAATGTATTCTCCCTCAGAGCCTCCAGAATGAACCAACTCTGCAGCCACCTTGATTTCAGATCTCTGGCTTCCACAACTGTGAGAGAATAAATGTCTGCTGTTTTAAACCACCAAGTTAGTGGTAATTTATTATGGTGTCCCCAGAAAGCTAATACAGTGAGTTATGGACCCAAAAACCTTGAACAGAAATCAGATCCTCACTTTACAGGAGGAAAGGAAACTGAGGTTCAGAGCAAACAATTCATTAGCATGCTATCAATCACACAATGGGTTCATGACAAAGCCAAGAAAGGCTCTAGGCTACACTCTGGTCTCCCAATTCCTGGGTCAGCGTCTTCTTCAGTATCTCTTACCCACTTCATTGAGAGACAGAATCATACGTGCACTTTAGAACATGACCACCTACATCAGTGTCCTTGTTCCACCATTTGCTAGCTGTGCACCTCCGTTTTCCCATCTGTAAAATGGTAACAGAAGTGACAACTACTTCACAGTGTTATTTTGGAGAACAAATGAGTCAATATATATGCCTGGTATGTAGTAGCTCTCAATAAATGTTAGCTATTACTATTATTTTATTCCAATATCTATTGAGTTATTGATAAAGGGCAAATTATAAAATCAGGAATATGGCAGTGCCTAGAAAAATAGTGGTAGACACATTAGCAGGGTTTATCATTATGTGTGGAAATTTGTGACAAATCTTATTACCCAATTTCTTATGAGGGGAGTTGGACATCAAGAGGTCACATCCACCACCCTTCATTTGCATCTCTCTGACAGTCTACTGTCCCAACCCCGCAAAAGGAGTGCCTAATATGGTTGGCCAGTGACCAGGACATCAACTGGAACGTGTTGTGCTAGCGGACAGAGTCACTGTAGAGCAAAAAGAACACAGCCCTGCCTCACATCCTCTCTCCACTTGTGCAGCCCCAGTAGGGCAAGCTGGCCCCAAGCCTCCCATCTGCTTCCTGCTCTCCCATTCCTGATCACTCCTGGAAACATTGTTTTCTCAGGCATCTGCCATTCACACAGCTCTCCAGCCATGGGACCAGGAAGGCAGGTGGTGCCTTTCCCTGCCGTGCAGGACAGGGCCCTGTCCACCCTCCTTTACCCCTTCACTTCTGGGTATTCATGTGGTAAACACACCAGAGCCTCCTCTTCTTGCTAACCTTGATGTCCCCCTGAGCGTGGTGGCTACCTGGGGTCAGCCTGAAGCAGGTGTGGCCGTCTTGGGTCTGGTGGGGAGGGAACAGCAAGCTCATTCACCTAATCAAAAAATCCCTGCATGGAGATATTGAGCCTATCCTCAGTGATTAATAAAGTCATACTCTGTTTCCCTTTTGACTGCTAGTCTTTAGGTGATCAGACTCCTTGATCAGACTCTGGAGACAGGCAGAAAGAGCAGTAGCATTCAGACACCAAAACCCTACCCAAACTCCTAACAAAATCATATTACTTCCTGGGCTTCCCTGGTGGCACAGTGGTTAAGAACCCGCTTGCCAATGCAGGGGACACGGGTTCGAGCCCTGGTCCGGGAAGATCCCACATGTCACGGAGCAACTAAGCCCGCGCGCCGCAACTACTGAGCCTGCGCTCTAGAGCCCACAAGCCACAACTACTGATCCCGCGTGCCACAACTACTGAAGCCCACGCTCCACAACAAGACAAGCCACCACAATGAGAAGACCACGCACCGCAACGAAGAGTAGCCCCCATTCACTGCAACTAGAGAAAGCCCGCGCACAGCAACAAAGACCCAATGCAACCAAAAATAAATAATAAATAAATAAATTTTTTAAAAAATCATATTACTTCCTGATGGAAAATGTATATAATAAGTTATGTTTTTTCAAAGAATAATGTTCATTATAAAGTGTCCTCTGATGTATTGAACTTCCTATTAGTCATCTGAATGATAATTAACACTTGAAAAGTACAAAGAAAATGAAACACTTGGGGAAATTAAAGTCATATCTCCCCAAACCAAATACATCAATCTGTTGTAATGGTTCGCCTACTCTAATTATAGCACTGGATCTACATACATACACACACACACACACACACACACACACACACACACACACACACATGCATACACACCACAAGCCTTGGCATATACATCCCAATATAAAATCCAAGCCAGCTGCTGGAATTAAGCTAAATATTATTGAAATTAACAGTGTCCTTAGGAAATGTAGCACTGGGATGCTGATTTCATCAGAATTCTATCTGCCTGTACTTTTTCCAGGAAGTTCAAGAACCATGAGCAGCTGTAGAAATCCAAGTCATCAGAAAAGCAAACGAAGGCAGCTCCTCTCCTGCAAAGCAAATTCCTTAAAAGAACCTCAGCATCTGCCTTCTTAGCATAAGGGGGCAACACCTTAATCTACTGTGAATTTTTAATAGTTCTCTCTTCCCTTTTACTCCATTCATTTGGGAAACATGATCCATTTTACTCCAGGCCAGACACCAGACTTCTACCATCACTCTTTTTTTTTTTAATTGGAGTATAGTTGCTTTACAATATTGTGTTAGTTTACTGTACAGCAAAGTGAATCAGCTATATGTATACATATATCCCCTCTTTTTTGGATTTCTTTCCCACTTAGGTCACCACAGAGCACTGAGTATAGTTCCTTGTGCTATATAATAAGTTCTCATTAGTTATCTATTTTATACATAGTATCGATAGTGTATATATGTCAATCCCAATCTCCCAATTCATCCCACCCCCACTCCTTTCCCCCTTGGTATCCATACGTTTGTTTGTTCTCTACGTCTGTGTCTCTATTTCTGCTTTGTAAATAAGATCATCTATACCAATTTTTGCAGATTCTACATATATGCGTTAATATACGATATTTGTTTTTCTCTTTCTGACTTACTTCACTCCGTATGACAGTCTCTAGGTCCCTCCCTGTCTCTACAAACGACCCAACTTCATTACTTTTTATGGCTGAGTAATAGTCCATTGTATATATGTACCACATCTTCTTTATCCATTCCTCTGTTGATGGACATTAGGTTGCTTCCATGCCCTGGCTATTGTAAATAGTGCTGCAATGAACACTGGGGTGCCACCATCACTCTTTTTTTTTTAATACATCTTTATTGGAGTATAACTGCTTCACAATGCTGTGTTAGTTTCTGTTGTACAAAGAAGTGAATCAGCCATATGCCTACATATATCCCCATATCCCCATATCCCCTCCCGCTTGAGCCTCCCTCCCACCCTCAGTATCCCATGCCTCTAGGTCATCGCAAAGCACCGAGCTGATCTCCCTGTGCTATGCAGCTGCTTCCACTAGCTATCTATTTTACATTTGGTAGCATATAGATGTCGATACTTCTCTCACTTCGCCCCAGCTTCCCCCTCTCCCCACCCCGTGTCCTCAAGTCCATTCTCTATGTCTGCATATTTATTCCTCCTCTGGCACTAGTTTCATCAGTACCATTCTTTTTTAGATTCCATATATATGTGTTAGCATATGGTATTTGTTCCTCTCTTTCTAACTTTCTTTGCTCTGTATGACAGACTCTAGGTCCATTCACCTCACTACAAATAACTCAATTTCGTTTCTTTTTACAGCTGAGTAATATTCTATTGTATATTTGTGCCTCATCTTCTTTATCCATTCATCTGTTGATGGACATTTAGGTTGCTTCCATGTCCTGGCTATTGTAAATAGTGCTGCAATGAACATTGTGGTACATGACTCTTTTTGAATTATGGTTTTCTCAGGGTATGTGCCCAATAGTGGCATTGTCTTTGACTTTCAAGAATTAATCAATGCCTGATATACCTTACCTATTTCTCTTTCCCCAAATATCCAAAAGCAGATCTTTTCCCATTTCCAATCCTGTGCAGGTAGCTCTCAAACTCCTTGAACCCAAGAAAATGATTAAGATGACGCCACCACCCACTCCCACTGCTAGAGTCAGGATTTTCATCTAAGATGCTGAGGCCAAAAGATGCTCATATTTGACTAACATCCTGAATGTGAAAACGTTCTTCATTTCATCTTCAAACTAAGAATGTACATCTGTCAACCAAGGGGTAGACTAGAGCAACGCGGAGAGACACGTCCCACCTAAGACAAGCAACAATCCAAGTGAGGCAGCTCCCTGGGTTCAGAGATACTGGATCTGCTCGGTGTCCGAGAAAATTCAGAAATCCAGGTTCTTCATAAAGTCTCCCAGTTTATTGACGTTGACAACTAATTCCCAAGGTCACACAGCCAACTTGTGGCAGAGTGAGAATTATACCCAGCCCTCCTAGCCTCATGAAACCCAAGAGGCCTTAGCTCTGTGTGTGTGTGTGTGTGTATAACTGTATTTTATTCAACAGCTATTTACTAAACAACTGCCACATTCAGGGATATCATTTTACTAAGCAGATGGATGGATGGACAGCCAGATATTTATTTAAAAAGCAAGTGAAAAAGCAAAACATAGTTCCTAAATTTACAAAATACCTTTAAAAAACTGAGACACAACCTTCAGTCCACAACTACCATTTCTGTCCTAAAATACTTTTATCTGCAATTGATATTGAATAGGGAATAGATTGCATAGTCTTAAAACAAAAAGGCAAACAAAATTTTATTTAAACCAGAGCATCTTCCACTGAGAAAGCCATGACTAAGGAAGCACTGTAGCTTTGTAATCCACAGGTAAAACCTCTTCTTGGATTATTTAAGAACCACTCTGCACTCTTGGGAGCATGGGGTATATTTCTGCAGCGTTTCTATCAGGATAGTAATTAGTATAGCTGAGAAATGCCATCAACAGCACAAGTAAAATTAGCCTTTACTTGTAAAATTTCTCCTGGGAAGTGCTGGTGGCTCCTGCCTCCACCAAGCAGAGTAATGGGCTTGCTGGGTCGTCCCACAGCAAGCAAATCGCCCCATCGGCAGCACCTGCATAAAACCACCAGCACATCAAGCTGGACCGCCAGAACATCCACCTTTGTCTGCTTCAATCACACCTGCCTCATCCTAGCCCCATTCCCTCATCAAATCTCACTTATGAGTCGTAAAACAGCACTTTTTTTTCTTTGGACACCAGGGAACTCTTAATTTCCCTGAAAATTTTTGAGTAGCCTTAGAGTTATGGCATGTTTCAACGAAACATTTTTGTCTCAGTACAGTGATACCTCAGGGCAGCGGTCCCCAACCTTTTTGGCACCAGGGACCAGTTTCGTGGAAGACAATTTTTCCACAGGCGGGGGCGAGGGCGGAGGGGGGGTGCAGAAGGTTCAGGCGGTAATGAGAGCGATGGGGGGCGGCAGATGAAGCTTGGCTCCCTTGCCCGCCTCTCACCTCCTGCTGTGCGGCCCTAACAGGCCTCGGACCCATACCGTCCGCGGCCCGGGGGTTGCGGACCCCTGCCTCAGGGGAAATGAAGGTCCAAGGAGAGGAGGCGACCAGGCCAACATCACATCCTGTCTGGCATCAAAGTCAAGTCTAAGTTAAGTCTAAAGCTCCGTAGTCTGGAGCTTTCTCTTTTTGTTAAACAAAGCAATCTCCTTAGGATAAAAGTTACCGCTTTTACTCCACACCTACTAATATCTCTTTATCTGGACCTTTCCTTACCACCTTCTCCCTGGGTTTGAGGAAGAGAAACACCACCGGCCCAAGACATCTCATGTTCTCCCTCCTCTTTCAGACCTTGTTCAACCAATAACGCCTCTTTCTAGTGGCCCATTCCCTAAAAGTTAAAAATATGGCCAAGTGTGTCACACATTGTTGGGGGAAGACTCCCCAGACTCTGCATCCCCTCCAGTTATCTCTTCAAAGCCAAGCTCCTTGCAGGAAAAGTATAAAAATCTATATTACCACTTGCAACCCACTGCAGTTTAACATCCATTCTCACCACCGCCGTGATGTTAAAAAAAAAAAAAGCCAGTTCCACTAAACCCACATCCCTGTTCAGCATCACCACCTGGATGAGTGAGACCTTGCAACAAAACATGATCAAAAAACATGATCTCACAGCATCCTGATCCTGTTTTGCCCTCAGTCTTCCCAAGTGGATCAAGCCCCAAACCTTTGACTCCTTTTGTTTCCTCCACTAGAATGGAACCTCCATAGAGGCAGGAATTTTTTACTATTACTATACCCTCAGCACCTAGTCCAGAAAATGGTGGAAATTCCATATTTGTTGACTTGATCCATTTCAGCCATTCAGTCATCATTTTGTTTGATCCCCTTGGGGGACAGCAGTGATATCTCCAGTGGAAAGTAGGTAGACACATCTAAAGACCAGTGGAGAGATTAGGGTTAGAGAACTTGATATGAGAGACCATTCCTTTGGTACAAACTATTAAAGTGTCATCATAAGAGTTTTAGCTGGACATAGATTATGCAGCAGATGGATTCAGTAGACAGAGATTAATAAAACAGGCCAAAGTTTTTAAAAAATCAATCAATCAAACACCTCCTCTGAGTCCTCGGGAGTCTAGCTTGGTTGGGTTAATGTGTGGAGCTATCTAGACCTGGAAGCCATGTGATCTTCTTTGGACAACTTGAGAGTTTGCCCTTCCTGAGAGTTTAGACAACAGCATTTATTGGGAAATCATCCTCATCTTTTTTCTCTATTGCTCCCTATAGTGATACAAAAATTTATAGTTTCCGCCTTATGCTGCAGAAAATATTTCAATGCAGCCTACCAGAAAAATGTAATATGAGTCTCCCTTTTTTAGCAATAGAAAAGTCTGACTATGGCCCAAAATTCTCCAGAGAAGCCATCTGTAAAACAACAGGAACTGCCTTAGATTCAGCTAAGGGGGTCAATATCTCAGGCAAGAAAACTCTCCTACCCATCCCTAAGAAGCTCATCTGAACTGCTTTCAAGAGCAGGGTATTCTAATTCCACTGAATCTATAAAGGAGAAAGAATAACAGGACAATAAGGAAAAAACATTCCCAAGACTGTAATATGGCATCTCCTTGGCATATAACAATACCTACGCATCCAGTGATGACGTTTTAGAGATGGCATTTCCCCCTCCATCTATCTCCCTCCCTCACTCCTTTCCTCTCTCTCTGTCTCTCTCTCTAGCTCTCTCTCCGTCTCTTTGTCTCTGTGCCTCTGTCTGTCTCTCTCTCACACACACACATATTAGTAACAGAAAAGGCATGTCAAAGAACTGAGCCAAGGAAAACTGGGCTGTTCTCAACTCAAAAGACGCAGAGCTTCTGCCGGGTCTGTAAGCACCCTTCCGCTTTGACCATCGGCATATTGACAGAGGAGGTCTTAAACTCATCCTTCTGCTGTACCATGGCAGAGGAGTTCACAGAGCCAGGAACATACAGGAAAAATCATGGAAGCAAAATACAGTGCCTCCATGTAATATTAAGTACCATACTTACTTCTCTTGAATCAGAAAAAAGTTTTAAGGTGATCTCCAATTTCTCTTTCTCCTCTTTAAACATAAGTGCCATAATTGGAAAAGTACTTTTGCCCTACCTTCATCCCAATGATTTATGAAATAAATCTCTAATCATCTAGTTTCTCTTGTCCATTCTCTCCATTGAAAGTCTGGACTCCCCACCACCCACCCCTGCTTCCACCTTCCACCATTTTGAATATTAGTCCATTCTCAAGGACTGACTCCAATGCCACTTTCCCTATATGAAGTCTTCCCTCATCCCTTCCTTCACTGGGTTTCTAAAGCATTTTAGTTGTATATTTTAGTGGCAGGTACAACTTTCTTCCCTTTTTTTAGTGGGTCTTTTTTTTTATAGGTTTTTATGAGTACAGCATTTTCCCTGCTAGACTACATTCTCATGGCAGGAGCTAGGACCTACTCATTTTTGTAACCACAAAGCTTCTAAACAGAGGGCCCTGTCTACCAATCAAGATGCTCTGGGCAATTAGTAAACCTCAACTCAAATTGGCTTATACAAATTGCAGGAAATCCAGAGGTGGGACAGTCTTCAGGTATGGCTCTGGTTCCATTTCTCTGCCATTCCCTCAGCTCTCTAACTCCCTTATGTGTTGCCTTTGTCCCCAAATTGGTTTCCCTCATGGTTATCATCATAATCTATTATTTGAATGTTTACTCGTGCTAGCATGGTGCTAAAAATTTTTACATTAACCCCCTCATTTAATCCAATTAAACTTAAATCCTATTAAATTTACCCTTATAGCAGTAAATTTACACCTAAAGCAGGTACTATTATTATACCTACATTACAGGTGAGGAAACAGGTTCAGCCAGATAAACGAAATTGCCCAAAGTCCCACAGCTGGAAATGGAACCCAGGAACTTAGTCTCCAAAGCTGGTGCTCTCAACCACCAGCTGTCAAAGACAACCCAACAAGAACCAAGAAGGCAGGCCCCACTAATGCCACATTACCAGTCAGCTCACAGAAACTCTGAACGGGCAACATACCAGATGCAGAGGGTAAAAGTGTGGCTGCCAGAATTACAATATAAGCATCATGTATGAATGCCGCTACACATCCTACAACAAGGTTAGGAAACACCTAATAGGTGTTAAGAAGGCATTCAAGACTGGCACCAAGTTGAGACTTTCTCATAGAAGCTAATCAGAAAGACTGGATGGGATTTGGAAAGGCAATGACTTTTTCAACATGGGCTTCCAAGTTGTTGAATTCAGACTCCATGCCGGCCCTAAGATTACCTTGTGTACACAGGGCTGGCCACTGGATATTTCAGCCGACCCTGATTTTGGCAACCAACTTTGGAGTTAGTCTGTCTGGGCTCAACCTCAGCTCTGCCATTTGCTAACTGTAACCTTGGACAAGTAACCTCCCCTCTGAGCCTTGCCTTGCTTGCATATAAAATGGGGATAATACTAATAGGACCTACTTCACAGGGTCCTCATGGGGATTAAATGAGACTCCATATGTGAACCCTTTGGCACAGAGTTTGAAATATCATTATTCCATTTAGAATACACGTAGGAAGTGCTTTATGAGCTACACTGATAATTTTTATTCTTATCAAGGGAACATACTGCAGTCGGGTGGGTGTGCTAAATGGGAAAGTGATTCATAGACCTCACCCTCCTGCCTGAGAAAGGCAGGAGCCCAGATCTTCCCCACAACTCCCCCTCCCCAACCCCTTCCAGAGGCCCTACATTGGCTGAGTGTTGGGAGGATGCTATGCCCATTCTCCTGGACTCTGGCTAGGCTTCTAGAGAAGAGAGAAAATGCTCACATCAAGGACTCTTCTGAGAAAGGTTAAAAAACATGAGCAAGAAATTTCCTTCCCTAGCTAAAACTTCATGTTCAAGCTCCAAGGTAGAGTCCGAAAGAAGGTATATCACTGCTATGTTCCTTATTCGCATTCTACATAGAAAAAAAAATGGCTCTCAAATAATTTTCATGAGATGGTAAAGGGACCGAAAGTGTGTCTCACACTACTTTAGAGTCTTCTTCAGCCCTGAGCATGTAACTGGGAACACAGTAGTTACCCAATTAACCTTTACTTTCTAACTCATCAAAATCTTTTGTTTCTTGCTCTATCACAAATGCCTATGGCATAAGTTAATTTGCAGTTTTAGATTTATTTGCAATTACAAAGAAATGAAATAGAATTCTCTCAGGTGAACTGGGAATTTTGGCACCCCAAGACAAACATAATGACCTAAAAGTCCTCAATGAAATATTTAAACGTATACTTTACTATGACACCCAACACTATGCAAACTCTTTCAAGGTAACATTCCTGAGGGTGGAAGAAAATCTACCACCTCTAGTATATTTTACCTGAATACATTTAGTGAATGTGGTACAGTCTATCTACAAGCTTCCACCTTACCAAATACACTCTCTAACCATCACCAAAATCCTGGTACGTGTCCCCACTTCTCAGCACAAATTGAATAGCAGTGAGCCAAAGACATGTCTCATACCACCAAGAGCTCATTCATTTCATTAACTACTAGGAACTACTTACTCCTAATACATGTACTTAATATCAAATGGTAATATCTAGACAGAGTTTTACCTAAATGCCCTTGGGGTTCAGAGCAGGGGTAGGGAGGAGAAATGTTGTGCACAATTCAGATTTTGCACATTTTCCTAGGGAAAACTACAAAGTTTAATGAAAGCTTCGCAGCAAGTACCTTGTCCCCAAAGTTTAAAATCACAGACAGAAGTTTTAAAAATTTCAGAAGGCAAATTTTATTTATTATTTGCTGCATTTCTAAATTTGAGCAGTTTCTAAATTTGGTCATCATGTGCATTATCCAACTTTCCATCGCATATATTTACTTATTTCTACTGGTTTCAGGATTCATTGGGAACTTTTATATTATTTTACATGGGTATTTCAGAAAGCTCCTCCAAGGGACAAATCAGTGAATCTTAATTTTTTTTCAACCTTTTTAGATAATATGTGCTCAGGAGCCACTATTTTTTAGAACTCAAGCTAACTGTTACACCTTAGAATAGAAGACGTCAGATTATAACATGCCTAGTTCTAAAAGTCTACAGATACTATCACCAAAATTTCAACCAGTTTGGAGACCCAAGTGTCAATGAGACTAAGGAAGTTTACAAACAGTGGAGAATTTTTTAAAGTTCCATACAGGATGCAATCTGACATTATGTAAAGGAGCCATATGGGTTCCACTAAGATAAGATAGCATGAACCTGGTATCAGTCAATACGACTTCTGGAATTTCTGCAGTGGGCAAAATCACAGCCAGGGATCGACAAGATGGGTGTGATGGTCAAGAGATTCCAGAGGGCTTACTGAAATAGCTAGTTATAGACAGAGGTAACAGTAGTTAACTTTCTTTGATTGGTCTTGGTCTTCCTAATAACTGAAATAAGGCCATCTCCCAATTATATGTTGCACAAACATATTTCCCAGAAATAGCTGCCCATTCCTCCTTACCACCTTACCCACAGGCTCCCTTGATAGAGAATCTACCCAACATGCCCTTTCTCAAAGAGACTCTCCATAGTTCTTCTGGGGGTGGGGCATGGGAAGGGGGCCACAGAGCTCATGACTCCTTTGGCCACAGCTGACTGGATCTAGAGCAGACTCTTATTCAAGTTGGGCCAATCCGATTATTGTTTCTCTGAATTCAAAATTGAAATAGAGAAACCATGCAGTATCTATTGAGCACTTGAATGGAGAAGACATGTATGCTTTCCTTTAGTGGCCACTTTTTCACAAGCAACATATAAAAACAGATACTGAGAGAGAAATGAGAGAGTGAGAGACTTTGTCCCTATTCCTGATCATTTTCCAACTAACTCAATTCCAGCCCCCCAAGACACCTGGCTATCCTACTTACCCTTAGTGTCTGGGAGGAACTCTTATGTGTTCCTAGTAAATCCCCCAGTTTTTTCCTTCAGCATGCTTGAATGTGTTTCTGCTACTTGCAACTACATTCTCCCTTAACCAAGAAGTGATGGAATGAATCAGTAAATAAATGAGCTGGATTCTCAAAGAAGACAAAGAAGAGGTTTCATAGGGCAAAGTTACAAAGAAAGGCAGAAATCAGGAATGCTGGGACCCAAGAGGGGAAGATCTGACTTTCAGAGACAAGATTTGGAACGATACAAAAGATAATTCCTGAATAGGTGTGAGCATCCCAGTGAGGTCAGAAATTACTTGAAGAGGAAGCTGAGAGATGCCAGTTGAGGGACTCCTGGGTCAGGAGGCCATCTATATACCCTGAAGTTCTTGAAGATGGAGACAAGATCAGGAAAATTCTAACTGGGTTAATGAGACCATCCTCATTGGGGTCCAATAATCCATAAAAAAGAGCTTCTCCATCCCTGAAGCTCTGCTCTTGTGGACCCAGCAAATTTGTCAAAATCATAACCACCTTAAAGGATCTGCTGGGCCTTTAATGAGCATCCTAAGAGATAATCTCTCTCTGCCACCTGTGGTTTTAATTTTCCAGCCAGTCCTGGAGTTGCTTCCTCTCAGCCTTCTGGATGGCTTTCCAAGATAGGAGTGTTCCTTTGGCATTCTCCCCTGTTCATTCACTTGACAAGAATGTATTTGCTCCTTCCTGCTTGCTCTCTATCCTCTGTTGCTCCCAGCAACACGCTCCCTTCCTCATTCTTGCTTTCCATCCTTTCTGTATACCTCCTTGACAACATCCTTAAGATACTGTCAGGGAGCACACTACTACTTACACTCTACATTAGGTCTTCCACTTCAGCACCAAATTCCCTGGGTTTTAAGCAAATCTGTTGTTTTCCCTTTCAAGACAGTGGGAACACAATTTTGGAGCTAGGCATACCTGAGATTCAAATCCCAGCTCTCTTTAATGGTGAGACCTCAGGCAGACCACTTAATCTCTCTGTGCCTTGTTTCTCATCTGTAAAATGGCGATGCCACATGTCTTGCAGGGCTGTTGAGCTCATGCACGTGGAAAGCAACTAGTAAGTTCCTGGTACATAGCAGGAGCTCAGAAATGCTTATCCAGGGCTTCCCTGGTAGCGCAGTGGTTGAGAGTCCGCCTGCCGATGCAGGGGACACGGGTTCGTACCCCAGTCTGGGAGGATCCCGCATGCCACGGAGCGGCTGGGCCTGTGAGCCATGGCCGCTGAGCCTGTGCGTCTGGAGCCTGTGCTCTGCAACGGGAGAAGCCACAGCAGTGGGAGGCCCGCAGACCACAAAAAAAAAAAAAAAAAAATGCTTATCCAACCTCCCTTTCAAGATCAATGTGAGACAGAAACAAAAAGCACCATAAAAGGTCAGTTTAAAAAATAAGTTTCATTTTCTTTACAGGTTGTCCATCTCCTTATAAGACTGATCTCTATTTACCAAATGTCTACATCTAAAAGGATTCAAGGTATTTGAAAAGTCATGGTTACTAGTCCAGGTCAAGATTTTTTTAAAGACATCTTTCACAATTCTTTCCCACACAATGATGAGTCGTTTTGCCTTTTAAATCATTATTTTTACATAAATATATAAATTCTGATCATCACTTCACAAAGTGAATAAATTGAGTATAGGCAAAGAATCAAGAAAGATGAAGATATAGTAACCATCCAATTAACTCAGGGTTTCTCAACCTTGCATCTATTGACACTGTTGGACAGATAATATGGCGGGGGTGGGAGGAGTCTACACATGCATTGTAGGACGTTTAGCAGCATGCCTGGCGCCTACCCACTAGATTCCAGCAGCTTACCCCACCCAGTTGCAACAACCAAATGTCCCCAGACGTGGTCAAATGTGCCCTGGGGGGCAAAATTGCCCCCAGTTGAGAAACACTAAGTTAATTTGATCAATGTATATTGCAGAGTCAGACAGTACAAGCCCAGCCATGGGTTTATAAGACAGGAAGTAGCTGCTTAAGTCATTACTTCTCTCCAGAATATTCCTACTGAAAAAACAAAATGGCTGCATGTCACTTCCAAGATACAATCAAATGCTGGCTTCACAGAAAAATAGAGAAGAAATTGCACGTGCCAGAATTCTGTTTGTCAGGCTGCTCTAGCTCTTGGCTGCATGCCCACATTCTGCCTGAAACCTACTTCCCAAACTTTTGAGAATGCTTTCCACAGCTTTCAGAACCTGACCTTTAGAGCAGCTTTATCTATGTGTGTGTGAAATAGATTTACAATTTTCTCTACTCCTGCAAAGCCAAACCACTTATTGAGTCCAAATGCCAACTGGGGATGGTGGGAATTTGCACACAGATGTCAGTGGACTCCAAAATAACAACACAGGAGCTCCACCTGCAACTAATTATAGAAACTGAAATTGCACTCTGGCCAGAAGAGGCCAGGTTCAGAACCCACCCCATCTGCTTTGGCCGATAAAATCACTCTGTTACTTCTTCTCCTGTCAATATAGACTTGCTTCTTAAATTCCTCTGAGGATGTTGTCTATAGGGAATTTTATTAGGCAGTGAATACTTTGGGGGTGACCAATTCCCTCTGCCTTCCCCTCCCAGAGTTTGGTTTCAATAAGTGCCCTCAGCACAAGTGAGACTAAAATAATCTATTCATTGAAATATTCCAAAATGTTTTCTTTGGTTGATTGTGTGCTGTTGCTATCCCATAGCCAAAATAAAGTGATCCAGAGAGAAAATGGAAGATGGAAGTCATTTGGTTCTCCCAAGGTCTGGCATGCAAGAATGTTTATTTTCTTCCCATTAGCCAAGTCTTTCATAAGAAAACCTAGGAATAAAAATCTGTAAGGCTACAAATGCAGTGCACATGGCTGATCCTAGGGCTGACTGCAAGAGATTACTGAGGCAAAAATCAGCTGACATCTGTGACAAAGATGTATCGCTCACTTCAAATCATTCTCCTACATTCTGGCAAACAAAGAAATCAACTGTTGGATCCGTGCCATCTCATCTATCTTCAGAACCAAAGGAAGTTTTCACCTACCGACAAAAGGCATTTAAAATTGTGGTTTCAGTCTAAGTAGGTCATTGCCTAAGTCTGGACCAAAGTTTTTCCACCTTTCTGGAAAGGTGGACAAAAGCTACTATTCTCTGAAGAGCTGAGGAAGACTATTTCAAGACGAAGAAGATGAAATTTTTTTTTTCTTCTAAGATTCAGCATTCCAAGTTATGTTGTGGTACCAAACTAGTTCATATTCCCTAGTTCTAAATCCATGTGCCTATGTAACATTGGGCAAAACACACAAAGGTACTCGCTCTTCAAATCAGAGTTAAAGTGAAAAAACTTACAGATATGACATATGATTGACTTCTTAATTTCTCAGATCTCTTGATATGACTTACAAGCTCTTAGGACATTTGGAGAAAGAGGGTGACTAAGGACAGCTCAAGTCAGCGCAGTGGACACCTGCTTTTGTCCTAGAGCATCCCTTCACCCTTCATGTCAGTTTCTTTAGAGAATTGCTCCTCTCCCAATGCCTGCAGTTCTAATAGGTCACCAATCATGGTAACCCCTTCTCACATACCTGTCCCCTGCCACCACACACACTCACTAAGTCCTGGAGAAAGAATATAACCAAGGCAGGACCAAAGTCCTTCCATAAATTTTCTAAATGATAAATGAAGATACAGGGATCTCTTACAGCTTCAATTATGACCTACCACATGAAGGAGAAAATGAGGCTCAGACGTACAGGCAGATATTGAGAACCAGAAATGAAGCAATGGGGAGAGACAAAGTCCTGCTATAGTTTGAGGCCCTGGATCCAGTCAACCCCAAGCTCCATACCTGAGCCTTTCTGCAATTTCATTGCAGGAACTAATAAATTTCCATTTTCACTTATACAGGCTAGCAGTAGCATTCGTGTCACTACTTAAGAGTATTTCCCAATACCATTACTAAGTAGGTTTCTTCATTCTCATGTGTAAGGTCCTTTAAGGTCTCATTTCACCTCACTGAAATGCACCTATTTTTATGGTTATGATGACTGGTGATAATTAGAATAATAATTAACAGTTCATGATTTTCTATGTTTTATCAGTTAGGAAGGTACTAAGCTGCAAGTAATAGGATACCCAACCAGCAGTGACTTAAACAACTAGGGGTTTATTTTCTCACATGACTAGAAGTCTGGCGGCAGGCCATTGCTGGGGCTGGTGCAACTGCTCAGAGATGGTAAGACATATGTCTCTATGCTTTTCTTGTGCTTCCTTCCATGGTTACTAACAGGCAACATATTGACACTAAAGACAGAAAGAAGGAGGAAGGAGCACTGCTGGTGACATTTATTCCTTTATCAGGAAAATAAAAGTTTGCCTAGAATCTCCCAGATTTCCACTTGAGTTTCATTGGTCAGTCACCTCAGGAAGGGGAGGAGGAGCCTGAAGGTGAGCCACTAATCAGGCATCACTAGGATATTAGAAGGCCCAGCCACTGAAGGAAACTTTGACCACACTGAAAGGGTTCATCCACTTCAGAAGTCTCAAACTTAATGTCACAATTCCAGAGCTGCTCTTAAAGAAGTCTTTCCCAAAGTATGGCCTTTATACCCTTAGTTCTAGGAATATTTATAGTTTGTGACAGATAGGATTTGTATGTGTATGTGTATATATATATATATATATATATATATATATATATATATATATGTATATATTCACTTCACTCCCTTTCTGCTTTGTAGGGAGTAGATTTCCCTGACCCCACTGACTTTGGACTTGGCCACATAACATGCTTTAGTCAACAGGATGTTAGTGGACATGATGCAAGCAGAGGCGTTAAATGCATCTATGTGGTTTGGTTGGATCACTTGGTGTCTGTGATCCACCATCAGAAGATAAAGCCCTGAATAGCTGCTGTTCCAAAGAGAATGTGGAAACACGTGGAACGTACCTGAATCCCACTTTCAGCCTAGAGCCTGGTGCTCAGAGTCCAGACCTGCCCAACTAAGTTGCAGCCAACCTGTAAATATGTAAGGGAGAGGTAAATGCTTATCTTCTTAAGCTAGCAGGTTTTGGTATGGCTTGTTAGACAGCATTACTGCAGCAACAGCTGCCTAATACATAAATGCTCAGTTTAAGATAAAGTTTCATGGTCAAGTAAGTTTGGGAAATTGCTGGGTTAAGCAAGTTTAATAAATACGTTTAACTGCAAGAGTTAGAGCATTTCACATGCTGATATGTTATATTAGTCTGCTAGGACTGCCAAAACAAAGTACCACAAACTGGGTGGTTTAAACAATAGAAATTTATTGTCTCGCAGTTCTGGAGGCCAGAAGTTCGAGATCAAGGTGTCAGCAGGGTTCTTCCTTCTCAGGACTGTGAGGGAAGGATCCGTTCCAGGCGTATCTCTTTGGCTTATAGATGGCCATCTTCACCCTGTCTCTTCCACTGGTCTTCTCTCTGTGCATGTCTATGCCTGTGTCCAAATTTCTCCTTTTAATAAGGACACCAGTCATATTGGATTAGGCCCACCCTAAGGACCTCATTTTAACTTGATTACCTCTGTAAAGACCTTATTTCCAAATAAAGTCACATTCTGAAGTACTGAGGGTTAAGACCCCAACATATCTTTTTTTAGGGGGGACAGAATTCAACCCAAAATATAGTGTTTGAATTTCTAGGAGAGGAGTATCTAGTATGTAGTGTCTTAAGTTTATTTGACCAGAAGATCCCCTTTGGAAAGTGTCATTTCCCTGGACACGCTTTGGAAACCTGGCTTTGAGGGATCCATGGATCTCAGAGTAGTAGAAGGAATGGTGCCCAAAAGAAGATATAGGGATAAGACAGATCTGAGTAGTGAATATATTTAAGTACCACCCACAAACCTGATGGAACCCGACTCTCCAGGGATAAGCCCTTGATCTCATAAACACTCAGTACTCAAGGTTACTGCAGCTGCATTTAACTGTCAATGGACACCCCTTCACAATGCAGCTGCCTCACCACCTTTTCAGCAGGAGATAGAATTAATTCTGTCACCCACATCCAACTGGTACAACTCTTCATATCTGGACACTCACAGTGAAATGAATATTTTAGAACAGAGTTGAATGACCTCTGTTGAAATGGCCCTGCAGTTATGTAAATAAAAGAAAAAATAATAATGAAGGAAACACGGAAATGTGATCCACCTCGACCTTTTCAAGTTACAGGCTCAAAATGAGAATCAATAAATCATATATGAAACTAGCTCTAAAACTCATCAAAAATCCTTATTAATATTGATTTAGAGTAGATTATTTTCTATTGTGTTAAGCCAGAAATAGAAATTATCACATAACCATTGCTTAAAAGCCATAACATTCCCCAGACAGGTTTACTTACACTTCTTAGGTTACGTTTCCCAGTGACCTTGTCCCACTTCTGCACACACGAGATGGGTAAATATTAGATCTAGTACAATCTTCCAGAGTATGATGCTATTTATATTCATGAAGATCCTTGACTAGCCATGCATGAATTAGGAAAATGTCTAAAAACTGCTTTATGTACGCCTAATTTGGAAAAAATAATCCAATAAAAATACAAAGTTTGGGACTTCCCTCATGGCGCAGTGGTTAAGAATCCGCCTGCCAATGCAGGGGACACGGGTTTGAGCCCTGGTCCAGGAAGATCCCACATGCCACAGAACAACGAAGCCCGTGCACCACAACTACTGAGCCTGTGCTCTAGAGCCAGCGAGCCACAACTACTGAGCCCACGTACCACAACTACTGAAGCCCGCGCGCCTAGAGCCTGTGCTCCGCAATGAGAAGCCACCGCAATGAGAAGCCCGTGCACCACAACGAAGAGTAGCCCCCGCTCGCCACAACTAGAGAAAGCCTGCACTCAGCAATGCAGACCCAACACAGCCAAATATAAATAAATAAATAATAATAATTTAAAAAATACAAAGTTAATAATTGCATTAAAAATCCAGGGATATAAAAAGTTATAACCTATATGCACAAAACTGCAAGATATAAGTCCTTATGAACTTTCTGAAAATGTATTTTCTACCATGTTTTCTCTCTCTGATCTCCATTGTATGGGTAAATAGAATGGGGTTGTAAAGAAAAGACCACCATATCATCTTTTAGAGAAAAACGGGTCACTTAACTTCCCCACACACAGTTGCATTCTCTTGCCCCCAACATCCACTCTAACCCCACAGGCCATTAAAAATAAAAAGAGGACTACCTCAAGTGGCAGCCTAACATCTATTCTAAATCTTTTCTCCTCATCTCTCCCCAAATCAGTCTACAGGTGTGACGTTGACAGCACGAGACTCCACCGCACTCTTCCTCCAACAAGAAAATACATCGTGAAGCAAAAAGTTCAAGTGCTGGAATACAGATAACTCCGCATCCATGCACTCTGGTTTCTACAAACAAACCAAAAATTCCACACATCAGTACTGCAACTTAGTATCCCAAATGTATTTCTATACATGCAGATCTTTGTGGCTGAGAAGTAGGGCCTTGAAGAGAACCCAGGAAGTGTAAAATGGGAAGGGGGTCTGGGGTGGAATATCCATCCAGGAACCTGGGCATCTACCCTTCACACATAAGAAATTTGGTCATAGCCACCTACCCATTGGCTCCAAGGTCTGTACTTCCTTTAACACAGGGCGGGTGTTCAACATCCTCCCTTAGATCTGGAGTTGGGTTCAGCTTCCTCTGACAGAACCAAAAGGACTTCAAAATATACCGCAAAGGAATTGATGACTGGGAGACCTCTGTAACACTGCACATAAGGGTGAAAGGTCTGTGCCTGTGATCATTAAATTCACAGAACTATGAATTTCATATACAAGAGCATTCAAATATCCTCACCTCCACACTATAATGGACCTGCTTCCCATTTCTATTCACATAGCACAATTCAAATCATTTTAGATCACCTGAATTTAGTTAGTGAAATTCTAATTATCCAAATACCCCCTGGTAGAACTACATTTGTTGTTGTGGTTGTTAAGAAACCACAATCAAGTGTTGTTTCTCTCTTTTACATTCTTTTCTTCCATACAGAAAAGTTTAAGAAGAAATAAATTCCTAATTAAGAACAAAAATCATAATTAAACTAAATTACATTCTTAATCATTCTATCAAAACTAGTCATGTTTTTCACCTAACATATGAAGTGTGATCTTCCTATCATACTAAGATTCTATTCATAGCTCAGTGATCCTATAAGGAGGTAGTAAGCCTAAAGTTAAGATCTTACATGTTGGCATAAAATAGACCAAAGCCTTAAAGCCCAGCTCTGTCACTTACCAGCTGTGTGAACTTGGGCAAGCTGCTTATTCTCTCTACATTTATTTTTAATGTGTAAAATGAGAAAAAATCTAGCACCTACCTCAGATGATTGATGCAAACACTAAATAAGATGATGTACACAAAGCTCTAAGCACAATGCCTAGTACATAGTAAGCCCCCAACTGATGTCTACTGATTGCAGTAGCAGTAATAATAGAAACAGCAGCAACGGCAGAACTCTGGATTCTTCCCCAAACTTTATTTCATCTCGCTCCACTTTCTGACAAATATAAAAACTCCACTGGTAGAAATTTTTAGTGCTCCTTCATATCTGACTCTCCTCTCCTTCCTGGAAAGAAGAGAGGACTACACCTCATACCCCCTTACATTTGTGTCACTTCCAGTCCAAGGATCTGAGAAGCCAATGTGCCACCACAGGCACTCTTTTCCTCTGCTGTAGCAACACTTGAAGCCATGTGCCAAGATGAGGAAAGCCTGGATCCTGAGTCACTGCCTGGAGGAGAGCTGCCCTGGCGAGTCATTTGACCTGCTTCATAACTTCAGGTGAATAAGAAATAAGTCTCTGATGGGTTAAGCCACTGAGATTTGAGGTCTGTTGATTACTGCATCAGGATCGACCCTATTCTGACCAACAGGTATTCATATACCCCTGAAAGGGATCCTGATATACTTCTGTGGCGGGGGGGAGGGGGGGGGCACTTCAGTTTTTTTAAATACCTTGCTTTTTGTCAATTTTTATATTCTTTACTTTGTAATACTACTTCATATTGCAAGTAAATTGACTTTTCAAAATCTCCATGCCTCTTCCTCCTTTTATATTTTTAACCTAAAAAAGAAAATAATTATAGTTTACTTATATTTAATATACAGATTAAGACTAGGGCTTTCACTGGGTCATATGTTGCATAGTCATATGTCACCCACAGTAACCAAGGTAGCCTGTGATCATAGTAGGTTCCAGAACAAGGAAGAGGTTCCCTCAAATATTCACTTGCTTCTGGCTAAGGTAATATGGGACAGTTAAGTGGAATTGTGGATGTTACCTGCTTTAAACTGAACTATGTCTTACAAAATAGACAAGGGGCTTAAAATGTTTTTAGTCAAAGCAAAAAGGTTTTGTGTGTCGTTAAAATGTACCTCAATAAATTATTTATTTTATTGTTTCTTTTCCATATTAATTCTTTGTGAATGTCAAAGAAGAAACATAATATATTGGCACAGTAGCACATTGTGTAATTTATAAATAAATATACATGTATAAGTAGGGATCTGTGCTCAAAAATTTTTTTAATGATAAAACCATAAGAAACAAGTAATTTTGCAGCTGACAGTTTTAAAAATGGCTTCCAAACTTATTGTCATTACTTGCATCATTCCTAAACTGCTTTAACCATTTTCCAAAACAACTCAAAAAGGAAGAAAACCAGTACAGAACTGGGGAAATGGACTTCATAAACCAGCAAAGTCAGAAAAAAGCAGAAATGATAGTGAAGGGCATTGATTTGACTTAGGAATGAAGAACAAAGCTTTCTGTTCCAACCAAAAATCATATTTCCACATCTGAAAACCAGCAAAGGCTCT
Organism: Tursiops truncatus; assembly: GCF_011762595.2. Classification (NCBI taxonomy): domain Eukaryota; kingdom Metazoa; phylum Chordata; class Mammalia; order Artiodactyla; family Delphinidae; genus Tursiops; species Tursiops truncatus. The sequence goes on from NC_047043.1 coordinate 70,342,598, forward strand.
GTCAGATAATCAAAGGGATAAGGTGATTGCTTTCTGCACATAGAAGGAAAACGAAGAGCAGATTCTCAGATAATCAAAGGGATAAGGTGATTGCTTTCCGCACATAGAAGGAAAACAAAGAGCAGATTCTCATACAGATCAGAAATGCTTCTACAAACGCTTGGACTCGAAAGGGGTGGCAGCCAGGGAAACAGATAGAAGCCAGCAGATGACCTCAAGAAAGGCAGAGAGCTTCCTTAGGACAGCATCAGGACCAACTATCAGAGAATGACTAGTTCAGCCAAGTTAAAATTACCTCCAGCTTCTACAGAAAGTTAAATGACATCTGGGAATTTTTTCCAGCCAAATGGCACAACAGCCTCTACTTCCCATCTCTTAGCATTTATCTCACTGCTAATAAGAGGTGAAGCTGGGATATAAACCCAGGCATGTCTTACTCCAAAGCCCCTATGAACAGCAGCATATAAATGAGCCTCACAGTATAGGTAGGATTTGAAAATGAAGACTAGCTGGGACTGAACAAAAAGAGGCAGGGAGAGGGGATGCTGAGAAGGCCACGAATGGAAAGGAACAGAAGGGAAAGGAGGTGGGAAACTTTGAGTATGTGCAAGAATTACCAAGAAGATGTGGAAGGAGGTGGTATGAGATAAGACTGGAAAGGCTGGCTCAGGCATTCCAGTAGAAGGTACTGTAGGCTCAGCCAGAGGTATACTTCATTCTGGAGGCAATGAGTAATTATTGAGAGCTTTAAAGCAGGGGAATGGCATAACTGCAGGTAGACAATGGGAAAACTAATCTTGCTATGACATGGAAGATGGATCAAAAAAGAGTAAGCACATAGTAGGTGCTTAATTAATATTGAATGAATAAAGGTAGAAAGACCAGGTTAAAATTTATTGTTTCTCTAACATGACATCAAACCCATCCTATCCAATCCCATTTAATATTGTTCAGTTTGCTATTTAGTGAACCAACTTCCCTCATTCTAGAAGGAAATGTTGCTGGTGCATTAAAAAAAAAATCAATTCACCAGTCAAAGGTGGCCCTCTAAATGTTGCTGTTAAAGTGTCTACTCTTGGGCTTCCCTGGTGGCGCAGTGGTTGAGAGTCCGCCTGCTGATGCAGGGGATGTGGGTTCGTGCCCCGGTCCGGGGGGATCCCACATGCCGCAGAGTGGCTGGGCCCGTGAGCCATGGCTGCTGAGCCTGCGCGTTCGGAGCCTGTGCTCCGCAACGGGAGAGGCCACAGCAGTGAGAGGCCCCCGTACCGCAAAAAAAAAAAGTGTCTACTCTTGCAAAAATCAACGTTTTCCTCTTCTATTCAGAAGGAAGTACATCTGAGCTGCTCTTGTGACTACTGAAAAAGAAAACAAAAATAACCAAGTATAAAGTTAGCCAATGAGGAGTGATCCCCCCTCTTCTGCAACAATGTGAAAAGGTTATTGGAAAACAAGGAGATCACAAGCTGTAACCTTATATTTCCTATGCCCTCTGCTAGTCTCCGAGTCAAACACATACTAAGCCATAGCTATCTTGATGATGCCAAACTTTCTTCTGCACAGGCCGTGGTACCATCTGCAAACCATCAACTACTCCGTGAGAAGCCAAGGCTGAAAAACACTGAGATGAGTCATAACCTACCTGATTTTCTTCATGGGAAACCCTCATCTGCTCCTTGAGGACAGACATCCGGGCTGCCTCTTCTTTCCTCAAGACTCTCTCCTTCTTGAGCTCAGGACTCCAGAAAGTCTTAATACTGTTCATGGAAGACCCCAACTTGCTGTCCTTGATGTCTAACTCTTTCCGGAGGAGGTCATTCTCTCTCTGAAGTTCCTTGAGCTGGGCTTGAAGGTCCAACATTGTGCTATCCCTTACCTGCCTCAACATGGAGGGGACCTGGTGGTGGTGATGATGGGATGAGCTGGTCAGACCGCCATGTTGATCCGTGTATGAAAGGACATCTGTGTGGGAAAGTCCAGCAGAGGCAATATTGGGACTACTCCCCATAGCTGTGACTCGGCCTCCATATACAGCTCGATTTGTGGCCCTTCCCAGAGTCATGGTGCCCTTTGGGTAAGTTGTTGAAGCCACCCCCTCATGATCACTCAGATACATGGGTCCAGACGTAGCATAGGCTGCATTAAGGGACTGGATATTCTCCATGGACAGAGTCTTGCCTGTTCCTCCACCTCCCCCACTACTTGTTCTTCGGTGGCCCAAACGAGGAGACCTTGGCAAACGAGGAGATCTGGAAGGGCTACCTTCCAGATTGGTGATTGTTCTTGCACTTCCATACATTTTTCTTCTATTATGAGGTGCTACAGAAGAGAAGGAATGCTATACTAAGTTGGAGATTAAGCCAATATTTCCACTGTTGGCCAGAATTTTCACTGCATTCTTTTCATAGTCTGTACCAGAAAATGCATCCAATCAGAGATCTGAAAAATGAGAAAAAAAGATAATCAAAAACAAATTTCTTTAGAACTCTGTTAATTGCATTATATTTTTAAAATATGTATACAGATGATAGATTGATGATGATAGAGTCACACCTATGCTTATTTAAAAATAATAGTGACCCCAAACTTTTACTTACTACACGTAAACATTTTGTAAACTCCCCCCAACCCTGCTCCCAAGCAAGGTGAAAAGTTCTCAGAGCAAAAAAGAAGCTCATTTTTCCTTAAGAAAATGAAGCTCTGCATTTCAGTCTGTGCTAAGTGACAGTTGGGGCCTCCAGAAAAATTCACCATAGGATTCGTTATCATAGAGACCCTAGCTATAAAATACTCCATCCTAGGGACATGACCCCCATACACAAGTGGCTTGACAGTGACTCTGAGAAGTTGTTGCTTCTTAGGATGTCAAATAATAGTCAAGCAGGCTGTTACCTCCCTTTCCTGTAACCATTACAGACAATACTAATCCATCACAGTTCTCTTTCCCACAAAATCCAGAACTCTTCTCAACACAACACTCTAGATGGTTTACCAATCAACTGGTATTGACACGTGAGTCGGAACCTATTGGCCATCTTGGAGCTAGAAGAAAAAGGTGGCTCAACCAACAAGTCTCCTATACATATAGCCAGATTCTAAATGCTATCACCAAGGAACATGGCAGTCCTGTCTCTTTCCCCTTTCATACACATCTTTCAGGCTAGTGCTTTGAGAATTTTTTCCAGTTTGGTTGACATAAATATTCATATTAACCACTCTACAACTGTACAGAAATGGCACAGGGAAACAGTCCCCCATGTCAGAGTTCCTGGTCCCACAACACCTAGAGAAAAGCTCCCTGTCATAGTTACTCAAGTACTTTGGTGCAGATTACGTAGCTAGGGCTACAGGATTGTGCTTATCCCTTCAGTGTTAGGATCCAAATGGCCTTAATGGGGTGCATCACGGCCTCCTGGTCTTCCTCTTAGGGTATGTTTAGTGTTCTTTCTTTTGCTTCAGCTTTTAAACACTAAGACCACAGATTTTGGACAGGGGCCAACCGAGGTTCAAATATCCATTCTAACACTGACAAGCTGAGTGACCTTAGGCAAATTATTTAACTGTCACATGCTTCCCTTCTCTAATCAATAAAATGTGGGTAAAATCACCTTACTCAGTATTGTGAGAAATAGGTAAGATGATGCTTTTAAAACACCCAGTTTGGTGCCTAGCACAGAATAGTCAATAAATAGTTTTTGTTGGTAGTATCAATAAGTGCATTAATAGCATTATACATCTTTTTTTTACCTGCCTATCATTCATTCTCCCTCAGCTCTCCCATCCCGCCCCACCTTTCTGGTAATACTCCCTATTTCTCTTAGAGAAATTGTTCCCAACTCTCTACCCACAGTTCATCAGGTTTAGGTGAGGCTGACTCCCTCCATTCTATCCTGGAGGGTGCCAGCGGTGAGAACATGACCCAGTCCTGGCCAATCATCATATTCCATCCACCAGACATGATAGCTGGTTTAGGGATAGGCATGTGACCCACATTGGTCCAAAATCACTCCCTATCATGACTTTAGCTGGAATAATTGGGAAAGATAAGCTCTTTTTTAGCTAGAATTACTTGCTTTCAAGATAGAGCTTCTGAGTACTACCATGTGGAAAGTGCTTCTCTGATAAAGAAGCTAACGCAAAGGAAAGCAGAGCCAAACTTTGAATAGTGTGAAATCAAACTGGGTGACATCACTTGAAACCCTGGATCCAGCAGTCACTGACGCTACATCTATCCCTAGGCCATTTTAGGTACATATGCCAGGTAGACTGACTACATTAATGGTCTCAATTCTTTACCCCTTCCTGTATCTGGGTCCTCGGCTGTGCCCTCCCAATCTGACTCTGGGTTCAGTCATGTGACTTGCTTTGGCCAATAATGTGATAGCAAATGGGAAGCAAGCAGAGGCCTGAAATAGCACTTGTGTGTTTACCCTCTTGCTCATTTTCCTCTGCCATGGCAATTAGAACATGCCTAGTCTAGCCTGCTAAAAGATGAGAAACATAAAATAAGAGTCAAGGTATCCTAGCCAATAGCCAGCCAACCCCAAGACATTTGAGTAAGCCCAGCCAAGATCAGCAGAGCTGCCTAGCAAACAAGCAGCCGACCACAGATGCATGAGTAAGTCCAGCTGACATCCAGTGAGCCCCATACACTCATAGACTAAATACATACTTCTGAGTATGTCACTGATGTTTTGTGGTTGGTTGTTTTGCAGCATTACTGAGGCAACAGAAAACTGATACATTCACCCATAAATTTTCTTTTTTGCTACGTTCAATTCGAATGAGGGTATCTGTCATTTATGCCCTAGAGAGTCCTCTATATAGTATGAAGAAATATTTTGCATACAGCTTTCTCCTAAAACGTCTCTCCAAAGAATTATACACCTGTTCTTAACTAAGGAACTTAGTTTCAAACGTATATGTTTCTCAAAGCTTAATTTTGTTTTCCTTGAAAATATACAAAAATCATTTTGTATCTAAAATTTTTGCATGAATAATCTGTTCTCTAAAAAAAGTGAGTCAATGGTTCCAACAGTAGGAATTCAGTTACAAAAATGATGAGGCAGACAGACAGAAAGTGGAATAATGTGACCATTACAGGAATATTTAACGTTACATAATACATATTACATATGTAATATGTAACGAATATTAATCATGAGATGGAAAGATGCTCATGATATACTAGTAGTGGGGGGAAAAAGTAGACTCAAAAACATTTTTATGGTCAATTCACATTGTAAAGCACATATACATACACACTAGCTTGCAGAGAAGACTGGAACAACACATATCAAAATGTTAACAGTGATGGGGTTGAAAATGGTTTTCATTTTCTTCCTTTTGTTTATTTGCATGTTCTAAATTTTCTATAATAAAGATCTTTTCCATTGTCTTTTTAGTCTTTATTTGTTTCTACTCTGATCTTTGTTATTTTCTTCCTCCTACTAACTTGGGGATTACTTTGTTCTTTTTCTAGTTCCTTGAGGTGTAAAGTTAGGCTATTTTCTGAGACCTTTCTTTTCTCTTAATGTACCTGTTCATCACTATCAACTTAAGAAAATAATTTTTTTCTTCTATAATTCCAATAGTTAAATTAATTGTTATTTTTGCTATGTTTAGAATCTAGGTCCTAGCTAAGCCACTACTTACAGATGTATCTTCCAAGAAGTGATAAAATCTAACTTGTCCTCCTCTCTCTTCTCTTGTGTCTAGAGGCAAACATTTCTGAGGTCCCTAGCCAGGTTTGAAGTCCCAATCCGAATTCAGTAAAATTTACACCCACACAGATTTAATCTGCAGTGATATTACCAGCCCAGCTGGCCAAGGCTTTGGAGAATTGCAACAACCAACAAACAAAAGTGGATTTGCTCCTTCTGGAAATACACACACACACAACACACACATGACATAACATGCACAGATATATTAACTAGCTTGAAATAATGTTTCTTTAAATATTTGCATTCTCCTTTTCTAGGTTTAGTATCGGTAGTTTAGTGTCATAGAATGGATTGAGAAGCTTTCCATTTTTCATATGTTCTGGAACACTTAGCGTAATAAAGACTCTATTCCTGAAATGTTTGGTAGAACATACCCATAAAATTAAATGGGCTTAGTTGTTGATTATCTTTTCGCTTTTTACTATGTTTACTGATCTATTCAGATTTGCTGCCTATTTGGTGTCAATGATCATTAAAATGTTTCTTGAGAAACAGTCTGTTCCATCGAGATTTTTCAGTCTTCCTGGTATTGCTCTGTATAACTTTTCCTTCAAATTTTTAAAATCTCTTCAAGTTATGTCTCCATCTCATTCCTAATGTTGTTTGTATTTTTCTGTTTCTCTTGATGACAATATGACAAATTCTTGTCTATTTTTTAGTGTTTTAAAGATACATTTTTTTCTGTTTTACGATACATTTTACTACAGTTTGTCTTCCATTTCATCAATATCTCTTTATCCTTAATAATTTCTATTTCCTTTGTGTTTAGTTACATTTGCCGTTTTGCACTAAATGTTCATTTATCATCAATCGTATTTTCTGATGAATGCATGTAAGATTACACACACTGGCTGCATATGTTTTATGTATAGAACTCTTCTTTAAACAGTTTTTCTTTTGAAATTTTTTCTACCCCAGGGAATATTCAGGATATATTTAAATGTCAAAGTAGACAGCAGTTTTTGGCTAAAACTTTGTAGTCCTAATGTTATGGCACTGGGATCATAGAACTTAATACATATATCTTCTAATCTTTGAAATTTGTCAAGACTTTCTCAATGGCCCAATAAGTGATTAAAACAACTAATAGATGATACAGAAGATTTTTAAATTCATATATGTGTACAGAAGAAAATGAAAACACTCTCAATTTTGTCACTCATAGACAACCTCTGTTAACAAGTTGATGTCGTTGCTTCCAATTCCTTTTAACTACGTGTGTATGTATAATTTTAGACAAAATCCTTATTATATTCCATATAAAGTCTTGTACTATCTTTTTCCTCAATGTTTTATTCTTAACATCTTTTTCCACTTAACATTAATGCCATAAGATATTTTGATAGAACATGATTTTTAATGGCCATCATAAGTCTCCAAAGATGGCCACCAAAATTCCTCCCCTTCCTGTACAGATTTGTCTCTCCTTCCATTAAGAAATGGATGATATTTCCCTTCTTCTTGAATCTGGGCTGGCTTCATGACAGCTTTGACCAACAGATGCTACAGAAGTGACACTGTTCCAGCTCTGGGCCTATCCTTGAAGAGGCCTAGCAGCTTCTGTTTCTGCTCTCTTAAAAATCAGAGATGTAAGGTTCAAGCCATCCTACTGGAAAGAGAAACCACACAGAAAGGCCCTGGAAAATGAGATACTACATGGAGATAGAGAGACCATGAGAAGGAGAACCGAAGTATCCTAGCCAACAGCCAGCACTAAGATGCCAGACTGGTAAGACAAGCCATCTTGGACCTCAGCCCAGCCCAGCCCAGCTGCCATCTGAAATCAGCTGCATGAGTGACAGTCAACATTATGTGTAACATGAAGGACCACCCAATCAACCCACGTAGTGATGGAAAATAATAAATTGTAGTTTAAAGCCTCCTGAGTTTGGAGGATTTTGGTTGTTGTTTTTACATAGCAAAAGAACTGAAACAGTCACTTAATGTTTCATTGAATGGCTATCTAATCATTTCCTCAACCAATCACCTATTACGTGACACTTACGCAATTTCTTTTTAAAATAAAATTAACATAGTTAATATTCTGACTGATAAAGCTTTGTATACATCTCTTATTAATTCCCTAGGATTAAGTTCTAGAAGTAAAATTTTGAAATTTAAAGGCTCTTGATACCCACTATCAAAATTCCCCTCAGAAATATTGACACTCACACCCTCACCCTTGGCTGTTTTTCCTCCACAGCCTCTAGTCTTTTCTCTCAACATAGCCAAGAATCCACCATCTTCTCTTGAAGCTACTAAAAATCTCTGAATTAACCAACTCAGGATCACAGCATATTCAGTAAACACACCTTAAGAAGTATTTATTAAATACCAATAGTGTGCTACACCAGCTCTGCTTTAGGCCACCGCTTCCTCAACAGTTCGTAAATGTTCAAATAAACAAGGCTTAACGGGATTTTGATTTTACACCTAGATATCTCAGAGACTTTAGGACACTAAGGTGTACTGTGACTGTTCCAAAATTCAGTATATAAGATAGCTTTTCCCAAATTTATTTGACAAGAGAACCCCTTTTCCCTTTGGAATACCCGAAAACTTTTCACTGAACACTCAACTTTATTCATGTAATAATTATATTTTAAGCATCAGCTTAATTCCCAGTCTTGAAAGTTGGGGATAAAGCAGTGATTAAGATAGACACAGCTTCTGTCTATGGGAAGTTTACCCACGAGAATAGACTTTCTCAGAGTTTTCTTCATCTCAGATCTAACACAGTTTGAGGGGAAGATGGTTATGGGAACTACAATCTGCTTTAAGGGCAGAGATGTGAAACTGACCCAGAAGACTCAGAAATGAGTCTTTCAAGAAATACAGAAGATCAAACTAATGACTGTTTGGAGTTTTGACCCTCTAAGACAAGAAATAAATATAATTCAGTATTTATTTTTTCAAACACCCAACAAAGAAGCTAGAATGTCAAAAGGAACACAAGTCAATCATCAGCAGGCTGTTAATCTAAGAAGTGAGGAAACAGGTTGACGTTTCTTACTCCAAGGTCACAACAGACAAGAGGTATTATGCATAATTCCACATAACATCAAACCAAATAGGAACTCCAGAGAACATCAAAACAGTAACAATAATTTCTTTACCCCCATACATCTGCTTCTTAACAGTAAATTTTAATTAGCAACCTAGGCCCAACCCTTTATTTTGGAATTAGTCTCTCCCACCAAATTTACAAAGAGCAGGGATGGTTTCCTGGAACAATTTCACCCCTAAAGCTGAAGCACATAGAGTGATGTCGATTTCACAAATGAAAAGGCTCAGTTGACAAGGTAAAGCAAAGGCGAGTTCCCATGGTTAACAAGTCCTCCTAAGTCTTCTGATTCCTTCCTGTTCTACTGAGTCACTCCCAAATGCACCCCCCCAGATGTGTTTAAGTCTCCTGAGAGAGAGATATATATATATATATATATATATATGTATATATATGTATTTATTTATTTATTTATTTATTTATTTTGCGGTACGCGGGCCTCTCACTGTTGTGGCCTCTCCCGTTGCGGAGCACAGGCTCCGGACGCCCAGGCTCAGCGGCCATGGCTCACGGGCCCAGCCGCTCCGCGGCATGCGGGATCCTCCCGGACCGGGGCACGAACCCGCGTTCCCTGCATCGGCAGGCGGACTCTCAACCACTGCACCACCAGGGAAGCCCCCTGATATATTTTTGGGTACTTGTTTTGACACTCAGGCTTTCTTTAGTTGTTGTCTCCTAATTCTCATCCATCCTGATTTGGTTTTATTTCCTAGTTCTATAAAATGAATCTCTGAGAAAGAACAAGAAGATCAACTTTATTCACCAATCAATAATGCAATGACGCTTATTTCCCATTACTGACTTCAAGAAAACCATTTCTATGCTTCTCCACCCACCTACAAATACATTATAGGAAATGAGGTAGCAGTTAAGATCTTATTGTTTTAATTATTATTATGAAGCCAAGATAGGCTCAATCATTGAGCTTTCTTATAAACCCTTAAAAAGGGTTTATATATTTGTGAGGTACAGTCTTAAGAAAGATAAGTTATTAATTAGGTTAAGCTGTGCACAGAAACAGAAAATTTGGCTGAATATAACACCAAAGAAATTAACTACACATCTTTAAACCACCTTGTAAATAAAATTCGAAGTCCAAGGGTAGGTTCCATTTAAGGTTCAAACGCAAAATAAAATTTAAAATCTTATAGGTTTTATGAACCTATATGAATACTTTCTCTAATTACATATGGATTCATAAGTAAAATAAACACTCATTCACTCACTCTCTTAAAAGGTCTCTTAAAAGGGACTCGAGGGCTTCCCTGGTGGAGCAGTGGTTGAGAGTCCACCTGTCGATGCAAGGGACACGGGTTCGTGCCCCGGTCCGGGAGGATCCCACATGCCGCGGAGCGGCTGGGCCCGTGAGCCATGGCTGCTGGGTCTGCGCATCCGGAGCCTGTGCTCCGCAACAGGAGAGGCCACAACAGTGAGAGGCCTGCGTACCGAATTAAAAAAAAAAAAAAAAAAAAAAGGGACTCGAACTGTAGCTCAGGGGGAAAAAAAGGTGGAAAGAGACTTGATTCCTGTCTACCTCAAGTATCTCAGACTATCATGGTCTGGAATGGTCTATTTTAAGAAAAAAGCACTTCCTGCTCTCTGCTCTAAAGTAGGTTACGTTTATTTCCACAGATCTCAACCTCAGCCCATCACCTGAGCCCTGCTGACAGACTGTGTGAGCTGAGATCATCGCTATCTCCCAAGATTTAGCCCAACTTAACATATCTTTTTTTTTCCCTATTGGCATCCCTAACTTTTAAAATATTTTGTGTCACAGATTACAGTTAATTCTAAAGCCTTTCTAGAGGAAGACATGGTGTAGAATAGATCTTAAGCAAGAAATGGCCAGGAGCCAGATGCTGCCTACAGATGTGTGGTATCATGGCTAGCACAGTGTTCTTTAGAATTTTGATCTAGTTGCCAACATAGAGACAGCCATTTCACATAAAAATCCAGACTCTGGCTTCTCCTGAAACATCTGAAAATCTGACAATGTCAAGCCCACTTCCCTACATGGCAACGACTGGTCAGAACCAACCAGCAGCTGCCCCTTAGAGAAAGGGCATGCATCCTCCACAATGGCCACAGCCCCCTCCATTCCCTCTTATCTTTAACAGTCTGATACCCTCTTTTCATGTTTGTCCCTAAAGGCATTTAAATTTTACTACTTCTACTCATATAAAAGATCTTAAATAAAAATTTGCTCTCCTTTACCACCTACTTCAAGTCCGTCACCAAATCCTATCAATTCTACCTCCAAAATCTCTCTCGATCTGTTTGTTCCTTGTTTCCACTTCTACTATCACCACCCTACTGCACCAGCAAGACTTGCCTAAGCTATCCCATATCCTCCTAAGGTATCCCCACTTTCTAATCCTCCTCCATTCTATTTCTCACACACCAGCCAAACTAAATATTTTAAGGAACAACTCTGATCACAGAATGTCTCCCCTTACCCACTTAAAACCCTTCAAAGTTTCCCAGTGCTCTTTGGACAAAGACCAAAATCCTTCCCGTGGTCTGAGGCCACAGAGGCTCTTGTTCCAGCATCCTCTCCTGCTGCTTTCTTCACTGACTGCCTGGGTCTTCTTTCTGTTGCTCAAGCACATCAAGTCTCTTCCTGTCTCAGAGCCTTCCTATGTACTGTTCTCTTTGCAAGGCTAATTCCTCTTCATCTTTTAGATCACAGCATCTGACAGCGTATCCTTCACAAGGTCTATCCCATCCAAATCAAGTCTTTCAGCTATGCTGTCTCAAAGCATAATGCTTTTTCTTATAATATGAAAGACACGGTATTTTTTGTTTTATAAGAGAAGCTGCGCATGCCACAACTAAAGATCCTGCATGAGGCAACGAAGATCCCACGTGCCACAACTAAGACCTGGAGCAGCCAAATAAATAAATAATTTTTTTTTTTTAAAAAAAGAGAACCTGACTTTATCGCCCTGCAAGGGTTGTCTAAGTGTCTCTCTTGTTTAGGCTAAATAGGGTGACCAAGTAGCCTGGATCCACTAGGTAAGGTGTAAGAAAGCCTTTTGTAACCCAATCAAGGCTGCCCCTCCTCAGATTCTTAGTTTGAAAAAAAAAAAAAGGAAACCATGAAGAAGAGGAATGGATACGCACAAAAGATTCTGGAGCCTTCAGGGAAGAAAGTCGTTGACACCCCAGTCATGATGTCCAGGATTCAGAGTAAATGAGATCTGTGGGAGGAGATGAATAGGGTTGCAAACAAGACTAGAGTTTCCAGAAATAATTACTTCAAGATAAGAGGGAGTCCAGGTTGGTGACTGGGACTCAAGACAAGTGACCCAGGAGCTGTGGAGAAGCTTGTATGGACAAAGCATGCAGGTGAGGCAGGAAGCTCCTAGAGGCCCTGCCATGCCAAGTGGAGCCTGTGCAGTGGGGCACAACGCTGTGCATGGGGTGGGGCTGTAACTCATGAGGAGGTCCACGTATCCTAGTAGGGTTCCCCGCAGAAGACAATGCGACAAGGATTGGGGTGCAGGTGGTTCATTTAGAAGGTAATCCCAGGAAGTACTGAAGGGAGAGTTTGGTACTAAGGCAAGGAAGTGAAGGAAGTGAATATAGGGTGCATTTTCAAGGAAATTTCTGCTGTGGTATTTAGAAGGTAATCCCAGGAAGGTAATCCCAGGAAGTACTGAAGGGAGAGTTTGGTACTAAGGCAAGGAAGTGAAGGAAGTGAATATAGGGTGCATTTTCAAGGAAATTTCTGCTGTGGACAACTGGGCTCAGTGCTGCTGAAGGAGTTCTGGGAGGCGGTGTAGAACCTGCCTCATAGGTGCACCTCTGTAAAGGCAAGGGGCCCGTTCATCATTGGCAGAGGGCTGCTCCCCTGGCACTTCCAGTCTGTGCTACATGGAGACCAAGAAAAAGTCCTCATGTTCCAATACAGGCCATGAGTGCTGATACAGTATCTGCTGCACCAGGCATGGCACACCAGTGGCTGAGCTTGGCCACTTGGAGACTGGATTGGCCTTCCCTTGTGGGACCATATACTGGGGACCACAGAGGTACCCACAGCATCTTTCATCTGAGGAAGACCAGCCTCAACAGAAACACCTTGTGGCACAAAGATGAAATCATGTGGTTTAACTGTTGGACAGAACATCTCTGGGCTTGGGTGTGGGATCTATACCCATATCCCCCTCACTTTAGGACAGGGAAATCCTGGGGTAGGGGTCAGGAAGGGAGACGGGGAGAAGTGGAGAAAGACGGGAGGAGCCCTAGTGGAAAGACCTAGCACTTCCAGCTAAGTTGGCAGGTGGGTTCCAGCTTTTTTGGTTTAATTTGGACAAGTGAAACTTGAAGCAAGGTTTCTGAGTCATCCATATATGACCCAAAAGCACTTCCACACATTATAATTCCATATTAATTTGTGTGATTATTTGTTGGGGTCTCTCTTCCTTCCTACTTTAAACCCTTACACTGTACCCCAGGACTTAACTTTTGTTCTAACATATATGGGGCCCAGGTCTAGAGTACAAATAGACGCCCAAGTACCACATGTCTATATATTTTACAGTTATAAATCGAGGTAACAAACTGGTAAATAAAATGCATTTTATCTTCCTACCTTGACAAATATAAAGATGTAGAAAGTGAGGTGTGAATTTTGAACTTAGAATTCCTGGGCTCTTCAGAGCTCTGGCCAAAACATGGTGGCAAGAGGCAGGCCTTCCCCCAGCCAACATCCTTCTCTCCCCGCTCCTGGCTCAACCACACCCCAGGGGCCTCACATATGTGAATTCTGCACCCTGCACACTAAGCTAGCTCTGTCTACACCAGGGGCCGGCAAACTTTTTCTAAAAAAGACCAGATAGTAAATATTTTAGGCTTTGTGGGCTATTTGGTATCTGTAACACTTCAGCACAAAAGCAGCCATAGACAATTTATAACCAAATGAGTGTGGGTGTGTTCCGATAAAACTTTATTTATAAAAACAGGTGTTAGGCAGACTTAGCCCAAAGGCAGTAGTTTCCTGACACCTGGTCTATACTTTCACAAATAGGTACCCCTCAGCAACTCTAGGCCTAACGGTGTGCACAGTGGTAGCATGGTTTGTCCTCAGGAGGACAGACCTGGCAAAGAAGCCCAAGCAGACCTTGGAAGACCACTCAGGGTCACTTAAGCAGGGAGATCCCAGGCCTGTTGGTCCCGCAGACTCCCCCTCCCCCATGGGGAAGGTGCAGGCAGATGAGGGCCAGAGTGGGCCCTCTAAAGCCTCAGGCCCTGTGCAGGTGCTCTTCCTGCCCAGAGCTAAGGGTACACAGGAGACACATAAAACAGTTTTTGAATATTTGAAAGAATATATGTAATATTATGACATTTTCATCATATGATTGAAATTACTTCCATGGCATTTAATGCAATAATTTTGTAATTGTAGCCAGAGAGGTGATACATAGTGTTTTATAAAAGGAAAGAGGGGACCTCAATATCAGACCTGGTTGGAGTCATATCTTTAATTTCTTAATGTGTAGCCTTAAGCAAATTACTTCACTTCTCCAATCCTCACTTTTCTCATTTGTAAAATGAGTATAATTGTGGTACTTTCCATAGTGATTTGGAAAAGATTAAATAAGACAATAGAAGAAAAGTAATTAGTACAATGCCCGGCACACAGCTAATGCTCAGTAAAAGCTGACTTTAATACGCCCAAGGCTACCAGAACAGGGCACAGTGGTTTTAAACCTGAAAGTTGTCTTAGAATTCTCTCAGTCCACTAAGCTTGCTTTGTCAGACTCCTGAGTCAAACTCAGCCCTCTGTTCAAAAATGCTCAAGACATCAACCATTTTTTAAAACTGGAAAGAAAAATAGACATTTTCTCATTGTCTGCAGGCTACAATATCATACATATGTAGGTACTGAAGTCCTAATAATAAGCCTTTTCCTCTTTAAATACCACAATGATATGAATCAGGGGGAAAAAAGTCCAGCTTCAGGTAGCAGAGATTTTCAAAAATGCTTTTCCATAGTCTCCAAGAAGCTCTCTGCAACTTAAACATACTCATCCACATATCACTACTCTCTCCTTTAGTCCCCCCAAGCTCATTTTATAATTACTGTTTTGCATGTGCAGATTTAGCATGATTACATGTTCAGCTGCCTTGGCTATATTTTATGGTAAGGTGCTTAAGTGAAGAGGCTGACTATATCTTATACTGCAAAGTAAGGACTCTGTACACCAAGTATTAGTTAATTGTACTTTCCATTGACACCTTCTGTTTTAATCTCAAACACTATCAGTTTATTCTAAGGGATTAAATTTAAAATCTGAAGCACCTAAAAATTTTTGTTAAAGGAACAGACCACTAGCTACTACACAGCTAAATCCACACGTTTAAAATACAACAAAATGCCAAACAACAACCAGTAAAAGTAAAAAACTAATTTGAGATGCTAAATCAAATTTTTTTTAAAAAATTATGGTTAATATAATATGCTGATTATAACAACATTATTCACTGCCTCATAAAGTTTCATAAATGTAACAAATTAAGCTAGTTGCAATGAACAGATAAATAAGGTTTCTGATTCGTTTTTGAAACATCTGTGCATTTCCTTTAATCTGCAAAGGTAAAATGTCAATTGGCAAAGCTCTAGCTATAGTGTACTTACAAAAATAATTCAGGAATTATTGGGTCTTACACTAAAAAAATCCTCAATCTGTCAACTAACAGATGTTTCAGAGAAAATGATAGAAAGGTAGAAGAATAAAATCTCTACCCCTTTGCCCCTAAAACTCCAATCACACAAAATTTTTCTACATTTAAAATCAACACGTACAGATTATGTTTAAATAGCCCTTTACTAGAAAAGAATATACACATAATCATAGACACAAGGAAAAATTTTAGTAAAGATTGTAAGCTGGGGCTTCCCTGGTGGCACAGTGGTTAAGAATCCGCCTGCCAACGCAGGGGACACAGGTTCGAGCCCTGGTCCGGGAAGATCCCACATGCCACGGAGCAACTAAGCCCGTGCGCCAAAACTACTGAGCCTGCGCTCTAGAGCCTGCGAGCCACAACTACTGAAGCCCGTGCACCTAGAGCCCGTGCTCCACAACAAGAGAAGCCACCCCAATGAGAAGCCCGCGCACCGCAACCAAGAGTAGGCCCTGCTCACTGCAACTAGAGAAAGCCCACATGCAGCAACGAAAACCGAACGCAGCCAAAAATAAATGATACATAAATTTATTTTAAAAAAAAGATTGTAAGCTATTCCAAACACACATACACACACACAATCAATAATAAGGGAAGGGAAATGGCTTAAATGTGCAAATGAGACAAGCATTCATCTATGTATTCTGGAAAGAAGATAAAGAATAAATGTTATATCCTAACTCTGGGGTCTCTGAAAAATATGACTGATCATCATGGAGGAGTCACATGACACTTTAGCAAAGGCCAGGTTCAGGGCGCTGAATAGTATTCAGTAACCACTATAACAACTGAAATTATAGTGAATAAGAGTCAATAACTACATTAAGTCATCAAGTGACTGAATTAAATCTCTTAGTGCATGGATAAGTGTAGGCTTATCCAGCAAAATATATTAAAAGGGAAATTACGGCACATGGTTTCAATCTATTTAACAAATATTTCGAGAACACATCTGTAGTATTGTTTCTGACCTTCCAGGGACTCAAGTTCCTCCATTTCAAAGCACAATAGCCCCTTTATTCAGGTTTACACAAGCAACTCCAGTTATTGTGCATGGCTACCAGGTATTGTGAACATTGGAAATAGATGAGACCCTTTCTGGTAGTAATAGGGTGTGGTCTCAGATGGAGAGAGTCCTATAAAAGAAAGACAAGAGTAGTACCAGAGAGAGAAAATCCAGTTTTTTAACCTGAGCAAAAACTAAGGAGGAGGGGGGCAGATCCACAGTCGCATATATTAAAGAATTTACAAGCCTCGTGAGAAATTAAGGTTGTTTTTATTTCAGTAATCTGAAAACAAATAGTGCACGGATATCTTTGATCATCACGGCAGCCATGCCCGTTGAGTTTGAGCAACAAGCTGTACCCTAAGGAATCACTATGCGCCAAAGAGAAACGAAAAAAGATGGACCTGGGAATCTAAATGATGTGTTCTCACCCAGTGAAAGGTAAGGGACGTCAAGCTCCTCAGCACGAAGCCAAGTTTCGCACAAGTTGAATATTGTGAATACGGTGGGAGAATTGAGTCATCACCCAGCACACAGCAGGGTAGACCAGCTGACTGCCAAAGAACCGGCCCAGAAGAGTTGGCATCATATTCCAGTTACAAGCAGCAATTTAGTTAATCTGGTTAAATTAACGTTGTTAATTTGAATTAGTAATATGACGTGTACTTAATTTCTAAATTGATTTAAGTTTTATAAAGGTGTAGGAGCTTAGAAAAAAAAACCTCACCAGCTTTATGTTTATACAGTTAAAAGTATCATTACAATAACAATAATTTAAGCATACCTGGGGTTCTATGAGAAATTATCTTCTTTTAAAGGGATCTCATCTAACTTGGAGAAACCTTGGTTAAGGGATTAAATGTACTAGGTTTGAGTCCTGAAACTCACATTTTTTTATCTGTTTAACCTTGAGCTAGCTAACAAACCTCTCTGAGCCTTAGTAAGTACCTCAGTAAGTTAACAATGGCCTCAGGAGTAACAACAGCTACTTCACGAAAATAAGGCGAGTCATGACTAAATCAAAGAAAGTGTAAGTGCTCAACACAGTGCCTGAGGCGTGATAAACACTCAGTACAACAACCCTCATCATCAATATTAACTACAGACATATTGTATTCTTTTCTTAAAGGATGATCATCATGTTAATAATTAGTCCTTTGTTCCCTATTAATTTCACATGACTATAAAAGGCATTCAAATTTTGAGTCTCAATGTTTCCTTCAAACTCTATGATTAGTTCTTGAAAGACAGTAACGACTGAATTATTAGGAAAAATAATACTAGCTACATGGGTGGTTTTACATGGATCCCAGGAAGAGAACTAGTCCCTTACATACAATATGTGTCTTCCTTATGAGTAAAAGGAGAAAAACAACATTAAACATGTTGCGATGAATCTAAAAAGATTAGATGGTTAAAAAGGTTGCTAAGCAATTTGCACATGAGAGCACAATTTTAGCCAGTGCAGTAAATTGCCTCATTTGTTCAAAATATTCACTGTCCCTCTGTAGTCAGCTCATCCCTATAGTCTCTCCCTCCCATGAGAGGAGAATCCTTCCTGCCCCACTGTCATAAGGCTTGGCCATGTGACTTGTTTTGCAGAATGCAATGTGAGTTGAAGCAACACACGCCATATCCAAACAGAAGCTATAAGAGCCATCTTGTGAGTAAACCATAGTTGTTTTCTTCTCTACCATGAGAATGGCTCATCCAAGGAAGGGACGACTCCTTCAGCCTGAGTGCCAGAATAAAGACAAGGTGGAATAGAACCATGCACAACCCATGAGAGAGAAGGCGGCCACTGAGCTTTGGAGTTGTTATCTCAGCACACCCTAGCAATATCTGACTAACACACCCAGCTCCCACAAATGTAGTACTAAAACAAAATATTTAACATTTAGGTTAAAATATAGGGCAGCATTTTCTCACTGACTGACCTCTCATTTTTTTCTTCTTTTGCCACACCAGTCTAGGTAATGTCATCCTTTCAGGGACAAAATATCTCGTGTTAGGTTTCTAGATAAATGCAAACCACTTGTAAATGATGTCTTTTCAAACACAGATACACAAAACCAACCATTTTAACTGCCTCCAAATGTATTCTCTTTATAATTCCTGGGCCCTAATTTCTTTCCTAACAAATAGCTGCTTCTGATGCTTGGGCATCAAGATAAAGACAATCGTCAGAAAAGCTCATAGAAGGATAACCCCTGTTGAGGTGACATATCAATAGTTGCACAAACAGCTCAAGTGAACGCCACGAAGCATCAATGGGCGTGGGCTGGAACGCATGACTCCAGTGGTCAGCACGTGTGTGAGTGCCTATCCTGGAGCACAGCCCCATGAAGAGTCCACTTGTGCCCGGCCCAAGCATGCCTCACCACAGGGTGTCAGGAGAAAGGGAACCCGTACGTCTGCTACGTGTGATTCCATCTTACAGTGGCCCTGTGAGTTCCAGATTGCTCCATGTGATGCCACTGTCTTCCCTGGAGCCTTTTGCAAAACAGATGATTCAACCCTGATAGGTCCTTGAAGGCAATAACCACGGCTCATTCATCTTCAAATCTCCATACTGTAGTACTCAGTGTAGGGCAGTTAAAAGCATGGGCTTTGAGGCAAGAGTCCAAGGTTCAAATCCTAGCTTCTCTATTTACTTGGGTAAAGACCATGTGAGGAAATGCTCTTAAGCGCCCTACTGATGTCCCTCTGACTTGAACATTTTCGAGTGCCCCAAAGGACTTCACACTGCCAACATCAGCATCTCTGCTGAGGATTTCTTTTGAACCTTGGAAAACTACTCTGCTTTTGCAGGGTGGGGGATGGAACTGCCAGGGAATTAACCATTCTCAGAAACAACTGACAGAAATATGGATACACCAGTGTTCACAGATGCATTATTCACAATAGCAAAAATGTAGAAACAAACCAAATGTCCATCAGTGGATGAACGGATAAACAAAATGTGGTATATAAATACAATGGAATATCATTCATCCGTAAAAAGGAAGGAAACTCTGATGCATGCCACATCATGGATGAATCTTGAAACCATTATGTTAAGAGATGTATGCCAGACACAAAAGGACAAATATTGTATGATTCCACTCATATAATGTACCTAGAATAATCAAATTCATAGAGACGGAAAGTAGAATAGCGGTTGTCAAGGGCTGGGGGCAGGAGGGAATGGGAGTCATTGTTTAATGGGCACAGAGCTTCAGTTTGAGATGATGCAAAAATTCTGGAGATGGAGAGTGATTATGATTGCACAATATTGTGAATGAACTTAATACCACAGAACTGTACACTTAAAAATGGTTTAAATGATAAATGTTATATATATTTTACCACAATAAAAAATAAAAATAAATTTTCAAAAAGAAAACAAAAAACAACTGACAGGAGCTGGTGGTTACATACCCCTGCTTCCTCACCCCTCACATGAGACCATCCAGAGGCAGGTGTGTTACACTATCTCCAGAGTTTCCTTGTGCGATTAAACTCCAGTCGCCACTGAAGTAACTTACTGAATAATGTCCTATGTACTGGCTGCCTTCTCCCCCCGTCTCATATCCTTGTTCACCTACTGGCGTTCCCTGTATGTCCCAAACAATTCCTTGTACTAGAATACTTGTCTCAGGTTCTAATTCTGGGAGAAGCTAAACTAAGACACCCAGGCAAGTTTCTTAACTTCTCTAAATGTTAATTTCCTCATCATGAGAAATAATATTTGGATCATGGGGTTACTGTCAAGATTAAATGAGATCATTCTTGCATGTGCTTAGCACAGTGTCTGACATATAGTAGGTACTTAATATGAGTTTCTTGAACTTCTGGTCCAATAGTTATTTGCCCTTTTGATAAACTGTGTCTCAGTTTCAGGAAGAGGTTAGAAACCCAAGAGCTATTCTTTCCCGTCTCCTACCTGATTAACACCTCCCATGTTATTTTTATTGAAATATAGTTGATTTACAAAGTTGTGTTAGTTTCAGGTGTACAGTAAAGTGATTCATTTATACATATATTTTAAAATATACATATTCTTTTCTTTTACATCAACATCTCCCATGATTTAACATTCACCATTTAACCACAAGAGGCATGAAAAGGAACCGAAAGTTTGCAT
Organism: Tursiops truncatus; assembly: GCF_011762595.2. Lineage (NCBI taxonomy): Eukaryota > Metazoa > Chordata > Mammalia > Artiodactyla > Delphinidae > Tursiops > Tursiops truncatus. Next base: position 70,363,204 of record NC_047043.1, read on the forward strand.
CCAACTCAATCCTCTGCTTAGAAGTGGGCAGAGCCCACAAAGAAAGTTAAACAAGCTCCCAAATAACAGTTAGATCCTCCAAGGCAGACAGATCACCATCATACCCTCCTGACCAGGGGAATTAGAGGGCTGTGGGGTTAATTGTACACAAATCTTAATTCTTACCCTTCTTTCTCTTTGGCTCCAAATGTACCATCACAGCATCACTAAGGCATATGATGAGGACTCAGATGCATTTAGTCTTTTTCTACCAAATGAAACCATGGAATCATGAAAATCCATTGAGGTGCATCCTTTGCTAAGTACCATTTTATTTTCTTTGGTTTCTCTTTACTGGTTCACCAAAATACACAGAGAACTTTGTTAAGCACAATGACCACCTATGCCACTTAGCCCATCAAAGGAATATGCTACTGACGATGGCAGACTCTCCTAAATAAGACTGGTGAGAAGTTCAATTTCTATCCACTACTTTTGCAGAAAATGCCTTTCTTAATATACGTTTTTTTAAAGCTGAACAAACAAAAGTTTACTACACTTATATGTTAAAAAGGGAAGCTCTGTACCCCAAAACAAATAAGTGACAAAATCCAAATTACATCTTGATCTTTATCATAATCCACAAAGCTTTTTTCTAAAATTTCATATGTCCATAGCGTTTAACTTCATTCTTATCCCTCACAACTATATAGAGTTGGCCACCTTAAGTCCAAAGCATCTGACTGAGTAAACACCATCTATATTGGGCATGTTTAAATGGTTTCCATCTTTGCCTCAATTACATTATGTTTATGAGGCTCATATTTCTCCTTTATTACTGCCTATATTTTTTTCATTTTCCACTTACTTTTTATAAAATAATGAGAAGATTAAAGAACTACTCAAATGATTCCACAAACTCTGCTCTACAAATATGGTGATGTTGCTGAAATAAAACTACTTGTTATCAGGTAAGGCCATAATATAGTAGCTCAAAATGTTGGTTCACAAGCTGAAGCACAGAAGTCAAGATTAAGGTATGAAAGGCAGTTTATCAGTGTTATCACCTAGAGTACAAAAATCATACAAAAGTAAAGCCATAGGCAGCTGGTATACATGGGGCACTGAAGGCAGTTTCAGCACGTAACTCTCAATCTTGTACGCTTCACAGAATAATTAAATGATTTTCATTCATGAGCATTCTCACACCACTCTCAGAAATTGTACACTATGAATTACTTTAACTCTTGCTTTCTATTGGTCTAACAAAGTCAGTTTAATTGCACCCATTAACTGCAAACATTTGCAAACATTTTAAAACAAGATCCATACTCTGTGCTTTGCTCAAAACTCACTGAAAAGGACCTGGTCCCAGACGACATTCAGAGAGATGCTCAAAACCAACAAACAGCGTGGAGTCCCACGACAGATCTTTTATCAGGAGCATCTTCACCTGGAAAATGGTCTTTTAAAGTTATTAAGGCTGCATAAAGTGTGTTTGGTCAATGAAATCAGAATGGGCACTGCTAGGATTCCCAAGACCATATTCATAATCTTTCTATTGTTTTCCAGGTCATCCTGCTACTCCCTTACCCCAATTTCAAACTCCATACTCCCACAAACACCAAAAGCAGGTAGTTATTGCCACGAAAGTGGAATGAAAGAAGAATAAAGAGAATTCAGCATCTCTGGTTGTGTCAGTCCCCTACTGAAACCCTTTGATGGTTAAGCTTGACCTTCATCTCCTTCGTGGATCACAGGGTCTTCGTGCCTGTTACTCTCCCTGGCCTCTCTCACAAACCTCCACCCCCAGCCAAGCTAAACTCCATCTCCTCAGGTCTACTTTCATCTCCCCAAACCCCCAACCTTCCATTCTCTTGCTCATCTTTGGACCTGGACTGTTCCCCCTGTTATTTGTACCATCAAAACCAAGCCCAAGGACTTCCCTCGTGGTCCAGTGGTTGAGTTCGCTTTCCAATGCAGGGGCTGTGGGTTCGATCCCTGGTCGGAGAGCTAAGATCCCACATGCCTCGCAGCCAAAAACCCAAAACATAGAAAAGAAGCAGTATTGTAACAAATTCAATAAAGACTCAAAAAAAATGTGATAGGGGAAGGACGTTTAAAAAAACAAAACAAAAAACCAAGCTTACCCCAGCCAGGTCCTCTTAGTGTTCTACCTCCCCTTAGGTGTTACCTTCTTCTAGAAGCCTGTCTCCATCCTTCATCCATGAATCTCCCCCGTCCTCCTAGAGGAGGACAGCCTGGGTGTTCTGCCATAAGAGCTTCCATTACAGTAGCCTGCTTACTTGTTTGGTGCCCCCCTAGAGGCTACAATCCCTGAGCCCCCCAAAATCACCTGTTTACAACTGCATCCTCAGTGCCAGCAGAGAGCTGCCATGAAGCAAGCACACATATATATAGTGAAAATATAATATAATGGGTTAACTCTTTGTTAATAAAGTCCATCATGAAAGCACACCGGGCACTCTTGTTTTCCAGGGTAAAATAGCTTATAAAATGACAGTTACGGGCTTCCCTGGTGGTGCAGTGGTTGAGAGTCCGCCTGCCAATGCAGGGGACACGGGTTCGTGCCCCGGTCCGGGAAGATCCCACATGCCATGGAGCGGCTGGGCCCGTGAGCCATGGCCGCTGAGCCTGCGCGTCCGGAGCCTGTGCTCTGCAATGGGAGAGGCCACAACAGTGAGAGGCCCACGTACCAAAAAAAAAAAAAAAAAAAAGACAGTTACTTAGCTGATCCTTTGCATGAAAAACCTGTTGTAAAAAAAAAAATCATTTTAGACCTGGAAAAGAGCCAGATGGTTTTGATATATATTAAGAAATGGAGAAATAAGTAGAAAGCTAGTGGTAAAGCCAGAAATGGAATTTAGGTCTCTTGACTTGCAGGTCAGTGCTCACATCTCTATATCCAAAAGAATCTGCTGGGGGGGGGGGGGGGGAATTCCCCGGTGGCGCAGTGGTTGAGAGTCCGCCTGCCGATGCAGGGGACACGGGCTCGTGCCCCGGTCCGGGAAGATCCCACATGCCGCGGAGCGGCTGGGCCTGTGAGCCATGGCCGCTGAGCCTGCGCATCCGGAGCCTGTGCTCCGCAATGGGAGCGGCCACGGCAGTGAGAGGCCCGCGTACCACCAAAAAAAAAAAAATCTGCTCGGAAGTTATTCTAAGCATCTATTCATGTTGCTGATTTTAAGGATGTCCCCTCAATGTATTTGAAGGCTCTGTATGAAAAGATAGTACTTTCTCAGACTTAACAAAAAAGGTAAGGAATTTCCCTATTGTACCCCTACTAACTGCTCTGTGCTTGCAAGCCTGATGAACAGCAGTCACTGAAACTCCAGTGCCTTTATATCCACCCAGCATCAAACAGGACCTATTTTCAACGAGCTCCTAAGAATACCAAGCTATCATCCAATTCACTATGTAACCTCCTGCTTCCCCCCATGGAGAGGTTTCAGAAACAAGATGGATAGAGAACCAAAGCGGGTGGGGGGAAGGAAGCAGGGAGACTCTTACCCAGAAGGAACAAAAAGCACACATCACCATACAGAAAGAAAACACATCTGAAGCCCTCTCCTGAGAGCCAAATGTGGAAAAGGATCAACAACGCTGCTCCACTAGGATCCTGACCTTTGAACCACAGTCTTGCTCCTCCAGGTATGGCAGTTAGCTTGCAGCCAGCTGGCAGGAACGCAGCATGGCTAATCTGCCTTAAACCAGGAATAAGAAAGTCATCTCGGTAGGAGTTTGGTGCCTACCGGTGTCACTAAGAAAATAACCATGGATCAGACCAACCTCACATCTTACAGAGCCACTCAACCTTCCACCTTCAGAGTGTTGTTCTCCACCCTCAGAGCAGCTCCCAGACCCCAAATCACCTTGGGCGCCTACCTTCAATCACCTTGGGCCCACAGAAGATGAACTTCCCACCCTGACCACACCCATCTTGTTTTAGAGAAATCTGCTACAAAAGAACTAGTAACTACAGTGCACAACTCAGCATAATTCCTTACATAAAACCCTGCCCTTTCTTGCTATAATTAGCCATACTGTTTTAGGGGAAAGCCTCTCACAGTTTGCATAAGGATCTGAGCATATTCTTAAAGAACACATTGCTCAATTCCCATTCAAGCTCTTGTCTTCTGAGCCACTAAGAAATTGCCTTGAATTAATAGTTTGCTCTTAATACACTTACAGAGAATGCACTTTGCTGCCTGTAATTCATTCACATTCTGAAATCACAGAATGACAACTACCTTTAGGGGTGGAAAGCTGTAAGGCAGGAAGAAAGAATTAGACTCCCCCCATGCATACACATACACGTGCGTGCACATACTGCACGCATACAAGAGAATTAAGTGAGCGAAATGTAGAATTTGAAGAACAAACCACAGCAAAGTAAAGCTGCTTGTATAAGGCATCTATGAACATTGCCACTGGCCTTCCATCTATAGGTGTACCCCAGGGATGCCCTCCAACCCAACCCATACTCCTCATCTGCTGGGGCTGCAATCTCACTATTGACTCCGAGGAAAAAGTAATCACTTAGCTCTTTCCTGAAAGTGCTGGCTGCCTTCCTTTCCTTCTCTCTCTCTCCCTTTTTTTTTTTTTAATTTTGTTGAGTGCCCACTAGGTGCCAGCAACTAGAGATTTCCTGGAACTTCAAAGCAACAAATCTGGAAAATGAAAGTGGAGAAGAAATGCACAAAATGCTAAATGCAGAACTTGAGGCACAGACCTGGGAAACAGGGCCAGCCAAGTGCTAAGGAAATCCGGATAGAGCAGAAGTTGAACTGGCCCAAGAGAGGGGTGACCAATTACATCAGCAATTAAGTCAGTGAGGTAGTGGCCTCGAGTTTCCCCAGGTGAGACAGAGTGAGTAGCAAATCATGCAGAGAACTCGGCCCTAGCCATAAAAGAGACAATCTGGCTCTTGCTGGTGCCTTTGGCATTGACACTGGTGGGGCTCAGTTGTTGCTTCTGTTGTAACTGTGTGTAAACACACTGCTCCTACAATACCCACTGATAATTTAACAGCCTGAGAGTCAAGCAGATGTGGGTTCACCCAACCAAGTTCCGGTTCTACCACGGCATTAATTTTAAGCAAGTTCCTCTGCTGATTTATTCAATCAACAAATATTTATTCAGCAGCTACTATGTGTCAAAGATTTTTCTAAGCACTGGGGGATACAGCAAAAGGCAAAAGCTCTTGCCTTCATAGAGTTTATCAAATTCTTTGAGCCTCAGTTTCCTCATCTATAAAATGGGATAATATACCTACCTTTATGGGTATTATGAAATGAGGGGTATAAAGCACCTAGCACATAGTAAATGCTCATAACTGGTGTCCTTCATAGAACAGAGCAAACTTATCCACAACCCCCAATTAGAGTGTAAGCTCCAAGTGAGGAACTGTCTATGGTTCACCCCATACCACCAGTACCTATCACATAGTAGATGCTCAATAAATGTTACACAAATCAATGAATGAGTCCTCAAGCTATAGTAGCCATTATTATGGTAACTGATAATAATTATTCTTCCCCAAACCACTGAGGTTCTACTACCTTAAAAAGCAACAGGACATTAAATTAAAGGCTTTTTTTTAAAGTAAGGTGCACTACATAATATATCTTTCGAATTTTTTTTAACATGACAGCAAATGTAATTAAGCATAAGTATTCCAATTCATAGAATCTATGAGTACAGAGACCTACATGGACAGCTAATGTAGATGCTACCTCCTACTTTCCTAAGCACAAAGTAAGGACAAGGTGGCCAGACCTCAGGTTGATCCAGAAGACACTTAAAAAGTAAGTTAAAGTTTAGCAGATGTGCTAAAAGATGATCTATCAGTAAAGATAAGCTTTTTAAAAAGTGCTGCATAAACAATCACAAAATCTCAATGGCTTAAAACAACAAAGGTATTTCTCAGTCACATTGTATGTCCAATGACAGTTGACTGGAAGCTTTGCTCATTTAGTGACTCAGGGACCCTGGCAGATGGAGGCTCCATCTCAACAGGTGCTTGCATGATCATCACAGCAGAAAAGAATACTGGATGGTCTCACACTGGAAATTAAATGTTCTAGCATAGAGGTAACACAACATACACCTGGAGAAAAAGTAGCTATGGCGAACATTAACAGCCTCTACCCTGGATGATACTAAAACACAGCAAGCTGTGGAATAACAAAGGGATTTGTTAAAGAGGATGCTCCAGTAAAACATCTGGACAGCTCTAAGATTCACATAATCCTGGACCTGGGAGAATGTGTAGGGATCATTTCAGATCAGTGGCCTCAACATAAAGACATACCAGACTACACAAACCTGGACCCCGAATTTTCAGAGCAGCTCTGCTTTTTTCTGTAAATATACTCGGGGTCCAGACAAGTTTTTTTTCAGGAAACAAAAGTTTCTGCAGCTGAAAAACATTTGAAAACCGCTAATGTAAACCAAATCCTTTATTTTACAGATTAAAAAAGTAGAGAGACAGGAGGAAAAAAAGAGGCCCAGGAAGTTAAATTGACCCTGCCCCACCCCTAAGAAAGCTCCAGAATGATTAGCAGATGTGGAAATAAGTCCACTGACAGAATTTGTTTTAACGTTCACCACTCTCTGGCCATACCCTTCATCTCTGCTACCTTTGGCACAATGGAGCCAGACCCAGACCAAAATCATGTCATACAAGGTCATCAAGGGTTCAGTAAATGATACAGACAAGAAGTAGAAGTCCCCACCTATTGCACTAAATAATGATTCACATCCCATTAACAATTCTCTACATTACTCATTCCCTACTTCCTGGTAAATGTGAAGCCATTAGTAGAAGTTAATACTAACCTTCAAGAGACCTTCATTTTTGTTCTCAGAAGATTACAGGTAAGCAGCCAACTATGATTTGTGTTCACTCAGTTCCATTCTCTTCTCACGTTCCCAGCTCACCTTTGTGCCCAGCTTCTCCTCCACTTTCATTCACACTAAAGCACTGGTGTCACGTATTTAAGCCTCAATGATCTTCCAACCTCCAGTCTCTGTCTTTTCCAAATCATCTTACACAGTTGTCCCTCAGTATCTGCACGGGATTGGCTCCCAGAACGACCATGGATAGCAAAATCCAAGGATGCTCAAGTCCCTTACAGTCAACCCTCCAGACGCAGAACCCGTGTATACTGAGGGCCAACTGTACTCGTTAGCCCAGGACTAAAACTCAGACTTTTCAGCCTGGAATCCAGTTGCCTCCTCAATTTTACCCCAAGCTACTTTTCCAACACTATCTCTTCTGTGGCAATATTTGCCCAGCCAAAGGCAGGATGATGGCCCTGAAAGTCAAAATGACATAGTGATGAATCCTAGATCTTGTGCAAATGCCTTAATCTGATTTTTGATGTTCTCCCCTTTAAAATAGGTATGATGCCATCTACTTTGAAAGGTTCTTGAGAAGGTATGTATCAGCAAGGATTATGTTTGATTACAAGTAACAAATAGTGGCTTACAAGTAAGGAGGTTATTTGTTTTAAGCAACAAGAAGTACAGGGGAAGGCAGTCTAAGCTGTTACTATGGCTCAACAATGTCAATCAAGACCAAGAGCCTTCCAGGTTCCAGCCTTGTTGTTTTTTAATACATGGTCTTATCTTTGTTGTTGTAGTTCGAGGCTGCGCCTCAAGGCATTGTGCCCATTTTCCCAGCAGCAAGAAGCAAAAAGCGGTCAAATGCTGCTGGGGTATACCAGCCAAGTGTGTCCTCCTCACTAAGCTTTAAGGAAGGCCCCCATCCAACAACATCCACTTGCATCATTAAGACCTGAATTTTGTGGCCATTCACGTAAGGGAGTTTGGGAGCGTGAGATGCGCATATCCCCATCCCAAACAAAATTGGAGTTCTTTTAGTTAGAAAGGAGAGAATGAATATTGGATAGGCAATCAGCAATGTCTACCCCAATATTAAATTATATACTTTACGTAAAGTGCTAAGCAGAGTACATAGCACGTAGTTAACTGCTCGATAAAAGTTAAGCTATAATTATTGCTATTATTATAATTATTATTCACGTGTCTTACCCTCTAGCCAAATGGAATAACTCATTATAACCAGATGTGCTCCTTACACTTCTACTATATCTACTGCTCTATCTGTACCTCTAAAACTGTCACTGCTTCAAGGTCCAGGAAAATGCCATTTCATCCAAGAATTCTTTCCTGACACCTACTCCTAATAAGTTCTATGGTAACAGGACTCACGTCAGACAAAAATTCTTGAGCTCCTCACTCCATTGAGCACAGTCCCTCAAACACAGTAGGTTCTAATAAATAGTGCCTTGATCATTTAAGTAATTCACATATACACTCATGTATATATTCATACCTGCTTTTACAGTCAGTCCTCTAGAATCAAACATGGTATATTCCTGAAATGCACAAGTAAAACACTAGGTTTATATGTCATAAAGCCAGGGATAGGAGTGAGGGGAGGAAGACTGCATTCCCCAAGAATGAAAAGAAAAAATTACAAAATTCTCTAAAAACACCATACTTTTTACACATTGTAGGAGTTCAGATTATAGTTCATCAAATATTCCCTCCCCAACTATGGGCAGAGTCTACTTTTACCCATGGATGTTGGGTTTCCCCATGTGACTTGGTATATCCAAAAACACTGTTAGTGGAAATGACACTAGCTTGTGCAACTTGGCAAGGCTCTTGAATACAGTGATCTGCCGCGATAAGAGCATGCTCCAAGGAGCTGCTATCCCTTCAGCCTGGGCCCCAAACACAGGTGGAGCAGACCAGAATCCAACTTACAGCTTATAGCAGAGCCACCACGAGGAGCCCAACCTAGATGAGCCAAATAACAGTCAACTGACAGACTCATGAGGGTGAGAATAAATACCTGTTTTTTTGTTTGTTTGTTTTTTAAGAAGATCCCTCTTTTCTTTTTTAAAAATATTTATTTATTTATTTATCTGGCTGCCTCGGGTCTTAGCTGCAGCACACGGGATCTTCATTGCAGCATGTGGGCTCTTTGTTGTGGCACGTGGGCTTTTCTCTAGTTGTGGCGCGGTTTTCTCTAGTTGTGGTGCGCTTTTCTCTACTTGTGGTGCACAGGTTCCAGAATATGAGGGCTCAGTAGTTAGTTGCCCCATGGCATATGGGATCTTAGTTCCCCGACCAGGGATCGAACCCGCGTCCCCTGCATTGGAAGGTGGATTCTTAACCACTGGACCACCAGGGAAGTCCCAAGAATAAATAAATACCTGTTGCTGTAAGTCTGGGAGTTTTGTTATGCAGCAAACGTTGACTAATGTATTTTTTACCATTTGATATAATTTCACATTTATTACATAATCATTCATTTTGTTCTTTTTCTTCTGGTAAGAAGAACCAGTTAAAGCATCTCTGCCTTTGGTACACCTAATGATTTCTATCTTTTGATCAACTGTTTTAAATTTATGAGACCTACATTACCATGAATATCAATGCTTTTCTATTTCCCTTTTGTTCTACTATCTTCCTAAAATAAGGAAAATCACAATAAAGTATCAAGGAATAACATAAACATTGCTAAAACTGAACTGCTGGCTGGCAGGTAGGTCTCCCACGTGACAGCCAAAATGTTAACTTCTGAGCTGATAAAAGGGGTTAAAGCAAGTCCCAGTAAAACAAACAAAAATGTTGATTGTACAAAGTCAATGCCACCAAAATCAAAGACTATCTGTTGAGGTGAATTTCTGGACTCCAACACCATTCATCTAAACTCACTTTTCAGGATACCTGTTTTGGCCAACCATGACCACTGAGTTTCATCAATGGGAAGAAGACACTGATAGGCTTAAGTCTGTGGGTTTTGTAGCATAATAGAGCAAGAGAGCAATACTGTTTTAATAGAATCATTTTAAATATAATTATATTTAATCACTAATGAAAAAGAATCTCTTTGTAAGTGGAAGAGAAAATAAAATTCCTATCCTTTAGCAAAAACAAAACAAGAGAAAAAAAAGAGAAAAAAAAAAAACAAGAAAACAAGCCAATTGGATGAAAACAGCATGTATTCAACTAAGACCTATTCAGAACTCCAAGTGGAAATTTAAGATATCAAGAAAAATGGAAGAGTGTGCATTCTATTCTGTTTTACCTTTTTTTAAGTCACCGTTAAGTTTGAAACCAAATTTCCTTTGGGCCAAAACTGACATACTGGAAATATATAATACACAAAATTACTTAAATTGCCTGTTGGTGGAGGCAACAGCTTTCAAAGTGGCAAGGCAAATAGGACAGTGCAAAGACCATCAATATGGCAGTGAACTCTTAACAGAATAGACCCTATGTAAGCCGGAAGAGCCCACACTGCAGACTGGACACATGCAGACTGCACAACCAAAATTTGAATTCAAGGCCATGTCCAAGGTCATGGGCTCTGGGTCAGAGAAACCTGGGCTCAAGTTCTCACTCTCACACTAAACTGTGGCAAGATACTTAATTCCTTTTAGTTTCCTCATCTATAATTTGAGGATAATAATAGTCCTACCTACCTCATAGGGGCTTTGCAGGGTTTAAAAAAGAAAATACATGTAAAGTACTCCCCAAAGTGCTAGCATATGCAATAACAATAATAATGATAATAGTAATAATACTACCTTGACAAACCTGTCTCCTACATGAAGACCATCCTAATCAGTAAACGCTGGCTCACAATCTGTTCATGAAATGCTGAATGTACAGCTTTATATTCACATCCAGGTACAACTTCTATAAGGTGACAGCTCTCTGGTTCAACCAGTAATTTTTCCACTGAATTCAGTGACAAGAGTATTGAAAAATTAGCCTTTCACTAATAGAGAATTGAGAAGGATCTGCTCCTTCCGCCCACAATCCATCCACCCTTGAAGATCTTCCTGGTGAAAGCCATGCTTCCATCACAATCCACACACCACCACCCCCAAACTGTACAAGGCTTTCATTAAAGCACAGAAGCAGACCGACAAGATGGCTCACCTTAAAAGCAAATTCACCTTAAACGCAAACTCTTCTACCCTTCAGAAAGGATCTGGCTTGACCCCACTGCCACCTCCAAACTGGCATCCAAACTGGAAGTGAAGAAGGCAGCCTTCACTTCAGAAGTTGGGTTATTCTGTCAAAAACTAAAAGAATCTATTCGTGGTAATCCAAATAAAGCATGCTTGCCTGCTTCAAAAATATCTTAAAAATCCACCCAATAGAGCCAAGAGCCAAGTACTGTATACTGAGAAACAATGTGACTTTACAAGGACAAGAGTGACCATAGGAGACAAAGCACCACACCCTTTTCCAGATACCTCAAGAGTAAATGGTATCTCTTATAAAGGAGCCTGCAATTCTAGAGAAATAGGTGGACAATTCTAACCCCCAACACCTTCTCCCATTTCATTCTTTACACAGATTCATTTCATTTTCATTTTTAAGCCAACGGCCTGAGCATCCCCAACTACTACAACTAAAAAAAAGGGTTGGGGGTGACAAATACAAGTCAAGCATACTTGCTTCTAAGCCCATTTTCGAAGAGTTTTCTTCTCGCTTGTCTGCCTCTCACAGCTGGAGCCTCATACCTTGTATAAACCAATGGTTAAGTAAAACCACTGATTTAAAAAGCCAACCAGGAAACTAACCCTGACAGTGGGAACTGCCCTCCTCTCTCGAGCATTGATTGGCTCCTGAGATTCCAGCGGTCCCCATTCTGCCCACCTAAGTGGTAGGTGTGGCTGTCAATCACAGAAGGAGCTGACAATTCACCGCTCCGGGAGTAAACTGCCTTTCATCCAGCAAAGGCAGGTAGCCGCCTAAAATCGATCCTCTCGTAACAGAGCGGACCCTCCCTCTCGCGCAAGGAGAACAGAGACCCTTAAGTACAAAATAAATAAGGCAGGGCCGATCGTAGTTTACGAGCGCTGTTTTATTATCCCGCACCAAAGCAGCCCTTAATCTTCACTGTCCTAAGATGATCTTTCAAAGGCTCCGACAGTAATAAAAAAAATAAATAAAATGAATAGGTACAATCGTATAAGTATCGCTTTTCTTGTATAATTCGGAGATGGGAAAGACGAGGGTAGGAATGTCGTTCAGTTTAATTTCACAACGTATTCGTTTGCATATACCACCACCCTCTACCCCTCCCCAATAAATCCGCTTCATGTTCTCTGACACGGTTTTGTTTGTTTGTTTGTTTGTTTTAAACCGCTGCCCTCGGAGCCCACCGAAGCAGCTAGGTACCCCACCCCCTAGTCTGAGGCTCCACCTTTCTCTACTTTGTTCTGCTTGGGAATTCCCTGAGACCCTTGCCCCTGCCAACACCCCACCCTTCAAGGCAAGAGGGGGAAAGCCAGGCGAAAGAGGGGGAGATGGAAAGAAGAAAGGCAATAGCAATGAGGGTGGCTGCAGGAGAGGGACTGCGGGAGGTGGCCCGGGCCGCCAGGGCGAGCGAGCGGCCCCCGCGCGCCGGAGGAAGCCGTGCACTTGTTCCAATCCGGGGGTTTCTACATCGAGACAAATCCGCCCTTAGGCCGCCCCATCCTTTCCCCCGCCCCAGCAAGCCCTGGTGGAGGCGGGTGGTTCACCCCTCGGCTCCCCCCGATAACGCATTGCAGCTCCCCACGAGTGAGGGGGACCCGGCACGAGGGATGCCCGGGCACGGGCGCCCCGAGGGAGTCGGGCGCCCAGCGGCCCCGGCGTCGACGTCTCACCTTTCCGATGCTCGCCCCGGGGCCGTCCCACATGGATTCTTACAACCTCTTGTCGCCTTGGCCCCGGGCGGCCGGGAGGAGCCGGAGCCGGCACCGGAGCCGAAGCCCGAGAGAGCAGGAGCGGGAGGAGGAGGAGGAGCAGGGAGGGGAGCGGGGGGAGGGAAGGAGGAAAGGCGCCGTTCCGAGGGCCGAGGCCAGGCGCCGGGCCGGGCGGGGCCGACGGCCGAGGGGGCGGCACCCGCCGCAGTCTCGAGACTCGCGCTCTCTCGGGCGCTGCCAGAACTGCGCTCCGCCGGGCCCCCCGCCCGGCCGCTCGGCGCGCTCGCTCGCTCGCCGCTGCCCTGACTCACATTCCCAGCATTCCCGAGGAGCTGCTGGGGGGGGTGGGGGGGGGGCCGGGGCGGGGGCGCGGCCACCTCCGCGGGGGGCAGCAGAGAGCGCCCGGCCGGGGCGGGGTTCAGGCGCGGGGGTCTTCGTAACGCCTCCTCCCAGGAGGCCGCTGTCTCGGAGCATCTCGTCTCCATCCCCTGTCCCCGACGCCCCTTCCCGGCTACCCTCCCCCAAAAGCTGCCAGGCACTCCGGGGATTAGTTAGGTGGCTTCAGCGACAGGGACAGGGATGACACTTGGTGGAGGGGGTGCAACTATCTTTCAAGTTAAGCTTTAGAGCGGAGGTCGAGGTTCCCTTACCCTGGCACCCTCCCATTAGTTTTATCTTCTTTAGGAGGGTGAAGGGATTTCAAAAGACTTTTTACTTTCTTGTTCCTCCGAAGGAAAAAGAGAATGGAAATGAAGAAGGGAGCAAGAAAATAATACCATCATCATCATCATAGTTGCCATCATTCATTGAGTGCCTCATCTGTGCCCAGCAAAGTTTGTGCATCGTCCTATTTAAGGTAGAAAGATGGTGTCAGTTCATTCACACACACACAAATACACCTCAAGATAAAGTGCATGAGGAGTTGGACAGGTTTTGCATTGGAAAAAGCTCCCACCCAGCAAGTCTGGAGCCCCAGCTGCTACCATTGTCTATTAGGGACTCCAAACGTCAAGGGAATCTCCAGATTTGGTCTCTTTCACTTGAGTAGAAAGTTTGCAGGACTAGAGCAGTGATTTCCTTCCTGTCCTCATGAGTCTTATAGGGAGCTTAGACAAATGAAGCAAATCCAGCCATGGGATGTCTGGGTAAGCAGAGGTAAATGGAATCATCCAAGACCAGGGATGACTCCTTTTTTCCTCTCCTGGTTGGAATTCAAATATTAAATGAAGGAAGTTGCCCCTGAAAGAGGAGGATGCCTTCCTTTTCCAGCCCAAATGCCCTATTTCTTACACCTTCCTTTTACACCTCTGGTATTTAAGGTTTTTCACAGACCTGTAGACCCTGAGGCCTCTTTGCCCTCATCCTCTTCTTTCTCTCAGTCACAAGGAAATCAGCACTCATTCTGTTGACCTGGATGCTCTGTGGGCAAAAGCAAACTACACCTGTTGTGTTTAGTTTCCCATGTACCTTTCCCTCAACTGAAAAGTCTTGTTATATATATATAAAAAGCCTTGTCGAGAGTCCTTTGAGAAGTCCTATAATGCCATGTCTTTTGAAATGTTACCAACGTTTTGTTGAGTACCTTCTAAGAGCAGCACTTACATTTTCTCAACTACTCTCACAAAAACTCTGTAAGGTGTTTCTATCTTTCAGAAAAGTCAGGTAACATAGCCAGCTAAAAATGTATTTAAATTTATACCTAAGGCTCACTATTCTTGGGCACCCTATCTCTTTTCCTTTGATCCTTGGGTTCTAAATAGGAATCCTTGGACTCCATGGGGACAATTTCTTACTTATATGCCTATGTACGTTTTTCCTCCAGAGAGAAGATCTATGGTTCTCAACAGAATTCTTTCACATTGGGTCCTTGAAAAAGTAAAGAATAATTGTATTAGATAGAAAGCAACTTTATATAGTAGAACAAGGACTAGAAGCTTTAGGGATCTTAAATAAGTCATCTTTACCCTCTTGAGACTTAGTTTTCTTATCTGAAAAATTAAAAAGCTGAACTAAAGGATCTTAAGATTCCTTCTAGAGCCAACATTCTCTAACTTTATGTTTAAATATGTATATAAACGCATACAGTGTTCAAAATGCTTACAAGTAGCCCTTGAGGGCTAGGGATAGAAAATTATAAGATGTGTTATGTTTTACAAAACCTGTTAAGTGGCTCCAAGTTTTTTGTTGGTTTTTGTTTTGTTTTGCTTTGCTTTGCTTTGTTGTTTTTTTACATATTTCTTCATCATGGTGATCCCTTCCAGCAAGTCAGAGAGCACACTTTGTGCAGGTATTTTTTTCTCACATATTCATGCATTCATTCCCTCAACAAATACTTACTGAGTATCCACGGTGTACTAATTCCTGCAGGTTCAGAGCCTCTGCCCTCAAGGATTGCACAGTGTAGTAAGGGAGACACGAAAACAGGCCATTACAATACCACTTAGAAGGGACAAAGCTCTGGGAACTGTAGGAGCATGAAGGAAGGACAGCCAACTTTTTACCTTGGGGTTCAGAAAATACTTCCCAAGGGAATGTCATAAAATTTGCTTGCCACATCCAGCTTTCCTGCTCTATCCTGTGCTCAGTCCAGAGCAGCAGGCTGCATACTCTGTGAGCCCCACCAGAGATCAGATCTTTGGTGGACACTTGCCTCTGGGTGGGCTATCATAGCATATCTCCACAGTATTTGAAACTGTGCCATGAGAATGAGTCAGCCAGCTGGTACTGAATGGTGAGCTGGTAGACAATGGTGGCCCAAATCAGAACCATGGCACCCAAAACAATGAAGCCAAAGATCATGGAGAAGTGAGCTCTAAGACCTTTGCCAAGGAAGCTGGTCTGCGGAGAGGAGAATAGGGAGCCATATAGACAGAAACCGAGATTCCTAAAGGCCTAAAAGACTTAGATAGCTAGCTGTTTGCTTGATATCCCCAGTGTGGGTATCTAACTAACATCCCAAACTTGATTTGTCCTAATCAAGACTCTGCATTTTAATGTACCAAGGCGCATCTCTCCCAAGGTTGCCCATCAGATTAATGGCACCACCATTTAACCAGCTACTCAGGTCCAAACCTAGGAGCAGCTCTGATTTCTCCTTGTGCTGATTTCATAGCCACCCCATCAGCCAGTTTTGTCATCTCTACGCAGGGCCATATCAGAATCTGAAGCAAAAGGAAAACTCTGTATATGTAACCCAGAATAGTCGTTCACCACATGAAGAATCTAGTTAGATGAGAAACAAAATCCCTAAACAACTCAACAATTATCTGTCCTTCTTAGGCAGGAGGTAATTTGTACATATCCCTTAACAAGGTAGATTTTAGTTGAAGAGAAACATCATTGGGCTGCCACAAAAGAAAAAAAAGTCCCAATCACCTGACCCTTAGGAAGTCAACCTATTGGCTCAGCTAGGCCAATATGAGCCTATTCTCTTTGCCAAAAATGTTTTAAGTTCCCAGTAGCCCTAAGCATCATAGCAAACATATCAAAACCCATCACCATCAAAATATGTATCCTTTTTCCTGTAGAAATTTTTGAAAGTTTCTTTAACTTTGCTTTTAAATTTATTTGACTAATTCGTTTTATCCACTTGTGGCTATGCTTTGTCTGTAATCATCAAGCATACTCAAGAATTATTGAGATGAGAAGAAAATCTAACCTACAATTGTTTTCAAATGAAATGAAATGTTTGTAAATATGAAAAGCCATAAAGCTACATTGTGTAGGTATTTATAACTAAACAACTATTAATTCCCCATTTACAGTTTTCTGTATATCTGTAATGTCAAGGCATGTAAGTCTTTCAGGGGCTTGTAAAAAATGTTGATTAAATGTCCAAATTACATCCATTTATTTAGTTCCTTGGTTTCCAGTAACTTTCCATTTCTATGATTCTGGCTAGTCATGAAGTCTGGCCACCTTTGCTGTCCTTGGTTTCCATGAGAGGCCCCCATGTCCTTCCAATAGATACATACCTTTCTTTTTCCTGTCTCAGGTAGCCTGAGCGAGTTTCTTTTCTTTGCAGACACAAATTCTCCCTGAATTGGAAAACCACCTTCCTAGTGCTTAGACAAAGCACTTCACTCCAGTCCATTAGAATCCAGTGGCCAAATCTGGCCCAGTGACCGAATCTGGCCCAGTAACCAGATTCCCCAAAGAAAACAAACCTTGGGGAAACCTCATAAGTAGACATTATTACAGTCTTTGGGGATTCCTCACTCTGCTTCTGAGAAGATGTGGCAGATGGCCATGCTAAGGCCTAAGCCTGGGCTGTGTCTGTTTCTATATGGTATTTTCCATGAGCTACTGCCCATCCCTTAGGCCTCCTCTTCCTGCAGTGTTCCCTGACTTGGCTATTTAAAGGTAGTTCATTAGCACATTTTAAATTATGCCAAAAGCTGTAAAATTAAAAGGACTTTTAACCGTGCCCATTTTTCAAGAACAATTTCAAGGTGAAAAAGGCCCCTTAGAAGCCCCTAAGGAGAGGAATAACTACAGATGCAGGTTTTAAATATTTCAGAATGCTACAGGCTTATATATTCTTTTGGCCTTACCCAAACCGTGGTTCCTTAGACTTGTGCTTTTTGCTACTAGAGCAGTTACTTTCAAATACCACTGTGTTTTTCCTTCTAAAAAGCTAAAGGCATTCTGGAGAGTTAAGCTATTCTAGAACCCATGAACAGTTCTTGCCTTGAATCCTGTCTGCACTTCCATCCATGCAGATGCTGAAAGGATGCAACAAAAATTTTAAGCAAGCTAATGATGGGATCCATTAAGTGAGAGAAAAATAACAAAATTGGGTGGAGGGTGTTGCAACATGAAAGGTATTTGAAATATCCATAACATAACAAAACCAACCTTTTTTCTGTTTTCCTCCTTAGTGGCAAAAATTCAGCATTTAATAGTTGTAACATTGTCAGGAGTTTTAAATGAATCTGTGAAACTCCATGCTAAATGGGCAGGACTAGGGTGAGGCAGGTGAGACTCTAGCCTTGGGTGTAAACTTTAAGGAGACACCAAAATCTCAGTAATCAATATAATATATAATATTTTTGAAATGGAAATCAGCAAACTACAGCCCATGGGCTGGCTGATTGTTTCTGTAAGTAAAGTTTTATTGGAACTTCTGAGGAACAAAGAAAACAAAGAGGAAAAAAGGGTCTGGAGCTTCAATTATAGGAATTTTATACCCTAGGGTTCCAAACAAGAATTTCTTATACTAGAGCTTCTAACTAGCACCCAACTTCCTGGTGTTCCAGTGCTGCTGAAAATGCCTGCATTCATCTTTACAGTCCAGAGTCTCTCTGAGGAGGAGAAAAACATTTGCCCAAGAGGTGGATTCTTGTGAGATAAAGGGTAACAAGCCACTGGAAATGTATCTTGCAGCAAAAACAGTCTTGTTTACCCAACTTAACCAAGGATCTTGAAGGTCTATAAAATACCTGCTTTAGGCTACATATTTGAAAAGTCACTGAGATAAATGTCTGAATAAACACACTGAGTACTCCATAAATATGAGCCATTTTTTAGTAATAGGAGAATTGTTAATGTAAATTTGAAGAGTGGAATCGCAGTTGTACTGCAAAGATAAAAGTGATGGGCCCATTAATCATCCTGCCTCAGGACAGAGGCCAATGCTAGATAAAGGTAGAACAGGGCCAGGACCCAGAAAACAGGAGAGGGTGTTGGCTTTCCTTCCAAGCGTTAAGTATATACCCTACCACCTACAAAAGTGGCTCAGACTACTGAATGTTCTACCACCAAGCAACTCTTATAGACTGTACAAAGGTTCATAACTTACGTTGCCAAAAATTCATCCATTTCTTGAAACAGGCTTTGGATCAGCTCTGAGAAAGAGTTCTTTTCTAAACAAAAGCCTTTACTACACAATGAAATGAAAGGGAACTAATTTGCTTGGAGGAGAATAATGAAAGAAAACAAGTTATTTTAAATGATAAAAATATATACCAAATTGACAACAGCTTTAGAATGATGCTCCTGGGTTTGATTAATGAGATACATTATCAGCTGAATAAACAAGAGCTTACTAGTTTAGGACCTTCTTTTACTTAACCTTCTAATGAAAACAACATTTAATTTTAACTTACAAAAGTAAGAGGAACGGGTTATAAAATAAAATTCAAACATTCCAGAAGAGGTTAAAATCTGCTCTAAAAACAGCCAACCACTTTTAACAACCTGGTGTATATTCCCTTGGATTTTTTGAATGCATATTTTAACAAAAATTGGGCCCAATTATGGTTTTTGACTTTCAGTATCCTTTATCTCCTCCTTCTAGCTTTAGACCTCGTTCTTCTGGCTTCAGAAATTGTCCCATCATCTTCCATCCTTGGCCACAGTGGTTGTTCCAAGGGCTAGACATGTGGCCACAGTCAGACCAATCAGAATCCTTTCCTGGGGTTTTTTTCAACTGGAGCTCTGTTCTTCTCTAGTCAAGGAACTATAAGGACGTAATAACAGAGTTAGCAACATCCATGGCTCCACTGCCATGGAAAAGCTTCTCCGTGGTTGTCTACCACTTGTAACCAAGTGAGTCCTAATATACATACTCTCCTGCCATTTGATTTTGTTCAGCTAACATTGTGTACATCATGGACAGTTTCCGTGTCAGTGCACATCTCCCTCTTCCCTTTCAATAGCTGAATAATAGTCCATTGTATGGATGAATGTTTATGACCCTTTTCTAGAGCCAGGAACATAAGAAGTTCTTAAAAGTGATAAACACAGAAAATTATATTCAGATGGAAGAGCTGCAGCCACATCACAAGTGATGATGATTGTTATATAAATAAGAGACCAGCACTAATAAAGTTTAAGTAGAACTTATTCCCCAACCACCCATGCAGTACTCATCCGACCTGCGGTAGCAAGAATACTTTATGGCATTTAATATCACCTCTGCCAGGGACTTCTCTGGTGACCCAGTGGTTAAGAATATGCCTTTCAATGCAGGGGACACAGGTTCGATCCCTGGTTAGGGAACTAAGATCCCACATGCCGCAGGGCAACTAACTGAGCCTGCACACTTTGGAGCCTGTGTGCCACAACTAGAGAGAAGCCTATGCACCACAATGAAAGATCCCGAGTGCCACAACTAAGACCTGACAAAGCCAAAAAATAAATTAATTAAATTAAATTAGATTAATAAATAATAATAATAATATCACCTCTGCTAGATGACTAAAGACTATGCCTCATGCATCCTGGTTTCTCCACTACATCTAGTAGTAAACTTGAACTCACCATTCATTTAAAGGGTCTTTAAACCTCTGTTAGAGGAACATTTTAAGGGAAGTTGAGAGGAGGTTATGTTTGCATTAGTTGTTGAGGCCTGGAACCATAAGTACAATTACTATTCAGTTTGAATGTCTAAAAATCTGATACCCAACGTTTCCATCGTGCAGTTTCCAAGACATGGAACAATTGTAATAAAGAATTAGACTTGGGCTTTGTGGTCCCACAATGATAGAGTCAAGCCAGTCCCTCCCTTTATGACCCTGTGTGGTCTTGAGCAATTTATCTAACCCCATTCAGCCTGTTTCCTCAAGAGAAAAAAAAAGGGTGGGTTGATTAACTGTACTTGCCTCACAAGTAATTTGAGAATATTAAATAAGAAATTGTATGGAAAGTTCCTAGGACTGTGCTGGGCCCATAGTAAATGCTCAATAAATAGAAACTAACATCATTTTCTTCATGAGATACAGTAAATTCAGTTGTCTGGGCTGTATGCTGTTTCCACTTTCCAAGTTTCTCAACTGCCAGTGTAACTTTAAAAAACTGTTCTTTTTAAAGTTTCAGAACACACATAGAAAGCTGGGTGCTAGCCAGGATACAGTTGGAATCAAAACAATCCTAAAAATAAGAAAAAGATGCATGACTTTTTAAATGTTGGATTTCTTTTTAAAAGCAAATTTATACTGTGAGTAAAGATCAGAATTCATTCTCTCTGTGACCTAAGTCAAAAACGAAGTTTATTGAGACATGATGCATGTCAGATGTTGTTTAGAGTGGCACGTGCCCTTCTCATGACATGTGAACATACGCAGCACGTCTGGGGTTTTTTCTAGCAGGTGTTTCAGGCTGAAGAAGGAAGATGAGTCCTACATTTGACTACAGCGCCCATAGCACTCAGGCTTTCCCTGGGTTATGTTCTGCAAAGTACAAACAGGTACAAAAAGGATAATTTTCTAGAGCCTTAAAGCAAATAGTTTGTGAAATAGAATTCAAAAGCCTTTCCCTTAATGGATTTGAAGTCTCAGGAATTCAGACTAATATTCACAGAAAATCCACAGTGGGAAATACTGCAACCTGATTTGGGATCCAATTTAATACATTCCAAGAAATGGGCTCCTCCTTGCCATTTCTACTGCTTAACACCCTCCTTTCCCACCACTCCACTTAATTAACTTCTATTCCGCTTTCAGCCTCAACTCAAATAGCACTTCTTCTTCCAGAAGGTCTCCCTGAGCCCTCTGTTAGGTGCCCTTGCTATCAAATCTCACTGCCCCCTGCAGGTCTTTTTTATGGCTCTCATCATGACTATAATGGAATAACTGATGATTGATTCATGGTGTCGGTGCTGTCCACTCAACAGTATGTTTCCATTCTATCAGGAATAAGACCACTTCTAGTGTGTTGACCCCAATGTCAGGACCACTGTCATGATATAATAGATACCTGTTGAAAGTATGAGAAAAAAAATCTTTTATTCTATGAATTTCAACTCAGACTGGAAACTCAAAGAGTAGATAATTTTCTAAGAAGATTTCCTTATGAAGATCAGAAGAATGCCTTTATTCCATGTAACAAAAAACCCCCACAAAACTACAGCATTTGATGTCATATCATCCATAGTCTATGAAATTAGTTGGTTATCAGTTTCAGGAAAGAAAGTGATAATTATAACAATCAGCACTAATTGCATGTGTAACTGGCTAGGTCCAAAAAGGGACTGAAAGAGACTTAGATAAGAGGGGTTCAGAATCCATAGCTTACCTCCCTGCACAGACACACTTGAAAGTGAGGGTTCTAGACACAAGCCAAAGTGCTAGCAGGTCACTGATGCTGCTGTCCACCTTCTCAAAGCACCTGCTACGTTAGGTTTTAGCACAAGATAGAATAGAAAAGAAATCTGAGACAGCTTCTCCTTCCCAGAGCCAGCTAGCCTCTGCCTGGATCCTTTCTGTGAGAGAGGACTCGCTTATACCACAGGGCTGTCCATTCCATTATCAAATGGTTCAAAGGGTTAGGTCATTTCTACCTATATTAAGACCAAAGCATGTCTAACTCTAATTCTACCCATCAAAACCAGAATAAGTAGATGTGTGAATAAATTAATATTTACTGATTCTGCAACCTAAATGAGGCTTACTGCTCTATTTTAAAATACAGTAAACTTCTAGTTTTCTTCATTCTGTGTGTGAATTGTGAGCAAGCATGTGTAAGTGTATATGTGAGTGTATGCATGTGTGTGCAGGTATATGTGTTTAATATAACTATTTTGCCACATCAACATAGATGGTAGTGGGTTTATAAGATTCTGGAGGCTTACTCCACTGTAATTATTTTTATAACCACCTTTGTTAATTCTCAAAGCCATTAAAAATCAAAATGCTTAAATAAAGTAAACTTAATTATGGACTAAACTCTAGATCTGCCTCATCTTTAATATAAGACAAAGGATGGAAAAGAATCAAATGTTTTCTCTGTTTTGCCAAAGCCCAAAACCCTTCTTCTTTGGGCAAGGAAATACACACCATAAGGAGTAATTCTTTTATTGCTTCTAATTAGAATAAATACCCAATACATCCTGGGTCTCCAGGAACATGACTAACATTTGCCTCACCTCGCAATGACTGCAGATGAAGCGTGGGCGAAGGTGTGAAAATGGTGGGTATCGCCTCAACACTGCTTCCTCCTCTAACCTTACAGTTGAAATCAGGCATCCACTAATATCTGGGCCTAGAGGCTCTTTCCAACAAATGTGTGAGAATATTAGGGAAGCTCAGATATTGAATCATTCCTGAAACAGATTTTGGGGGAAAGTAGCTTAGTAATTAGGAAACCATGGCTTTGGAGACCAAGAGACCCCCAAATTCCACCCAGGTTCCACCTTTAGCTAAGTCAGGTAACCCTGGCCAACTTACTTAACCACTCAGTAGAATGAGGATAACACCTCACATGGTTGTGATGAGGATTCCATGAGCTGCTCTTATGCACAGCCTGGCATAAAGTAAATAAATACTCAGAAGTGTTAGCTACACAGATACCCAGGATGATCCCCACACATCGATTTAATCATCGACAGTGGGGCACCTACATGTTCAAGAAGCCCCCCACCAGATAAATCTAATGTATAGCCAGGATTGAGAACCCTTGGTACAGTTTTGAACTAAACACTGACCAAGACTGGGAGAGGGACACCTACTATACATGACTGAGCTCTAGTGGCAAGTCAATTACATGCTTCAGAGGGAGGAAGAATGAATCTTACCTAAGGAACTTCAGGATTTGCCTGAGAATTTGGAGGCATTTGATGGGGGGTTACTGAGACAGAGAGGAAGAGGATTATACAAGTCTTGGTCAAAGACTGAGCTAGATGAGGACGGCTTGGAGTCTGTTTCAGATATTGGTGATGATGTCCACCCACTGCCTCAGGAAGTCCTGTCTGAGTTCTGTGAGAGGGAGCCTCTAACCAGAAGTGATGGAGTCACTTCCACTGGGTACATTTCTGAGAGACCTGGGGGGCTGAGAAACTTATTCAAGGTCCAGATGACAAAGGACAACACTAACAATAACAATGGTAACAGCAACCACCCTTAATATACACACTTGTGGGGCTTCCCTGGTGGCACAGTGGTTAAGAATCCGCCTGCCAATGCAGGGGACACGGGTTCAAGCCCTGGTCCGGGAAGATACCACATGCCGTGGAGCAACTAAGCCCGTGAGCCACAGCTACTGAGCCTGCGCTCTAGAGCCCTCGAGCTACAACTACTGAAGCCCATGCTCTGTAGCAAGAGAAGCTACCGCAATGAGAAGCCCCCGCACACAGCAATGAACACCCAAGACAGCCTAAAATAAATAAATTTTTTTAAAAATATATACACACTTGTGCCAAGCACGTTACATGCTTGTAACAATAACAATAACTGATATCCATTGAGTGCTTACTGCCTATCAGGCACTAGTCGAACAGCTTTATAGGCTTAGTTTCATTTAACCTTCAGAGCAACCCTCTGAAACAGCTACCATTCCACTATAAGAGAAAAGGGAAGCTCAGAGAGGTCAAGGGACTCACCCAACCTCCCACAGCTAGTAAGGTCAGGCTCTAACTGTGTCGTCTGCCTCCCAAGCCCAAGCTCCTAACCAACTGCTAGACAACGAAGACTCCCACCGTCTGACACATTCTCTACAGCTCCATGCTCATCCTAGCCTTCAAATAAGCAACTGCCTCTCAGAAGGTGCTGCCCACACAGCTGCAGGACATAAATTTGTACCAACTTCCTGGGAGTGGGCTGTGGTTGGGTGTCCCAATTTTAATTGTCAACAGCGGTGCCCAAGCAGTTCTGGCCATTCAATCTACTTTGTCTGAGAAGAGGCAACTGGTGGTCTGTCAAAGCAAATGCTACAAAACACTTAAAGGCCGGAGGTGGGGAGCAGAAGTAGTCTCAGGTGGGAACAAAGGCTAAAGGACACATCTCTTCATGAGACCAGCTTCTAAAACAAAAAGTGACATTCGAACCTCAGCTTCTGGACAGTGGAAACTTTTCCCAGGTTATCAACAATAAGTGTGATATATTTTTGAGTATCTCATGATACTCAATGTATTTAAGTCTCAATACATTGTTCTGAGAAGGTACATAATGAAAAGTAGCCCTATTCACAGCACCTTCACCTCAAGGGGCCGAAGCACTTAGATGTCAGAAGTAAACCAGAGAGGACAATGACATTTCTGGCTTGTCTCTGGCTTCAAGACTTGCCTTTTGACATTAGGTAAGGAACTGCACCACAAGGAGTTCATTAGAGGAAGCAGAAAACGGGATGGCTGACCCTTTCACATTGGCCGTTCACAGAGGAAGACCCAAAGACAAACAAATAAGGCTTTATTCTATTGCTGGGTTTCATTATAGTCTGAGGCTGTCCCCTATTGTAGAACATGTCCCTTGTGGCATTTACAAGCCACTACAAGTTGACATTAATGATAGCTGGTAATACATTTTAGCTTTCCATTTATTTCACTTATCATCCTCCTTACAGCCCTTTGAGAAACAGAGTGCTGCTTTTATCCCCATTGACATATAAGGAAACTGAGGCACAGGGTTTGCCTAGTTTTACATGGATAGGAGTAGAATTATGACCTCTGACCTCTCCAGTAAATTCATAGCCAACCATGCTTATACAGAGATTAACTTAGAGCTCCTTCTTGAACACTCTTTGAAAGCAGGTGGAATATGAGCCTTAAGTAAATAAAGAGGCATGAGAAAGCTATAGAGTCAGGGAAGGGGAGGATTAAACACGGGAGGACTCTTGGGCTGCACTTGGAGGACTCACTGCTCATTGACCACTTGCTGTGCACCAGGCGCTGGGCCAAAAGCTTTACATACATACATGTCCTCATTTAGCACTCATCACCATCCTGGGAGGTGGGATGTAGTAGTCCCCATTTGCAAGATGAGGGACCATATCCCACACAGTAACTCTCCCCACATCTGGGCATTCTTCACATCAAAGCCATTATTGCTCCCCAAAACACCATGCTGCCACCTGTAACTAATGGATTGGGGAAAGGAAAGGCGCTTCTTAAAAGTAATTCAGTGGTCTAAACCTTAAGAGTACATTATTTTAAGATTCTGCATGCCAAAAAGAAAAATCAGGCAAATGTTTTTAAGGAACATTTAAATTATTTCTACATTTCCCATTGCTATATATAGCACAGTGGAGGGGTTAAGCAGTCTGGCTGACGTTGAAGCAGGAGAACCTTTCTAAGCCTTGGTTTCCTCATCAGTAAAATAGAGATAATATTAAACACCTCATAATGCTGTGAGAATTCAATGATATAATATATAAAGCATTTAGCACAGCTCTTGCTAGGTAGTGGGTACTCAGTGAAAGACAGCTGCTATCACATCACAGTAATATAATGATATTGCTAATAATAAGTAGGAGAGAAGTAACTGTAATAAGCAAAATATTCTGAATTTCAGATTGTAACTTTTTGTTTTCTTCTTTGCAAATAACCATTTCTCATTGATGGGTGTTTTGTTGGTAGTTTTTCCCAGAAGCTTAGATTTGTGACTTTGGTGGGGAGGGTTCAGGAGTCATTGTACGGTGATATCAGGCTGCTTCTGCTTGGAAAACAGAAAGCCATGATAGCACCAACAGCAATGTAGAAAGACATGACTTATTAGCTCCTTTCTTATTGCGAGACCAGCAATGCAGATGCACCCAGAGAGGACCATGCAGGAGACACCAGGTTTTCTTCATTTAAGAAAATGATGTTGGAGCATCCATCAACTGGAATACAAAGTTGCAGTGGGGATGGCCTTTCTTGTTTAAGTGAGAAACAACGGTGGGCAGTGCCAGGAGCATCCCAAGTGTCTGAGCACCCTCACTACGTGGGAAGAAACAGCAGTAGCTCCAGCTGGCTGGCTCCCTGTTAAGGCTCAGTGCTGTTGGAAATGTCCTGAATCCCCAGGACTTGCTGATATCCTTCAAGAAACAAGACAGAAAAGCTCTGCAAGCCTACGTCCAGGTACATCGATGTTTGTAAATGTTAACTTCTCTGTGGACATATGTCTTGTACAGGTTTGAGATCTCATTTTTATACTTATTATCTTCATGACCTCAGGGAAGTTCTTACCCTATGTGAGCCTTGGTCTTCTTATCTGTAAATTGGTTATAATAATAGTAAACCCTTAGTTTTAGTAAATAGTAAATTCCTTAGTTTTCCTGTGAACTTGGAGCAAACTAAAAATAAGAAGTCAATCCTTATGTGATTATAGTTCAATTGATAGCATATTAACATTGATGGTAAGTTGGAATCTACATGAAAGAATAGAAATAAAAATACAAGCAAGTATTATGAGAGATAACCTAATAAAATAAATCACGTGAGGGCTTCCCTGGTGGCACAGTGGTTGAGAGTCTGCCTGCCAATGCGGGGGACACGGGTTCGTGCCCCAATCCGGGAGGGTCCCACATGCCACGGAGCGGCTGGGCCCGTGAGCCATGGCCACTGAGCCTGCGCGTCTGGAGCCTGTGCTCCGCAATGGGAGAGGCCACAACAGTGAGGGGCCCGCATACCGCAAAAAAACAAAAACAAAAAATCATGTGTTAAATAACACATCAGAGAACTTGAGTTGCCCTGGTACAGATATTTATAAAGTTGGATTATGAGTACAGTATATGTTGGAAAACAGGACAAATTACCACATAGGCTCAAGTTGGAAAACAGAACTAATTATTGCATAGGCTCAAGTTACTGAGAAGAATCAGCCACTGAAAACAGCAGTAGTTGAATGTGTAGTTCGGCTTATAAAACAGTCACACTGAAATCTCCTTCTCAAGTGCCTATCAAGCAGGAACACTGTTTCTCACTGTGTGGAAATCGGTGAAGACCACCCAAATGAAAACAAGCAGAAGCTGTTTATTCAGAGTTTGCTACAGCAAGGGAATCAGCCACCATCACCTGTGTTTGGCAGAGTCTCTAAGGCAGGCATTAGAGAAGGAAAGGCTTATGATGTTTAAAAAAAAAAAAAAGGCTTTAGATGCCCTGATTGGAGCTAATTCTGAATATTAAAGCTGTGATCATTAAAAAAAAAAAGGTGTGTTTAGAAGTAACACAACTTTGAAAATAACACTGAGATAAGGTTCTGCCAATGAACTAATTGACACAATGTCACACAACATAGCGACTTAGACCTAAAAGTTATTTGGGACTGGATCAGCTATAAAATTCCTTTTCAATAGATGATTCTCAATTGTAATTTGTTTTTTGCGGGGAGGGGGTTGTTTTTTGGGTTTTGTTTTCACTAATT
Source organism: Tursiops truncatus (assembly GCF_011762595.2). Taxonomy (NCBI): domain Eukaryota; kingdom Metazoa; phylum Chordata; class Mammalia; order Artiodactyla; family Delphinidae; genus Tursiops; species Tursiops truncatus. Next base: position 70,391,009 of record NC_047043.1, read on the forward strand.
TATGCATTGCTTCTAATTTAGAGCAGCATTTCCTCCCAAGAGTCAAAATGAGTTCCGTGGAACATTAGTCCCATGAGACGCTCCTGGAAGAGGAGCTGGATGCCATGAATCTCTCTCAGAGAATCCTGGTGCTCGTTAGCAAATGAAATTTTGCAGTATAGAAATCTGTCTGTATTTAACTCAGTGTTTCCCAGTTATTGGTCCATGGAATCCTTTTGCCTTTTAACACTCATTTAAATCCCATGAAACTCATGTTCTAAAGAACATACTTTGGGACAGTGGTTCTCAAATTTTCAGGTTTGTCAGAATCACCTGGAGAGCTTGATGAGACAGATTTCTCAGGCTGCCCCTGGAATTTCTGATCCAATAGGTCTGGGGTGGGGCCCAAGAATTTGCATTTCTATGAGTTTCTAGCTGATGCTGATGCTACTGATCCAGGGACTATACTCTGAGAACCACCGCTTTGAGATATGTAGAATTAGACTCATCTCTACTGTTCATTTTTTACTAACTTCCAGGCTGTCAAAATGCAGAGCATGTTAGATCTGAGATGGAACTTGCCTTTATTTATTCAACCAGTATTTATTGAGCACCAACTATTTGTGAGGCACTGGACGAGGCAGTTGGGATAAGTGAAGAAACACTGACATGATATCCATCCTCTCAGAGCTCAGAGTATAGTAGAGAAAAACTAAAACAAATAAACATGATTGCAAATTGTGGAAAAAAGAACTACAAAGGAAAAGCAGAGCATGGATGAGGAGAGATTCACATGGGTACTTAGTTTATGTTGGTCTGATAGATTAAATATGGCCACAGAGTCATTGTAGCTCTTCCCAACAGAGGGGATTTTCCTACCTTTTGAATCTGGACTGCCCTTGTAACCCACTTTGACCAACAGAATGTGGCAGAAGTGGTGTTATGGAGGTTACAGAGCGTAGGCATCAATAGCTTTCATTCCCACCCTCTTGGAAGCCATACTCTAAGGAAGCTGGGATGGAAGACCCTGTGGAGAGAGAGACCCGCTGTCCCAGCTAAGCCCAGCCCCAAGTCAACCTGCCAGCTGACTACCACCACATGAGTGAGCTCAGGCTAGACCAGCAGAAGAACCATTCGGCCACTCCACAGAATCATGAGAAATGGTAAACACGTGTTGTTTTAAGCAACTAAGTTTAGCAGCGATTTGATATGAAGCAGTAGAAGCAATTGAGGAGCACACAAGAGCTCTGGGAGAAAGGTCATTTAGGCCGAAAACTGAGTAGAAGTTGGGAAGGGAAAGAGCAGAGTAGGGAGAGCATTCCCGGTTGAGAATGGTAGAGTCCTGGCTCAGGGTGGGCAGCTCTCAGCTTTTCCAAGAGCTGAAGGGAGAGCTCCACAGGAGGGGATGGATTGGAGGAGTGGTGGATGCTGTGATAAACTGTCCAGATACTTTCGCCTCCTCAAGACTGAGGCACTCAATTCCCTGGCTTCTGCTGGCAGTGATGACTGACAGCACTCAACTGATCTCTCTCTGGGAATTTACTTTGGCTGAAGAGAGCTGCCTGGCCTAAGGTCACGACCCTCCCGGGGTGGGGGGTGTGCACCTTGCACCCAGTGACAAGTCTAAACATGTATGTGGGAGGGGGACAGATTTTGGTATAAAGGCCTGGCCCCTTACCATAGCAGTTTGGGACAACTCCAAGATTTCCTGTGGGATCAGCTGAGGCCTTTGTTGTGACTGCATCACAGTTCATTCTCTCCATCTGCCCAATACTGCTTGCCTCACTTGCCCTCTGTATTGATGTCATGCACACCCCAATAAACTTCCTGCATGCAAACCTCCATCTCAGAGTCTGCTTCCTGGGGAAGACAGACCGTAAGTGGGAAGGACATCTGGGAGAACTATTTCAGTAAAACAAGAGAAAGAAGAAGTTAATGTAAACTAAACATAGTAGCTTTGGGGATGGATATAAGCAGACACATTAGAGATGAGGAGAAAATATGGAAAATATGTGGTTATTTGAGAGATGGGGAAACTGAAAGCAAGACAGGATTACTAACAGTGCCGTGATGAGACATACTAAAGCCTGAGGCAAAAGGAAAAGTCAGTAATACTAATCTTGTCTTTATTTAAAATCTTGGTATTTTGGGCTTCCCTGGTGGCGCAGTGGTTGAGAGTCCGCCTGCCGATGCAGGGGAAGCGGGTTTGTGTCCCAGTCCAGGAAGATCCCACATGCCACAGAGCGGCTAGGCCCGTGAGCTGTGGCCACTGAGCCTGTGCTCCGCAACAGGAGAGGTCACAGCAGTGAGAGGCCCGCGTACCACAAAAAAGAAAAAAAAAAATCTTGGTATTTTGTTCATCATGGATGTTTTTGCATTAACTTTGATTTTTAAAAATGTTACTTATCTTTGTTGCTGAATTTTTTGGCACCCCCTTAACTCTTGCACTAAAGACCTATACCTTAATTACCTCACCCTGGTCTCAGTCCTGGAAATGTTTGTTGTTTTAAGACCCTAAGTTTTGGAATAATTTGTTATACAGCAACAGGTAACTAGTATGCCAGCTGTCAGGGCTTTGGACATTTACTTAACCTCTGAAAGTCTCAGTTTCTTAATCTGTGAAATAGGGATAATATCATATTTCACATGGTTATTTTGAAAGTTATATGAAATATTTCAGGCAAAACCCTTAGTATACTGAAATACATAGTGTTTCAATGTGTCCACAATTATCATCAATAGAATCATTAGAGTTAGATTCTGATTTTAAGATCCCGGAGTAATATTGATCACTTTTTTTCAGAATACTGATGAGAATTTCTTCTTCTGTTTCTGAAATAAGTTTTCTAATTTTCTCTATATATTTACTTTTTTTTCCAGTAATCTTTATGGGCATAAGTCTAGAAATTTAAATATGAGGGTTAATGTCTCGTTGCTTCAAAGCAACTGGTAAGGCTTGCTGTTCCAAATGGAAACAAGGCACCATGAGGTACTGTCTTGATTACTATTAACATTTATTGAGTGCTCATGAAGTGTTAGGGCACTGGGGCAACCACATCACATACATTATGGCATTTAATCTTCCAGGCCACCTATGAAGCAAGCATTCCCCATTCTCCAAATTATTCCCCATTTTACAGATAAGGAAGCTGAGGAGGGCATAGAGAAAGTAAGCCCTTTGCCCAAGGGTACAGCTAGATGGCAATTAGCTCCATGCCAGTGCTCTCAAGGGCTCCACAGCTTGTGGACAATTTACAAGTGGAAGTATTTCTCTCAATTCCAGCTGTGCCTTTGATTGGGCAAATCACCTTTCCACTGCGCACAGCAAAAGTCACATCTGGGTGTGTTCAGCCAAAGTATTACGGGTGTTTCATCCCTTGAGAGTTAGCCCTTTCAAGGATTTCTCCATTCATAATACGAATTGTAGGCTAATGCTGAGTCAGCATTAGTCTTACTGGTATCCCTGCTTCTGCATGAATAACAGCATGTGCTGAATAAGAGGTTTGGAGTTGCTTTAATTCCTTCCCTGTGGCTTTCGCCTCAAGAATTGGCTCACTCTGTTGCTGTGGCCTGATATGTCAGCACAACACAGCAGCCTTCTTGGGTTGCAGAACTCCAATTTTGTCAGTACCTTATGGTCTCTTTTGCCCTTGAACTTCAGATAGCAACTTTTCACTTTAATGCACATTACCTCGAGAAATTCAAGGCCAAAGGAAAACATTCCACAAGGCCTGCCTCTGTAGCAATCAGAGTCAAGTAGGGAATGGAAGAGATTGTGTGAGGGCCGTATCTGTTCCCATGAGTCCAGATTGCCTGGGCATCACTGAACAACTCCCTGCACAGTTGGACGGCTTATCCTGGGGAGACTCAACATGCCCAGAAACACCTGGGTTTTTTACTGGAAAAAAAAATCTGATGTTTGACATCCAGAAGACATAGTATTACATTTTTACTCTTTATATTTACTAAAGTAAGAAACCTTTGGGAGAAGAGATCAGTGTATTGGTATAGGTTATTAAGTATTTGCTAAGCCCATGTTAGGGTGCTAAGCTCATATTAGGTTGCTAAGCACCTATCATTTGTCTTGTGTTCCAAAGTTTCAAGAAGTTTGAAATCAGATCCAACTGAAAATGAATGTCCCTCTAAAGAAGATATAAATATCCTAATCCAAGAAAACAAACCCTTGACTTTCTGATTTATAGAAGTCCTAGAAAGTATTAGATTCTTATGTATTATACTGTCTGCATAAAAGGGGGAAAAGGAATTATTCATTTATGCACATTTAGGATCAATTTAGCTTCATCAGTTCATTCCACATTGTCAAGAGCGTATATCAAGCACTCTTCCCGAAAGGTCTCTGCCAGCTGGAGAATTCTCTGACCTAATATGCACAGAATCTTATACTTGGACAGGCTTTTTGAGGTCACCTCATCAAACGCTTTCCTAGTGCAGAGCTTCCTCCTTGACATTCCTGACAGATGGTTTGCAGATGCAGGTACGACTCTAGCACCATCTCCCCTATCAAGCTTCCCCTGATCTCAGTCAGAATTTGCTGCTACCCGCACTGAGTCTCTGTAACACTTTATACACCACAAATGCTATCATTGTAATGATCATAAAAGTAGTTGCAACTTACTGAGCACCTACGATGCATGAGGCACTGAAGTATCTAATATTATAAGATAATCCTGCATAATAGGTATGATCCCATAGGAAATGGGATAAACTTGATCTCCTGTAATTTGTCCAAGGTCCCAAAGCTAGGAAATGGCAGAGACATGTCAAGTATGAGGGGTCTCAATCCTATATTCCCACTTCCCTCTCCATGCTGCCTCTTTTACACAGCAGTTAACATGTCATATTGGAATTACTCTGTACTCATCTGTTTCCTCCCTATTGATAGCAAATTTCTTGACGAATAATGTGCTGTTACTGTTCTTCCAATCTCCAGTCCCTACTGCTGTTCCCTGCACATAGTGGGGTCTCAATAAGCATTACTTGCTGAGTAGGTCACTTCCCTGTACCTCTGCTTCTCCAAAGCCTTAAACTCTGATTCTAGATCACTTCCTTTGTCCCCCTTGAATCACACTGATAGGGACTATAATCAGGAAGCAAAATATATCATATTGATGCAAATTAAAATTCTTCAATCAGATGATATTGATGAGAACTCAGACTTGAAAGAGGTTCTATATGCCAAAAGTTGTAACTGTGTGGACATGGGTATTTAGAACCATTTTGCTTTTTATGCTTGTTGGCAGAAATAGAATACATTAAATCAGTAAAAGTAAATAAGTATGAGAACTCAGCCCAGCCAAGGAAGAGGCATGATGAAAAAATAGTCTATATATTTTTTATGATCTTGAGTCTGCAGGAGAGGGGAGGTACTGATATGGAGTTTGGGAGCAATCCAAGCAGAGGGTGTATGGAAAATATTTTGGGTTAGTAATAAAAGAGGGAAAAGATGTGCCCAAAAAGAAGTTTGGGGCACATCTCATGTATCCTTGGCATTAACATCTCTGCATGAATATCCCTTCATATGACTGTGAAGCAACAGAGCTTCCTTTCCTGTGTTATCAACTATTGAACCAACCTGTTGCCTTGATTGTTCTCTTCTCTCTTGCCTCCCACAAAGGTCTTGAGTCCACTCAATGTAGGCGGGAAGGGGATTAACATTCACCCCAAAAGGAAGCTACTACTATTTCACTATGGAAAGTTTCTTCCTCTCTTCTAGTCCATGTTTCTTTCTCTCCCTGTGTCTCTGTCTCTGTCTCTCTCACTAGCCCTTTACTTGTTCCAGCACCCATTCCTTAAATGCCTTCCTCATTATTTCCTCTCTTTGTCCATACCTTATTTATCTTTCATAGCCCTCTTCTGCTGTGAAGCCTTTACTGACTGCACCAGCTCACACTAACCTGGTTATGAACTGAATTATGTCCCCTACCCCCAAATTCATATATTGAAGCTCTAACCTCCAGTGTGACTGTATTTGGAGACTGGGCCTTTACAGAGCTATTTAAGGTTAAGTGAGGTCATAAGGATGGGGCCCTAATCCAATACGACCGGTGTCCTTGTAAGAAGAGGAAGAGACACCAGGAGTGCAGGGCACAAAGGAAAGGGCATGTAAAAACACAGGGAGAAGGCAGCTGTCTACAAGCCAATGAGAGTGAGCTTAGGAGAATCCTATCCTGCCAACACCATGACCTTGGACTTCCAGCCTCCAGAACTGTGAGAAAATTAAATTTCTGTTGTTTAAACTACTCAATCTTTAGTATTTTGTTATGGCTGCCTGAGCCGATGACAACACTTCCTCTAGATCTTTTTAGGCTTCTACCTAGCCTGCCTCTGTTGTAGCTTACATTGCCCAGTTCTCAGTCATTATAGATTTAAGTCTATTCTATTTAATGCTCCCTTGTTCACACATTACTTCATCAATACGTGTTTTATCTCCCAAAGCACAGCATTAACTAACAGGAGAAAAATCATGTTATACAAACCTCTTTTATTCTAAAATGCCTAAAAGGAAGATGTAGACTCTGGGCACTCAATGAATCTAAATTTCTTAAATAAATGATAATTAAGCTGTTCCTGCTGGCTACCAGTTTTGTAACCTTGGATAAATCAATCCTCAGTTTTCACATCTGTAAGAAGGGAATAAATTCTATCTCCTAAATAGAATTAACCTGAGACTGTAGTGAGGATAAAATGAGACAAAATTGTTTCACACATAGTAAGTTCTCCATTAAAAGAGAACTATTATCATTATCATTATTTTGTTCTGAAGCCACATATGAGAAAAGGAAAATGATCTCACCCAGAAGACACAGAATTGCTACAGATTTAATCTCCCTTAGACAAAGAAATCCTTCTCTAAATAATTGCAGCAGTTTAAACTCTCAGGAACAGTGTATACTGTTTCCATACTTATTTCCTCAATCCTTTACCAACTTTGAGCACTGTAGACAGTTTTCATTTTTTACAAAGTTCTTATTTCCACATTTTCATTTACAATCTCTTATAAAACAGTAAAATGAAGGACCTAGCCATTGTTTATAAACTATATAACAAGAGAGTTTAAAGTTTGGGTTCTTTAAGTTAATTCAAGGCAATAAAATCTTTTTTAAAAAAACCTTATTTTCCTAGGCCATATTCTCTCCCAATTATTTGAGAACTAGGCAGGAATTCCTGTTCTCTATTGCTAGCTGAAGCTTCTACCCTGAGTTTGTGGACTGCCACTCTCACTAGAATTCCTGATGGCAGAATCATCTCTTTTCTTTGACAAGGAGCATATTGAAATACTATCATTTGCCTACCCTTCCTTGACGCGCTAGAGCTGATCGATGCTGGAATGACACAGAGGATGAAAGAATTTAACGTATTCCCATACTCCAACCAATTCTTAGCCACAGAGCTTGGCAGTGGAAGCTCCAAGAGTCTATCTAGATCCCCCAGTGTCACTCTTGTGAGCTTAACCATCTTACACGTTTCAGCACCTGGACAGCTCTCTGGGTAACATCTCTAGAGGGAAATCTTGGTAAGCAGCTTACTGAGCCCTCTCGTGGTAGCTTTGGTTGTTGCATGATTTTTTTTTTTTTTAATTGGAGTACAGTTGATTAACAATGTTGTGTTAGTTTCAGGTGTTCAGTAAAGTGATTCAGTTATACATATACATGTATTTATCCTTTTTCTAATTCTTTTCCCATTTAGGTTATTACAGGGTATTAGCAGAGTTCCCTGTGCTATACAATAGGTCCTTGTTGGTTCTCTATTTTAAATATAGCAGTGTGTATATGTCAATCCCAAACTCCCAGTCTATCCCTCCCCCTGCACCACCTTTCCCCCTGGTAACCATAAGTTCGTTCTCTAAGTCTGTGAGTCTGTTTCTGTTTTGTAAATAAGTTCATTTGCATCATTTTTTTTTAGATTCTGCACATAAGCACTATCATATGATATTTGTCTTTCTCTGTCTGACTTCACTTAGTATGATAATCTCCAGGTCCATCCATGTTGCTGCAAGTGGCATTATTTCATTCTTTTTAATGGCTGGGTAATATTCCCATGGTGTATATGTACCACATCTTCTTTATCCTTTCATCTGTCAATGGACATTTAGGTTGCTTCCATGTCTTGGCTATTGTAAACAACGCTGCAATGAACATTGGGGTGCATGTATCCTTTCAAACCATTTTTTTCTTTAGATATATGCCCAGGAGTGGGATTGCTAGATCATATGGTAGCTCTATTTTTAGTTTCTTACGGAACCTCCATACTGTTCTCCATAGTGGCTATACCAATTTACATTCCCACCAACTGTGTAGGAGGGTTCCCTTTTCTCTAAACCCTCTTCTGCATTTATTGTTTGTAGACTTTTTGATGATGGCCTTTCTGACTGGTGTGAGGTGATATCTCATTGTAGTTTTGATTTGCATTTCTCTAATAGTTAGCGATGTTGACCATCATTTCACATGACTATTGGCCATCTGTATGTCTTCTTTGGATAAATGTCTGTTTAGGTTTTCTGCCCATATTTTGATTGAGTTGTTTGTTTTTTTGATATTGAGCTGCATGAGCTGTTTGTAAATTTTGGAGATTAATTCCTTTTAGGTCACATTGTTTGCAAATATTTTCTCCCATCCTGTGGGTTGTCTTTTCATTTTGTTTATGATTTCCTTTGATGTGCAAAAGTTTATGAGTTTAATTAGGTCCCATTTGTATATTTTTGTTTTTATTTCCATTACTCTAGGAGATGTATCCAAAAAGATATTGCTGAGATTTATGTTAAAGAGTGTCCTGCCTATGGTTTCCTCTAAGAGTTTTATAGTATTTGGTCTTACATTTAGGTCTTTAATCCATTTTGAGTTTATTTTTGTGTACAGTGTTAAAGAATGTTCTAATTTCATTTTTTTACATGTAGTTGTCCAGTTTTCCCAGCACCATTTATTGAAGAGACTCTTTTCTCCATTGTATAGTCTTGCCTACCTTGTCGTAGATTAATTGACCATAGGTGCATGGGTTTATTTCTGTGGGTTTCATGGGTTTATTTCTATCCTGTTCTATTCATCTATATTTCTGTTTTTGTGCCGGTACTATACTGTTTTGATGACTGTAGGTTTGTAGTATAGCATGAAGTCGGGGAGCCTGATTCCTCCAGCTCCATTTTTCTTTATGAAGATTGCTTTGACTATTCAGGGTTTTTGTGTTTCCATACAAATTTTAAGATTTATTTGTTCAAGTTCTGAGAAAAATGTCATTGGTAATTTGATATGGATTGCATTGAATCTATAGATTGCTTTTGGTAGTATAGTCATTTTGACAATATTGATGCTTCCATTCCAAGAACATGGTATATCTTTCCATCTGTTTGTGTCATCCTCAATTTCTTTCATCAGCATCTTATAGTTTTTGAAGTACATGTCTTTTGCCTCCTTAGGTAGATCTATTCCTAAGATGGTAAATGGAATTGTTTCTTTAAATTCTCTTTCTGATTTTTCATTATTAGCATATAGAAATGCAAGAGATTTCTATGTATTTAATTTGTATCCTGCAGCTTTACCAAATTCATTGATGAGCTCAAGTAGTTTTCTGGTAGCATCTTCAGGATTTTCTATGTATAGTGTCATGTCATCTGCAAACAGTGACACTTTTATTTCTTCTTTTCGAATTTGGATTTCCTTTATTTCTTTTCTGATTGCTGTGGCTCGGACTTCCAAAACTATGTTGAGTAAAAGTGGCGAGAGTGGACATCCTTGTCTTGACCCTGATCTTAGAGGAAATGCTTTCAGCTTTTCACCATTGAGTATGATGTTATCTGTAGGTTTGTCATATATGGCCTTTATTATGTTGAGGTATATTCCCTCTGTACCACTTTCTGGAGAGTTTTTACCATAAATGGGTGTTGAATTTTGTCAAAAGCTTTTTCTGCATCTATTGAGATGAACATATGGTTTTATTTATTCTTTAATTTGTTGATGTGGTGTATCACATTGATTGATTTGCAGATATCAAAAAATCATTGCATCCCTGGGATAAATCCCACTTAATCATGGTGTATGACCCTTTTAATGCATTGTTGGATTCAGTTTGCTAGTTTTTGCATCTATGTTCATCAGTAATATTGGCCTGTAATTTTCTTTTTGAGTGGTATCTTTGTCTGGTTTTGGTATCAGGGTGATGGTGGCCTCATAGAATGAGCTTGGGAGTATTCTTTCCTCTGAAATTCTTGGAAGAGTTTCAGAAGGATAGGTGTTAACTCTTCTCTACATGTTTGATAGAATTCTTCAGTGAAGCCATCTGGTCTGGATTCATGCCAACGAGTACTCCCCAGAACTACCACCACCAGTGTCCTTGTCCCCACCGTGAGCCACAACCGTCCCCTGCCTTCGCAGGACACCCTCCAGTACTAGCGGGTAAGTTTGGCCCAGTCTCTTATGAGGTCGTCGCTTTTTTTCCCTGGGTGCTGGTGTGCACAAGATCTTGTGTGCACCCTCCAAGAGTAGAGTTTCTGTTTCCCCCAGTCCTGTAGAATTCCTGTGATCAAACCCCGCTGGCCTTCAAAGCCAGATTCTCTGGGGCCTCCTCCTTCCATTGCCAGACCCCCAGGCTGGGGAGCCTGATGTGGGACTCAGAACTTACACTCCTGTGGGAAAATTTCTGTCGTATAATTATTTTCCAACTTGTGGGTGGCCCACCCGGCGTATATGGGATTTGATTTTATTGCGATTGCACCCCTCCTATTGTCTCTTTGTGGCTTATTCTTTGTCTTTGGGTGTAGGGTATCTTTTTTGGTAGGTTCCAGCATTTTTTTGTCAATGGTTGTTCAGCAGTTAGTTGTGATTTTGGTGTTTCTGTAAGAAGAGGTGAGCTCACATCCTTCTACTCTGCCGTCTTGTCTCCTTCTCCACACAACTGTTTTTTAATTACTCCAGTAATAATGAAAGACCCAAGCATCTTAAGAATATAGAGAATAAATTTGCTAGTTCCCATTACCCTCCCCACTCTCTCCTCCTCAGAGGTAAGCACTGATAATACACAACACACACATATATACTTACCCACCAACATCTTTTGTGTTTTGAACAGATTCATTCTAGACCCATTTGCTTTTATTTTCAGCTAATAGAATTTCTAGGATTTTTTTAAATCTAAGCACACATATCTTCTCACATTCCTGGAAGACAGTATGGAGGAGTGGTTGAAAGTGTGTGTGCTAGGGACAGATTGGTCATGTATCCTAACTCTGTCACTGCCTAATTGACCTTCGCCAAATCACTTAAACTTTGTGCACCTCAGTTCACTCATCTGTAAAGTAGGGATAATAAAAGTTCATACCACAGAGGAGTTTTAGGGGAAATAAATGATAAAATATATGTAAGCATTCAAAAACTCTCAGCTGCTATTACTATTATTACTATTAATTACTCATTAACTGCTATGCAGAATTACAGAGTGTGGCTGTATCATAAATTATGTAATGGCTCCCTTATTGATGGACATTTCCATTGTTTTCTATTTTTCCTCTATTGCAAACAATACTGTAATGAACACCCTAGTATATATGTCTCCATGCCTGTGTGTAAGTGATTCTTTAAGATCTGTTCCCGGTAGGAGCGTGAAAACTTTTCAGTTAACTTCCAAAGTTTCCTAGAATCCACATAACTGGTTGATTTGCACAGTGATGTTGAGAGGAAGAGAGAGATTAAGAAACAATCTCCCCTAGAAAGATGCAAGTCAGTGTAGCTCTAAGCGCTGTGAAGAAAAACAAAGCAGTGAGAGCACATGGAAGAGAGACTTGGGGGAATGACAGGTGGGGCACCTTACTTTAGATGGGTACTTAAAAAGGGCTTCTCCATGGAGATGAAATTAGCAAAGGAACCTGAATGAAATAAAAGAGTAATAGCAAATGACTTACAAATATGTGGGACCAGGGCTTCCCTGGTGGCGCAGTGGTTGAGAGTCCGCCTGCCGATGTAGGGGACACGGGTTCGTGTCCCGGTCCGGGAAGATCCCACATACCGCGGAGCGGCTGGGCCCGTGAGCCATGGCCGCTGGGCCTGCGCGTCTGGAGCCTGTGCTCCGCAACGGGAGAGGCCACAACAGTGAGAGGCCTGCGTACCGCAAAAAAAAAAAAAAAAAAATGTGGGACCAGAAAACAGTCTTGACTTTCTGGTTCTTTTCTCCTCTCCTCCAATGAAAGCAAACACTGGATTCACCCTTTTACCCCTTCTACTTAGCCATACATGGTCTTTATTTATCTTGGGATTCTCCACCCATCTGTCTTACCGTTCCTTGAGCATAACCACTTTGCAGGCAGGATTTAATTCCTTATGCTTCATAGTCCCCCAGCTTCTTACCAGAATAGGATCCTGGGTTATGCATTCCATAGGTACTCAAAGGTGACTGGCTGGGATGTGACTGCTGTTCCAACTAAATAATCCCTGAAGTTACTATGCAAAACGGTCCTTGGCCACTGGTACTCATTGTATTCAGTGACACGGAAACATGAAAGGGGAGGCATGTGTGTTCTACGGGTGTCAATTTTCTGAAAAAGTGAGTCCTTCACTAAGACCTTGGGCTTTAGTCAAAAGAAAGCTATTTTATGCTGGAGTGGTTTATTAGATGTGGGAGTTTATGCTTTTAGGTACAGGTCTGAAGGTATTCAGGGGTTTATAGAACCTATTTTGCTTTAATGTGTTTTGTTCTGGGTTTCAATTGTACCAATTAGAATGCTTTTGGCTGCAAGTAAGAGAAAACCAAACTTCAACTGGCTTGAAAATAAAGAAACTGTATAACCTCATTAAACAAATCTGGAGGCGGTTGACCCCAGGAGGATTTATTTGGGGGTTAGAAGGCATTATCAAGGATCCAAGATCTATTTTTCTGCTTTTCTGTCCGCAGCAAAGCAAGGTGGCTTGCACAGCTTGTTTGTGGGAGGGTCAGGGCTGTCCCCACATTCACCTGATTCTGAAGCCCATCCACTGAACCACCAGACGTCAATGCCTCCAAAGAAAGATACAGCTACAGGCTAAAGTCATCAAGAAACATTATAGGAAGGAATGGGACTTGAGTCTGACCTTGAAGGGCAAACAAGAGTTGAACAGGCAGAAAGTAACAGATAAGACATATTAAGATGTGGGAAAGCATGCACAAAAGTCCAGAGGTGAAAATTACCTTAACACAAGAGGGCAGGGGAACAAGAAGGTAGGTCTACCTGACTGATGGGAAGAAGTGAGAAATGAGTGAAAGTGAGGGCAGATTGTGACTGGCCTTGAAATCAGCTGGGGGCGGGGGGAGGTGAAGGGAGAATGTGAAGATGTCGTGATAGGCAAATGGGAGACTATTTGGGCATGGACGTGATATCAAAGGTCATAGTTAGGACAGTGGTTCTCAACCAGGATGACTTTGCCCTCCAGGGTACATGTGGCAATGTCTAGATACATTTTTTTGTTATCACAACTGGGAAAGGTGGTACTGGCATCTAGTAGGTAGAGGACAGGGATGCTGTTAAACATCATACAATGCAAAGGACAGCCCCCCACAACAAAGAATTACCCACCCCAAATGTCAGTAGTGCTGTAGTTGAGAAAACTTGGTTTAGCAAGGTAGTCTGGCAGTAGTTGTCCAGATGGAACAGAGGGAAGAGGATGGAAGCAAAGAGCCGGGGGAAGATGCTCGTTCAAGGAGATAGGATTAAGACCAAGGTCGGAGGTGGCAGGGGATGAACAGGAGACGGAAACCCCTCCAAGTAGTCCAAAAGAAGAAGATGCAATTTGTAATCGCTCTTAAAGGCAATCTTTTACAAAATGTGGGAAAACTAAGCTTAAAACTTTTTTCTTTTACATCATCTAAGGGCACCTTATTTTATGATAAAAGATTGTAAATGATGTACAACTTCAAGAAAATTGCCACCATGAGGGTAGGGCACAGAGCTTTAACTATAGCAGTAACATTTTCATTCTTTTTTTAAAGCAAAATCTGAAGCAAATTTGGCAAAATGTTAACATCTGTTAAATTGGGATGGTGGGTAAAGGAATATCTGTTATATTATTTTCTGTGCCTTATGTATACTTGAAATTTTTTATGATTAACGAAAAACAGGGTGGGGGAAGAAAGAAAAAGAAGGTCTTGGAGTGGTTGTGATAGCTTTCATTAGAATTTTTATTGATATTTATTGAAAAATGTCATTTTTCAATTACAGAATTTATATGTGAATATGTGTGAAAACTGTCCAACGATACAAGAAATATAATAAGAATTAGAAATCCCTTTCTCCTTGTTAACTACACTAAATGTTAATGTGTATATACCCAGATCTTTATCTATGCATTTGTAGAAAGGAAGAGAGGGAGGGAGGAAGGGGTTGAGGAAGAGGGATTTGTGGTATCTAGATAGAGATCCATAGATCTATCCTTTCCATCTGTCTTATGTGGAACTGCACCACTCATGTAACATGCTTTTCTTACTAACACATCTAAGAGGGCTGCCTTTCCATGTCAATTCATAAAGATCTATCTCTCTCCTTTTTTAACCTCTCCATAATATTCCACAGTATGGATGTACCATAATTTGTTTACTAAGATTGCTGTATATTTAAGTTGATTCCAGTGTTTTGTCATTTTAAAGAACGCTGGAACCTATAATTTTGTGTTCCTTTGTAAGAATTTCTGTAGGGGAGATTCCTAGAAATAGAACTTCTGGGTTAAAGTGTATGCATATTTCTAATTTTGATATACAGCAAGGTTACACCCCAAAAGCAGAGTGTGAGCTATCCATTTCCCTGAACGGTCACTGATGAAATCAACCTTTAAAAGTTTTGCTGTATTTATCAAAACTACATCTATGGATCTACTCCTCAGATGTACTCACACATAAGTGAAGTGATGAATGTCCAGAGCAGTGTTCATGAAAAAATACAGAAAAAAATCTTTCCGCCAGCAGGGAAACATTTAAATAGACTGTGGTATATCTGCATAACGAAATTCTACACACTGTAAAAAAAATAATGAGGGAGCTCTCTAGGTACTCATAGGGAAAGCTCTTGAAGGAACAAAGTAGGGTAAAGAGCAGTTTATACGGGGCCTGATCATTGTGCATAAGGTGGCAGTGGTAAATGTACATATTTTCCTGTATGTACATTAACAATCTCTGAAAAATTACACGAGATACTGATAACATTGGTCGTGTTAGGGAAAAAGTGAAACTAGAGATCGAGGAGAAATAGATGGAAAGGGAACTTTCCCTGGGCATTTCTACACCTTTTTTCATTTTTATCTTTGAACTCTTTAAATGTATTACCTACTCAAATAATTTATATAATTTGAATTAAAATTTTAAAATTTACCAAATGATAGGTTAAAAGTGCTCTTGGTGCTCCTGGCAGTGCAGTTAGGCTGGTAATATCGAGCTTATTTTTACCCTTATTAACCATCCATATTTACTTTCCTGTGAACCTCCTGCTTACATCTCTTTCACGTTTTGCTGTTGACTTTTTTTCCCCAATTGTTTTGTAGTTTCAAGTATATCAAGGACTTTATTTTTACAGTTTTATTGAGATATATTTTTACATACCATAAAATTCACCCACTAAGTGTATATATACTTCAATGATTTTTAGCAAATTTATAAAGTTGTGTTACCATCACCATATAGCCAGGATATTAATTCATTCTTCCAGAGTTCTTTGATGCCTCTTGATTACATAATGCCTTGCAAGCATAAGTAGAGGAAATGTTTTCTCCCAATCTGATGTTTGTCTTTTAGTTTAGACTCTGATATGGACATTTAAAAATTTATCTAGTTAAATTTGAAAACAGGAGGACAGAAGAGACAAAAACAAGAGGCAAACAGTATTCCCTTGCTGAATCTCAAGAAGATTTTTAAACAGGCCACACTATCCAAGCAGACCATATGAAATATTATTTAACTTGGTCATTAATTTCATTTATAAAAAGTAAATATGAACTGTGGGTGTTTGAGACTATGTAGCACTATTAAAGCAATTAATGTAGTAAAATTTAGTACATGAAAAGAGTTACTTTTGCAAAGTTATAAAATATACATACAAGGGTATATGTAACTTATACAGTTTAAGAAGAATAAAATTAAACCCATATTCCTAAACAAGTACCTTGAAGCTACCTGTGAAAAAGAAACTTTTCAATCAGAAGGACAACAACCCGCCCGCGCACCCCACCTCCAATGCAGGAACCCCCTGGGAAGTGTTGATTCTTCTGCTCAGGGACAGTTCTGAGCCTCCTGTCAATTGCACCAGCCTCAGAATTTCAAAAATGACCAAAGCTAACATTACTGACCACTCTTTTTAGTATCAAGCTTCATAGTGAGCACTTTGCGAATGGTGTCTCAATTCTCACAGCAGCTGTAAAGTGGTAGCAGTGTTACTGTGAATTTATAGACGCTGAACCTGAAACACAGAGTGAAGTACCCTCTCCAAGGTCACAGAGCTGGGAGGGTGCCAGGGCTTGAACCCACTTGTCTGTTAGTTCAACTTGGTAACCTCTGAATTCTATGCCTCCCAAGACTGCAAATGCTATTAAATCGTTCTGGAAATTTTTAAATCTCATATTTCTAAGTAAGTTTCTTTACTCAGGTGTACATGTACACCATTTCTCAGCAATCAGCACCGTGTGTGTGTGTGTGTGTGTGTGTGTGTGTGTGTGTGTTTTCTTTCTACTGTCTCCATAATAAATGTTTTCAGGTTGTCTAAATAACTCTGTCTTGTTCTGTCCTGTTCTGTTTTTTAGATCTTCCTATATCCAAATGCTTTTTCAAAGCTGCTTTTACCTTTGGGGCCCAGCTGGAATTTTTTTAATATTTTAAAACGATGGGCAAATGATAAAAGTTTCATCTGCTGCCCAACTTTCTCTCCCTGTGGAGTCACAGGAAGATATTTAGACTGCTTTCCCACAGGCAGGTAAATACAGATAAAATCTCTTTGTAGACATACCATTTTGATAATGATCATTTCCTACCCGAATTTTCATCTTTAAAATTCTAAAGGGAGCTGGAAAACAGTTCCATTCAATAAACAATGTTTGCATAGTTCTCCTTGTTAAGATTCCTCTGGAAATAAGTCTAAGCCTAAATTGAATTTAAAAAGCAGCTTCCACTTAAAGAGATCAGTTTCTAAGAGCAGCCAAAATTTCAAGAGTCGTGTGAAAGAGTGCCGAAAACACCATCTTTCCCTGAACCCAGAGTTTGGCTATTTTCTGAGCTATTCATCTGTTCTGAATAATTTCTTCTGATCTGTGTACTTTACTGCTGCAGCAGTTAAAGAGGTACTAGAGTTCATATGAACTGGGCAGTGCGAGCATCAATGGGCAGCTTGTATCAAGTCTAGAGGGTAAAAATGAGTAGATTCAGATTCACTGGTAATTTACCTTAACTCCAGATTCCCCTTTTACATAGGGTTGCCAGATAAAGTGTATGCCTGCAGGTGTTGCAGGGAGTTGTGTTGTTTTATTTAAATATTCACAAAGCAATCAATAGCTGAAGCACTCATTGATCTTTGAGAGTAGAAACTTGCCCCCAAGCATGCATAAACATGTTAACACTCTAAAGAATAATTTTCAAAGAAATCCATCAATTTACGCTCTGAGGCAAAAATGGCTATTGTTTGAGTTGTTCTCTGTGTCAGGGCCTTTTTTTTTTTTTAGGGCCTTTTTATATATACGTGTTTTTATCAAACACAGAGCAGTGTTATTATCCTTAGCTTAGAGATGAGGACATAGTCCCAGGGAGAGAGGCTGTGGTGCCCAAAGTCACACAATTGATGAATAGCCGCTGAACCATGGTTATTTGGCACAAATTCCTGGGCTGTTTTTGCACTCACCAGGTTTATTAACCTTTTTTCCATGTTCATCAGACTCCTCAGACTTCACAACTTTGTGTTCATTTAGGTCTTCATCTTTCTATTAAGGAACCAGACTCCCTCAGTAATTTCATTTCAGGCCGTTTGCCATTAAGGTAACAAATGATGCTCCTTCAGGATGGAACTATGCTGATGTATTTACTAATCACTCCCCTGGCTTGCAGACGTTGGCTGCGTTCAGTCTCTAGTCACAGAAGAAGTACTTCTTATCTTGCATTATAGTTTACAGAACAAGGAGGATAATTACGTAGTATATGTGCTATTCCCTGCCTCTATCAGCCAAGGAAGACATTGATAATCTATTACGTGTGGTAGTTTCTCTACAGGATTCGGGGTTGGCCTCAGAATCCTCTCCATCTGCCACTCCAGGCAAACCAGTCAATTAAAATTGGCAAGTGAGATGAAATTCATTTGCCATCACCAATATAAGAAAAGCTTCCTTAAGTTTATTACATGCAGAAACTTTTGTTACTTAATAAAATGTTTGAAATACCAAAAAATTATCCCCAAATAGTAACTTCCAAGTATACACATCTGGAATTCAAACTGTCTTACCTAAGTCAAAATATAACTCATAATAAAGAAGAATTTGTAATTAAGTCAGAGCACTGGCCAAATAAGCATTGATTTTGACTTTAAATATAATCATAGAAGCACCTGGTGCTACTTGTCTTCTTTTACTGGGCCTTAGGTCTCTGGTATATCAAATGCAATTTTGAATCAACCAATCAAAGGAGCTGTAAAAATAATCTGATTAGAAGTCTAGAGGGATTAAAATTTCTCTTCTCTTTCTCTAAGAATCTTTTTTTGTGTTTACTCATTCATGTAACAAATATTTACCGAGCGTCAACTCTGCCCGCTGGTGTTAGAGGGAATCTCTGTCCTCCCAGAGTTGTGCTCCCCGGGCAGCAGCCCCACCTGTGGGCAGTTCAGTAAGGGACCAAGGGAGAAGGAGGCTTACAAATCTCTAGCCTTGCTTGTTATAGATGTTGCTCCAAATAGCTCCAAAAGCTTCCTGATGCTTCTTTTTGAACCCCATGGAGCATAACAGCCAATTTAATATATCTCCAGAAAAAACAAAACACAACCCTAAACACAGATATGGTCTGTCAAATACTGGGAAAATCTGCTTTGTTTCATGGAGGGCACAAAGTCATTCCTTGAAAGAATTATGCATCACAAATTGAGGGCAACAGACCCATATCCAAATGTTTGGAGAATGCTTCTCTAATTTCTCCATTTTATTTTAAAGAGAGAGAAATGAAATTAGGAGAAATGGGCAAATATGTTAAATGTAGGATGAAGTTAGAGAAATAAATACTATATGTTAATTCCCTAATGTGAAATGTGAATTCTCCTTTTGGACTCTCCAGTGAATTCTGGCATAGTTCCATGCCTTGGATATGTGAAATATTTGAATCCTCAAACTTAAGTTTTCTTCTAAATAAACATAGCACTAGAATGTGGTCCCCATTAGAGTGCAAACTCCACGAGGGCAGGGATTGTCCCCATCTCCAGCACCCAGCACAGAGTAGACACTTGATGACTAATTAGGGAATGAATCAGTGAATAAGCAGAAAACTGATCTTGAGACTAGGGAATTATAATGAATAGATTCTAGTTTCCGTATTTACCATGTCCATTTTACCTTTGTATCTGATTTAAAATTGCATTGCTCCAGTGCTATCTCTAATACATCGTGTGCATAACCATTTCTCTGGACATTCCTGAGCCTAGGAAGTTTTCTTTCTGACATACTCTAGTGCTTCAATCTGGTGGAAAAAAACAAACTTACCTGCAGCTCTGAAGGGTGCTATTACCCTGAAAATAAATTTCAACATATTAGTTTTACATTTCAGACCTACAGTAGATAAAGGACTGAGTTTACAAAATGTAGTCTAATCTAGAAGAACATGATGGGACAGCATATTTTGACCAAACCCTGGGCTCCAGCCCTAAAGGCAGATGGATTCTGGCTACCCCTCTCCCAACACACTGATTCTTAGAGCAAAAGCTGCTGAGGAGGGAATTGTACCTAACTTCCAGGCCTGCTCATCCCTTTGCACTCATAGCCACCTGGGAAGAAAGGGACCATGTGGATATCTGGTGTCTTGCCTGGTGAGCATTCTTGCTCTGTTAGGTAATAGCATCCTGACTTTCCTTTGAATTTGCAGAACCCATTGAAAGCAGTCTCAGTAGAGTGTCAATTACAGCCCCACCTAGCCCAGACAGTTGTGACTCAAACATGACCAATTAGATGATCTATTTAGAATCTGAATCATGAACTGAAAAACACAAGGACAGAAAAAAGTTGAAGTGTAATCATTCCAATAGCACCCCCTCACATTCACTTGTTTCTGATCCCAAGTTTCCAGGACCTGTCTAGATATCTGTCTTTCAAACTATCTATCTTTCCATTAAATCTTAGTTTGTTTTTGTTTTATATTTTGCTTAGATTAGCCAGAATTGCTTGCTTTGTTGCTTGCAACTAGAAAATCCTGCTCAGGCCGGAACTAAGCCCCCTACTCCTTTGAGTTCAGAGTTGTTGAAACTTACCTGGTAGCCTAGGGTTAAAACAGGGCATGGTTAGACCTACTGTGGGTCCAATGGCACAATAAGAAATAGATCAGGTACATATGTAACTGATATAGAGGAATTTCCTTACATGGTAAGGGTGGACATATCAGAGCTGAAATGGCCCCACTCTGAGCCAAGTGATAAAAGATAGTGAACTCAAAGATTAGGGTTCTTCCCAATGCAGACTTCTCACTCCATGCAAAATGCTTAGATCTTCACTTTTAAGGGGGAATCTCTGAGATGAAGGCGGCATTGGGAAGCTATGTCCACTCACTGGGTCCTACATGTGTGTTCTTTGCACTGAGTACTTGCTGGTTCAGTGGTACAACAAAGACAGGACAATTTTAAACCAAATCTGATCATCCTTCCCTCCAGGATGCAAGTTCAGTCCACTTTTTATGGCCTGGCCCAGCTCAGGGATGAGAATATGGGACAATGAGGTCCTAAGGAGGAAATATAATGCAGATGGGAAGAGACATGTGTGCTGACCTCTGCACCAGGAATTAGGTAGAAGGGAGTCTTCAATATAGGTCCAAAATTCAGCCAAAACCAGAACCTGCCCCATGCATTCATCTTTCCTTGTGGTGGATTAGCAGTACGAGAGGATCTAGAAAGCTATAACCCCGGGACCCAACAATCCAGCAAAGAGCACTCCTCCCTAAAAGTAAATCAGAGGGAAAGCACGACCTCCCTTTAGGAGCCTTTGAGGCCTAGGTTGGGGTCTGCAGGAGCAGCAGCTGCAACAACAACAAAAGCCAATAGGGCCAGGAGCTCAGCTCAAACCATATCTCTTCCAACTGCAGATAGATATACCAAATTTTGGTTTGGTGGCAGAAGCATGAGTAAGAGTGTCATAAAGAGCAAGTGCATGTGGCCATTTGGTTGTATCTTTTCAACTGCACAGCTTTCATTAGAAGATGATGCCAGGCCTCTGGCTCTGAAAGGAGCAGCAACTTCTGGAGCAAACAGCATTCTGAGCAGTGGCTTGGGTGTCCTCAAGCCTCCAAGGGGCACACCTGAATTCCACACATGAATGTGAGAGCCCTCAGAACCAACCCTGGAGTGCTTGGAGCTACTAGGAGAAGAAAGAAGAAATCTGAGACGGAGGAAAAGGAATAATAAGAGATGTGAAAGGAAGATGATCAGTTTGTTTGATGACCTCCGAGGAAGATCTTTTGAGATCACTCAAGCCCTGATTTGCTGGTGGCTGTCCATATTTTTTAACATGTAAAACCAGTCATGTCTCTGCTTGCCCTGCTCATGTCACATGAAATAAAAATCCAAGGGACTATCAGTTGCTATGTGGTCTAGACCCAGTGCATGATGAAAACTAAAGTATGGTTTTCTTTATGTTATCACATAACCAACAGTTAAGCAATAAAGATTTGCCAGGCTTTAAATGCAGTTGTGGTTTAGAGAGAGGCTGAGTTTATAAGTGAATCTGAGGGCGTCAAGTTTAAGATTGGTCTGAGAAGAAAGGAGTGAGGTTGAAGTCACCCAGTGCCTGCTGGAAGCATTTGTGCATCATTCAACCATTCCAGACTTCATCCCAGGAACTGGCTCAGATGAGGCGAGTCCTACCCACAGATCAAACCAGTGAGGGCCGGCTGCCTTGAGAGCACTGTGGGAAGACCAGCGCACATGGTAAATAGCCTATACAATTGCCAATACTATTCCCTGGTTTTTGAACAATCAAAATGTGAGTAAAAAAAGAAATTAAAAGCAAAGGTCAGGTTTTCCAACTAAAAAAGATAGCATAGCAGAATTTTTTTAAATGCTTAATTGAGAAATAAGAAAAAATAAGAGTTTTAAACCTGGTTTAGTTACTAACAAAAGGTGAGTCACTTCCCTTCTCTGCACTCAGTTTCCACACCTGTAAAGTAGGGGGTTTGAACTCAACGGTAAGCAAAATGCCTTCTGCTTCTCTAGTGGAGTAGAGGGTTTGTGGCACGTGATTCCACTGTTGAGGTTCTTATTACACTTTATAGTCAATAACATGATTGTTTAATTGGCTGTCCTCCCACAAGACTGTCAGTTTCTCCAGAGCAGGCACCAAGCCTCTCTTGTCCACAACTGAGACCCTAACAGCCTGTAGTGCTTGATAAGTATCTGTTGGAGGAATGAATACCAAATGCCATCTCTAAATGCCTCTAAGAGGCAGCTCTTAGAGCTTACCAAAAGGCGACTAGAGCCCTTAGTCAGCTTAGGAAAAGGCGAGTTGGTATAAATCTTTATTTAAAAAGTGGGCCAAAATCACTCCTTTCATTTTGCTTCTTTAAGTTTTTATGAAAGCCCAAAGATGTATATAAGTGGCAACATCCAAAAATATTTCCCACACCTCTGATATGGATACCACTACCATCCTGTCTTATGACTTCCATAAAAACCAAAATTGGAAAACTGCACCCCAAGTCAGCTATCCCACCTGTGCATCAAAGGACATTACATATTTAAAAAGTGAGAAGACAACCTATAGAATAGGATAAAATATTTGAAAATCATATGTCTAATAAAGGTTTCATATCAAGAATATATAAAGAACTCTTGCAAGCTCAAAAACAAATAGACAAGCAACCCAATTTTAAAATGGGCAAAGGATTTGAACAGACATTTCTCCAAAGAAGGCATACAAATGACCAATAAGCATATGAAAAGATACTCAATATCAGTAGTCATTAGAGAAATGCAAATCTAAACCATAATTTGCATTTGGTTGGCTATAATTTTTTTTAAATAGAAAGTAACAAGGTTTGGTTGTGGAGGATATGGAGAAATTGGAACATTCATGCATTGCTGGTGGAAATGTAAAATGGTGCAGTCAAGTGTTTGGTAATGAGCAGTTATTTGGAGCCATTTTTCCAAAATAGAGGATGCTATTCGTAAAATGATTTGTGTAAAACAGTTTAGTGGTTCCTCAAAAAGTTAAACATAGAATGCCATTTGACCGAGCAATTTCACTCCTAGGTAAGAATTGAAAAGAGCCATTCAAGCAAGTACATGTACACATGTTTTTTGTTTGTTTCTTGTTATTCATTTATTTATTTTTGGCTGTGTTGTGTCTTCATTGCTGTGCACAGGCCCTCTCCAGTTGTGGCGAGCGGGGCTACTCTTTGTTGAGGTGCTCAGGTCTCTCACTGAGGTGCCTCTCTTGTTGCGGAGCATGGGCTCTAGGCGCACGGGCTTCAGTAGTTGTGGCACATGGGCTCAGTAGTTGTGGCTTGCAGGCTCAGTAGTTGTGGCTCACGGGCTCCAGAGCGCAGGCTCAGTAGTTGTGGTGCACAGGCTTGGTCGCTCCGCGGCATGTAGGATCTTCCCGGACCAGGGCTCAAACCCGTGTCCCCTGCATTGGCAGGTGGACTCCCAACCACTGTACCACCAGGGAAGCCCTGTACACGTTTTTAGCAGCACTATTTACAATAGCCAAATGGTGAAAACAGTCCAAATGCCTATCAACAAATGGATGGATAAACCAAATTTGGTATATACAATGGAATATTATTCAGCCATAAAAAGGAATGAAGTACTGGCACAGGCTGCAACATGGATGAACGTTGAAAACGTTATGCTAAGTGAAAGAAGCCAGACACAAAAAGACAAATACTGTATGATTCCTTTTATATGAAATATCCAGTATAGATAAATCCATAGAGACAGAACACAGACTGGTTGTTGTCAGGGACTGGGGAAAGATGGCTCTGGGGAGAAATTCCTTAATGGTTAAAGAGTTTTACTATGGAATGATAGAAGTGGCTTGTAAGTAGATAGAGATGCTGGTTGCACAACACTGTGAGTGTAATTAATGCCACTGAATTGTTCACTTAATCTGGTTAATTTTATATTACGTGAACTTCACCTCAATAAATTATTTTTTAAAATAGATAGCACCTAAAATATATTTTTCCTGTGAATGTGCTATTTCAAAAAAATACTTTATTAAACATTTATTTGAATACAAAAATTAATTCCAAATTAAATAACTCCTTCAGGAGAAACACCCAGAAAAAGAATATAGAGCTATTTATAACTCATTGTTAACTTGAAATGCTGCTGAATCCTTGCCATGCTTTTGCACAATGTGGTTCAGTCAAGTGTTTGGTAATGAGCAGTTATTTGGAGCCATTTTTCCAAAATAGAGGATGCTATTCGTAAAATGATCCTTGGAGTATTTATAGTTAAATGCCAATCTTTGTTTTTTAGTTTATGGGGAGACTCCTTTTGAAAGTCCCAGTTTGTGACTTGAGTAACTGAAGGAGCCTAAGGATGCTTCTCATTGATGACTGATCCTTCCTCCTCCTCAGAGCCAAGGTTTTTAGGCCAATGTAATAGTTTGCTAGGGCTGCCATAAGAGAATACCACAAGCTGGGTGACCTAAACAACAGAAATTAATTTTCTCACAGTTCTGGAGGCTGGAAGTCCAAACTCAAGGTGTCAGCATTTGGTTTCCCCTGAGGCCTCTCTCTCTGGCTTGCAGATGGTGCCTTCTTGCTGTGCCCTCGTATGGTCTTTTCTCTGTACACGCACATCCCTAATGTTTCTGTGTGTCCAAATTTCCTCTTCTTATAAGGACATCAGTCACACTGTCTTAGGACCTACCCTAACAGCCTCATTTTAACTTGTTCACCTCACTAAAGGCTCTTTCTCCAAATATAGTCATATTCAGAGGTATTAGAGGTTAGGGCTTCAACATATGAATTTGGGAGGAACACAATTCAGCCTGTAACAGGCAGAATCAAAACTATACTATACAACAGATTATAAAAGTTTCAAATAATAGTGCAACATTAAAGTAGACTCAACCTCACCACTGGCAAAGATAGGCAGTTTCATGATGTTATTCCCATCTTGCTCCTGTAACCAAGAGGAAAAAAAAAATTAAATAGCATAAAGATTCTTTTGCTTTCCAAAGGTCTAATATTTTCCTTTTTCTAGTAAGGCCTAGTTATCAATGGAGTAATCTTAATCAGGTTCTCAGTAATTTTAATGCCCTTTTTAAGTACATGGTGCCTTGTAGATTTAACTAGGTGAAAATTAGGTGACCTACAGGCTTAATCCTATTGGGAAATACATGACTATTCAGAGCGTGATTCACCGCTTGTAAAATAGGAATGATACCTATCTGGTCTATATCACTAGATAGTATTGGGAAGACATAGAAATAATATATAACAATAGTAGTTCTAATCTATGAAATGCAACATTAATACAAGGTGAAACAATTACTAATGCCATCCAGTTCAACAAATGAAGAGTGATGCAATTACATAAGAAAATTGTGACAGAAAACCTCTCAATTAATTTTTATGTGGCCTTTACTTTTACAGCTTAGTTTTATTTCAAGAATTACTGAACGAATTTAGAAAGAGTAGCAAAATGTATATGTATATGCCATTAAGCAAGCTGCTCTTTCCATTAACTAAGAAAAGAATCTGGATCTGTGGTTTTAGGAAGGGAAGAAACTCAGTCAGATTCTAATTTTGTTTCCTTTCTATGTATGCTTTTTTGGGGGAATAAATTTGTTTGAACTCAATCAGCACTCTTTTTGTGAAGGAAATATGTGAAATGAAGAGGATTTGAGAATTGGGCCAGTGTCTATGGCAACACAACATTCTAAGTAAAGACAGGACTCATCAATCTCTACTATCTGATGGCAGAAGAGAAGAACTAAATGTATATCTGGAGAAAGGTGCCAATCAGCTTCAATTTGTCTTCTGTAAATTAGGATTCACTTTCGTTCAATGAACTTTAAAGCTTTTCATTTTTGTCTTTCCTGTCTACATAAATGCTCACCAAGGAAGCATTAGGCTTAGAGAAGATTCTCGCAATTCATAATTACTTTCTCTTTTCTCTCCTGTTGATTACGTGTTGTGAGTACTGTAGTAAGGCTGAGTTGTTAACACTAATTATTTCAATCCTGATTTATTATTCCACTTTGCAAATGTCAGTCCCCACGTGTCTTTGTTTCCACACCTAACTTTGAAGGTTATAGGTAAGATAAAGATACATATATTAAAGTTAAATAATTAACTAATAAATAATTAATAATTATTTAATTAAAGTTAAATAATTCCAATCTTACACAAACTCTTTCAGAGAATAAAAAAATGAAGAATGAGTCCCACATCTTGTATAAGCTTAATATAACCTTGGTATCAAAGTAAAATAAGGAATATATAAGAACAGGAAGTCCCAGACCGACTACACTCATGTATACTAAAACAAGAATCCTGAACAAAATACTGTTATTTTTTATCAAAATAAACTAAATTATACACTATCATCATGACCAAGTTGGGTTTATCCAAGAATATAAGATTGGTCTAACATTAGAAAAATGTGTTGGTGTACTTAATGACATTTATAGATTAAAGGAGAAAAAAATCATATAATCAACTCAATAAGTTCAGAAAATGTGTTTGATAAAATGTAACACACACAGCAAAAATTCTCATCAACCTCAGAATGAAAGTGAGCTTCCTTAATCTGCAAAAGGATAATTACAAAATACCCTTCATAATGGCAAAATCTTAAACATTCTTGTTACAAACAACAACAAGACAAGTCTACCCACAATCACCACTCTTATTTAGCATTATACCAGAGCTCCTAACCAGAAGAGTAAGAGATGAAAATGAAACAAGTTATTGAGATTGAATAGGGAAAAAACAAACTGTGTTTCTTTGAAAATGATATAAGGGGGGAAGTGGGGGGAGGGGTAGATTAGGAGTTTGGGATTGACATGTACACACTGTTATATATAAAATAGATAACCAACAAGGACCTGCTATATAGCACAGGGAACTCTGCTCAATATTCTATAATAACCTAAATGGGAAAAGAATTTGAAAAAGAATAGCTACATGAATATATTAAATATATAACCGAATCACTTTGCTGTATACCTGAAACTAACGTAACATTGTTAATCAACTATATTCCAATATAAAATAAAAATTAAAAAAAGAAGGAAAACTATATAATTGTTTACATAGAAAAGCTGAAGGGATCTACAAATTACTAAAATTATTAAAGTTACAAGATACAACTTATAAGATTAATAAACAGATATGAGTAAGAAACATTCACCATTGTTTTTAAAAAGATACTATTTACAGAAGCAAAGGCAACTATAAAGATAGATTATTTATTAAAATAAATCTGAGAAAAAATGTCCAAGACTTCTATTTTAAAAATTGCAAAACTTTTTGAAAGGCATTTAGAAATAACTCAAATGAAGGTATATGCCCTGTTCATGGATAGGATGCCTCTGTATCATAAAGATTTCAGTTCTTTCTAAACTGACCTATAGACTCAGTGCAATTCTAATCAAGAAACTTGACAAGCTAATATTAAGTATATACAAAAGAGGAAAGACCTTCCAAGATGAAAATCAAATTGGAAAGCCTTGTCATACTGGAAATCAAGACTTAAAGCCTTAGTCATTAAGACAATGAGGTTTTAGCACAGGATAAGCAAATATACTGATGGTAAAAAAAAAAAAAAAAAGGCCCCCAAACATACAGAACCTTGGTATGTGAGTAAAGTGGCATTGTAAAGCAGTCGAAGGATCTCAAACTCACACTACACACACACACACACAAAATCAATTACAGGTGGATTAAAGACTTGAATGTGAAAAACACAACTTGCAGGGCAAGGAGAAATGAATAGGTGGAGTAGAGAGGATTTTTAGGGCAGTGAAAATACTCTGTATGATATTATAATAATGGTTACATGTTACATTTGACTAAACCCATAAAATGTATAACACCAAGAGTGAACCCTGATGTAAACTATGGGCTTTGGGTGATTATTATGGTGTGTCAATGTAGGTTCATCAATTGTAACAAATGTACCATTTCAGTGGAGGTTAATAATAGTGAGGGAGGCTATGCATGTGTGGGGAGAGAGTATATCTGGGAAATCTCTATTCCTTCCTTTCAATTTTGCTGTAAACCTAAAACTGCTCTTTAAAAGTCTTTAAATTAAAAAAAAATACAACTTGGGAACTTTCTTGGGTAGGGACATTTTTCTTAAATTAAGACACAATGTATACAAATACTAAAGAACAATATTTACTTATTTTAGTACATTCAGATTGAGAATTTCTATTAAAAAACACCATAAAGAAAGTGAAAAGATAGGTCACAAACTGAGAGCAGATACGTGCAATGCATGTAAGCCACAAAGAATTAGTATTCAGAACATATATAAAAATGTCTAAGAAAAAGACATCCCCAAATAAAACCAAGCAAATAAGAGAATACACAATCTAGTATAGAAAGGAACACAATATAAATGACTTTTCACAAAAGAGGATATACAAATAATTAATAAATATATTAAAAATGAAAATCCTCACGGGTAATCAGGAAAATGTGAATTAAAACTAATGAGACACCATTATATATCTTCCAGATTGGCAAAAGTTAACACATCTGAAATACCAAATGTTGGTAAGGATTTGGAACAACAGGAATGCCTGGGCAAATGCTAGTAGACGTATAATTGGAAACAATTTTTAAAAGTTTTTCCCTGTCTGGTAAAGTTGAGTCCGCATGACCAGAAATAGGTATAAAATTATTTATAGCAGCATTGTTTATGAGAGAAAAAATAAAAACTACCAACACAAAAAGTCATGTAAGCAACCTATTGTCCATTAATAGGTAAATGAATTTTTTAATGTGGCATATTCAAATAATTTAGTTCTATACAACGATAAAAAAGTGAACTACTGTTCACATATCAACATGGATGAACCTTAGAAACATGACACTGAGTGAAGAAAGCAAGTCACAGAAGACTACTTAAAATATGAATCCATTTACACAAAGTTGAAGAACAAACTAACAAATACACTGTTAAGAACACTATATTAGTTTGCTCAGGCTGCCATAACAAAGTACCACAGACTGGGTGGATTAAACGATAGACATTAATTGTCTCACAATTCGCGAGGCTAGAAGTCTAAGATCAATGTGTGAGTAAGACTGATGTCTTCTGAGGCCTCTCTCCTTGACTTGTAGATGGCTGTCTTCTTCTTATGTCTCCACATGGTCTTTCCTCTGTACATGGTTATGTCCAAATTTCCTCTTCTTACAGGGATACCAGTCATACTGGACTAAGGCCCACCCTAATGACTTTGCTTTAACTTTATTTCTTTAAGGACTATCTCCAAATATAGTCATATTCTGAAGTACTAGAGGTTAGGACTTCAACATATGGATTTGGGGGGAACACAATTCACCCAATAATAGGTACATACATATGGGTAAAGCTATAATGAAAAGCAAAAAAATAAAATAAATAACTAAAATCAAAATAGTTGGTCTTCTTGGGTGCTGGGAGAGGGATGAACCCGGAAAGGAGCACATGGGAGACTCCAATGGTCTTTATGAAGCTCTATTTCTTATGTGAATACCCTGGTGTTCATTTATTTTATCCCTTACATATGTTCTTTTGTGTGCTTGAAAATTTTGCAATAATAAACTTCTTTTAAAAAAGAAAAATAGGAGATACATATATCAGGAGAGTTTGGGTTGCATGCAAAAGAAATCCAACCAAGTAGCTGAAGTGCAAGGGGAATCTATTGGCTCAATATCTGAGAATATAGAAGTCAAGATGGCTTAAACATGGATGGTTCCTAGGGCTCAAATGTTGTCATCAGGCTCCTCCCTTGTTCACTCTCTCCTCTCATGCATGCTTCCTTCCTTCCATCCACAGAAAGAGAAGCTAAAGAAATTCCTTTGGGTTTGAGCATAAAATGTGCTAGGTTCTGGGACATCCCTGGTGTTACAGTGGTTAAGAATCTGCCTGCCAGTGCAGGGGACATGGGTTTGATCCTTGGTCCAGGAAGATCCCACATGTCATGGAACAAATAAGCCCACGCGCCACAACTACTGAGCCTGTGCTCTAGAGCCCGCGAGGCACAACTACTGAGCCCATGCACCTAGAGCCCATGCTCTGCAACAAGAGAAGCCACTGCAATGAGAAGGCCGTGCACAGCAACGAAGAGTAGGCCCCGCTCACTGCAACTAGAGAAAGCCCACATGCAGCAACAAAGAGCCAATGCAGTAAAAAATTAAAATAATAAATTAATAAAATAAAATAATTTTTTTAAAAGTGCTTGGTTCCCCTGAAGATTTTTCATTGTTAAATTATCATTCCCCTTTAAATTATTTTAATTGCTTTAAAATGAAATAGTAGATTTGTGTCCTGGATAAATTCTTATACCTCACCACTGCTTTTAAGTCTATAAATAGAGAACATTTCAGGTTCAATTTATGGTTCTCCTATTTCCATAGTTAATTCATTTCAGATGATATTTCTGAAAAGAAAAGAGTGAATAATGGTAGGGTCCTCAAGTTCATACTCTTGTCATTTTGTAATATGTAGCTAAACTTATAAAAGATGCAGAGACTGAATTCCTGAACACGTGTTAATTGTGAAACTTCCATATTAGCTCATCTTCTAAGAATTAGTACTTTACCAAATTAGATAACAAATTCTAAAATTTACATTTGTTTCCTTTTTGAGAACTTGCTAACCTGAAAAAAAGTAATTATGTGTAAATGATGATAAAAGGTTTACTCTTGAATTGGCAATCTAATCAGTCTCAAAAGAAGTGCATCAAATTCTTATACTCAGGGGAAAAAAAACAAATTTATGAAGAAAAGAGAAGTAAAGGCTTTTGTATAATGAAATGAAACTACTTTTGTTTGCTATTGCAATAATATTAAATCAAATGGGCTCATGCAAACTTGAAGAGAGATAACCACAAGGCTTTCCTTCTTTATTAGCTGGTGGTATTTATACCTCCAGAAAGGAACAGTAGATGAGGTAACAGATACAGAGAGCTCTCATTGACAATGGAAACGTTATTTGAGAAGATTTGAACACAGCATCTAGAAGGATAGACTCGGGCTATATTTCTCCCCTTTGTAACTCTTGAGGATATAGTACTTTGCACACTGGTATAAGAAGGAAAGAAATATTTAAAAGTAATTTCAATATGTACATCTATCAGACATTTATACATGGTATATACCAAGGACCCCATTTATTGAGCACCTACTATGTGCCATGGACTACATGTTAAACCACAGTATTTGCAATTTCTCCCACATTTTTCTCTGGTTCAGTTGAATCTAACTAGGTCAAAAATTTCTCCATAGAGACAAAAAGTAGATCAGTGGTTGCCTGGGGGCGGGGAAGAGAGTGTGGATTGGATGTCATTTATTTTTGAAACTGGATTTTTGAGATTGATTGGCTTGCCTAATCAGCAGCAAACATTTTACAGTCTAGTCATTTACATACAATTACTCTTCGTTTCAGGTTATAGTTGTTTCAAAAGAAAAACACATAAATTTTAGGGCTAAATTTTTGGAGTAAAGGTAGTGTTCTAAAACTGAAAGGTGGTGATAAATGATTTTTTAAAGGTTTCCCCCAAATTCTATGAATTTAAAAATAAGGCCCAAGGAGGGCTTCCCTGGTGGCTCAGTGGTTGAGAGTCCGCCTGACGATGCAGGGGACACGGGTTCGTGCCCAGGTCTGGGAAGATCCCACATGCCACGGAGCAGCTAGGCCTGTAAGCCATGGCCGCTGAGCCTGCGCGTCCGGAGCCTGTGCTCCGCAACGGGAGAGGCCACAACAGTGAGAGGCCCACATACCGCAAAAAAAAATAAAATAAAATAAATAAGGCCCAAGGACTTCCTTGGCAGTCCAGTGGTTAAGACTCCACGCTTCTAAGGCAGGGGGCATGGGTTCGATCCCTGGTCAGGGAACTAAGATCCCGCATGCCAAAAATAAATAAATAAATAAGTAAATAACTAAGGTCCAATGTGATATTAAAACTTTGTTCTAATATTAAAAATACGTGTACCAACTTTTATGTGAAATAGGTTTTTTTGCACAACAAATGCCTCTAAAGAACAATTACAGAATTTGATCTGTGTTTTCACGACTGTTTTATCTTACAGTTAGTAATATAGTATTGCTAGAATTTTTAAAGCACAAGGAAAATAATTATGTCTGTGGTAAACATTTAATTCTATTTAGTAGACATGTTTTAAGGTGTCATATTTAATGAATGACTACATGCACAGATATGAAAGCATCTATCTTGGCTCTTGCAGTTTATGCAAATTTCACATAATAATTCTCCACAGAGAATAGTCCCTTTAAAATAAAATTCTTTTTTTTTTAAAATAAATTTATTTATTTATTTTTGGCTGCATTTGGTCTTTGTTGCTGCGTGCAGGCTTTCTCTGGTTGCGGCGAGCAGGGGCTTCTCCTGTTGCGGAGCATGGGCTCTGGCCCACGGGCTTCAGTAGTTGCATGTGGGCTCAGTAGTTGTGGCTCGTGGGCTCTAGAGCGCAGGCTCAGGAATTGTGGCGCACGGGCTTAGTTGCTCCGTGGCATGTGGGATCTTCCTGGACCAGGGCTCGAACCCGTGTCCCCTGCATTGGGAGGCAGACTCTTAAGCACTGCACCACCAGGGAAGTCCTAAAATAAAATTCTTAAACTTGCTTTAAATTATGTTTTTTATTGTGAGTTGTATAACATGATCCTTATTATCATACCATAGAAAGCTACAGCTTGATAAAATTTGACTTAATTTTTATTCAACCTCTACATATGTATCCCTGAAATATATAAAATCATAATTTGCTGAATAATTTTTATTCAACCTCTAGATATGTATCACTGAAATATAAAAAATTGTAATCATTTGTGTCCTCACAAAAGTAGGCGACTTCATTAACCTACATTAAAAATTTTTTTTCATTAATTTAAGTGTACCAAGGTCACAAATAGGAACAAGTGGAGTCATCTATAAACCTGTGCTTATGTCAAACTTGCCAAGTGCTGAGAGAAAAGTCCTATTTTCAGAATGAACGGCTACTAGGGTATAACACAGGCTCCCTGCAGTCACAGACCATTTGCACATGCTGTTTACACTGTTGGCCATACTCTTCATTCATTCTTCAGATCTCTGTTCTGGGATCTCCTTCTGAAGTTTGTTGTTATTGTTCAGGTAGGAGAATAAATCCAGGCCTGTTATTCCATATTGACCAGAAGAAGTCTTGTAACTGAATCTTAATGGATCACGTTATCTCAGACTTTTGCAATCCATTTTCTCACATCACCAGAGTTTAGTTTTTTCCTAAAGTATTAATCTCTTGTTATTCCCCTGCTTCAAGCTCTTTTGCAGCACCCCTATTATTTATAGAATAAAATTTGAACAGCTTAGAATGGCATATTTCATGTCTTCACAATGAGGCCCCTTCCCATCCCTCTACCTTCATCCCCTACTATTCATGCATATGGACCATTGCACATTTGGCTTTGTACAAATTGTACCATTGTACGTTGTACCACTGTACATTGCTCATTGTACATTGGCTCCAACCATATCAAGTTATTTCTAATTATCCTCTCCAACCCACTAACCAGCACTTACCAATACCTACCTCCCTGTCTTTGCACACACTGTTTCTTCTTCCTAGAATATTCTTTCTTCTGTTCCACCCAGTGAACTCTTCTTTAACCTAGAAGATCTTTTTAAGCATCTGTAAACTTTCCCCAGATCTTCCCATCCCCTCCAAGTAGAATTGCTCCCCTGCCTTTTTGGACCACTATGAACTAAATCTTGTGTATGCCCCTTTTATAACATTTATCACACTGCATTATGTACTATTTACGTGTCTGTTTCCACTAATATATAGTACACTCCACGAGGGTACAGACTGTGCTTTTCTTCATCTTTGCATGCCCAGTGTTAAATTCCAACCAATAAATATTTACTGAGCTCTTCACCATGTGCCGGGCATGTTTTATGTCCTGGGGATACAGCTTTGACCAAGACACAGTCCTGCTCCTCTTGTGGAGTTTACATGGAGGTGAAAGAGGCAGCAATAAACATATAAGAGTATAGCATATTTATAGATCAGAAGAGAGCCCAGTTAGAAGGCTGTTATACAGGGAACAGATGATATTAGTATAGGCTGAGGGAGGAGAAGAGGAAGAGAACCAGACCACTTGAGATAGAGTCAGCAGGGTTTGTAGATCGATTTCTTGGGAGTGGGAACGGAAGAAGAGAAATTAAGGATGTATTTCAGATGATAGGTGCCTAATAAATTCACGTATGGATAAGTTCCTTAGCAACTGAAAACTAGTCACTTTTTGTTTTTTGGCTGCACCGTGCAGGTATGCAGGATCTTAGTTCTCCGACCAGGGATCGAACCTGTGCCCTCTGCAGTGGGAGCACGGAGTCTTAACCACTGGACTGCCAGGGAAGTCCCCCAAAACTAGTTTTAAAAAAATGAAGCTGTGGATTTTATTCAGAATTTAACTGGCCAATACCACCAGGAATATTTGCCTTGTACTGACTAATTACCATAAAATAGTGATAGTGAGCAAAATGGGTGACGGTGGTCAAAAAGTACAAACTTCCAGTGATAAAATAAATACGTCCTGGAAATATAACATACAGCATGGTGACTATAGTTAATTATACTGTACTGTATATTTGAAAGTTGCTAAGAGAGTAGATCTTAAAAGTTCTCATCACAAGAAAAAGAATTCTATGTGTGGTGATAGATGTTAATGAGACCTTGTGGCGATCATTTTGCAATAAATACATATACAGAATCATTATGTTGTGCACCCAAAACTAATATAATGTTATATGTCAATAATTTTAAAAAATGAATAGTAGGGGCTTCCCTGGTGGCGCAGTGGTTGAGAGTCCGCCTGCCGATGCAGGGGACACGGGTTCGTGCCCCGGTCCAGGAAGATCCTACATGCCGCGGAGCGGCTGGGCCAGTGAGCCATGGCCGCTGAGCCTGCGCGCCTGCAGCCTGTGCTCCGCAACGGGAGAGACCACAACAGTGAGAGGCCCGAGTACTGCAAAGAAAAAAAAAAAGTAACGTTGAGTTTAGAATCCAGAATTAGACTTATGTGGCTTTATCCTTACTTACTGTCTGATCCCACTCAAGTTATGTAATCTCTAAGCCTCAGTTTTATCATCTGTAATACGGAGATAATACTACTATCTACAGCTGAGTTTTTAGCTTTTTTAAGAATAAACTGAGATAGGGCTTCCCTGATGGCGCAGTGGTTGAGAGTCCGCCTGCCGATGCAGGGGACACGGGTTTGTGCCCTGGTCCGCGAAGATCCCACATGCCGCAGAGCAGCTGGCCCCGTGAGCCATGGCCGCTGTGCCTGCGCGTCCGGAGCCTGTGCTCCGCAACGGGAGAGGCCACGACAGTGAGAGGCCCACGTATCGCAAAAAATAAAAAATAAAAAAAGAATAAACTGAGATAATGCTATTAAGGTACTTATTACTATGCCTAATATATAGTAAATATTAAATAAATTGGAGCTTATTTCAACATATGACTGGTAAAACAATTAATTGGTTGTTTTGTTCTGTGTTCAAGAAGAATGTCATGATTAAAATTTTTGTTCATATTCAGTGATTCTCTATAGAAATAAAGTTAGGTAATTCTTGCTCTGATATATTCTGTGTTCTAGAAAAATCCATGAAGTTCTCAAAAATATCAAATTTTTGAATATCAAAATAATTTAACAAAGTTAAATTATCACAGAAATCTCTCCTACAACATGAAAACAATGGTTTAACACTTTCAAGTGTCTTTCTAACATGGCGCCTTATCAAATATTTCTAGTATTGGGAGAAAAGCCCATCTGGTGAATCTTCTAGCTGAAGCAAGGAATTCTCAGTTCTCCTTAGCCTTTCCTGGGGAAAGGTGGGAGGACTTGAAGAGAAGATGGCTGTGTCCCCAGCAGGGAAGGAGCAAACAAGTTCTGTCACTACATTCTTTGGAAATTAGAAGTAAATGAAGAAGAACTCTGGTGAGCAAGATGAGAGAGAAGTGGAGTTTCCGAATGGAAGAGAGAATGAGAAGAAGGAAAGAAAAGAATCAGGGCCTAATGATGGGCAGCATATTGGAGACACATCACTCCAAAGGCTGGGAAGGAAAGATGTCCGTGATGGGGGTTTCTACACATCCTGTAGAAGGGGAGAAAGAGAGAGAATATATACAAGAGGGTAACGTAGAGAGTAGAGCCTGGCAATCCTCAAGAACAGACATCTGTGCTAATACTGTGAACATATTATCACAGTAACCCTAAATGCTAAATTCTATTATTACCTCCATTTTACAGGGAAAGAAACTGAGTCTCAGAGATGCCAATGAACTTCCACTATATCACACAGGCAATCAGCAGCAAAGCAGGAATTTGAATCTGGTTCTGTTTAATTAGAGTTTGGACTCTCCTCCAGCTTGCTCTCCTGCCCTTATAGTTCTTGCTAAGGGAAGGGAAGCAGCAGATTCAAAAGAATCTGGAAAACTGGGGGATGTGGGGGAGGGGGGGAATGCAAAGAAATGTACTTGCAATTATCTCATATCTGCAGTTATTAAATAAAAATTGATTTAATTTAAATCTCTTTGGGTTTGATATTTTTTAAACTCTTGCCAAAAATGTAATCCTATACCATGGTAACAAAACATGAGGATTCATAAATAGTTTTATGAAGGGGTTTACTTGCCAAAGTCAAACTTGAAGTACTAGCTCAGACAATCATTCAAATCCTTGTGAGAATGAGTGTTGCTTAGTATTCTTTGGAGGCAATGATTCCTATTTCTGCTTAAGAATTAGCTTTTACTTTATTAATGAAGTATTTTTAATGAGTTTAATATAATTAGAAAATATGTCTCTAAATCCCCAGGAAGAGAGTCATAAGTTTCTATAATTTTACATTTTCTGTATTAACCATTTAAAACCAAATTTTCTAGCTAAAATAAGTTTCATCTATGAACATGTCCATGTTATTATGGTATAGGAAACTGGACCTACACTGCCATCTGCTGTGTCAAGATTAGGTGAAAACAGCAAGATCCTTTTTGACCCAACTCCTAAAGTAATGGAAGTAAAAACAAAAATAAAGAAATGGGACCTAATGAAACTTAAAAGCTTTTACACAGCAAAGGAAAACATAAACAAGATGAAAAGACAACCCTCAGAATGGGAGAAAATATTTGCAAACAAAGCAACTGACAAAGGATTAATCTCCAAAATTCACAAGCAGCTCATGTAGCTCAATATCATAAAAACAAAGAACCCAGTCCAAAAATGGGCAGAAGACCTGAATAGACATTTCTCCAAAGATTTACAGATTGCCAACAAACACATGAAAGGATGCTCAACATCACTAATCATTAGAGAAATGCAAATCAAAACTACAATGAGATATCATCTCACACCAGTCAGAATGGCCATCATCAAAAAGTCTACAGACAATAAATGCTGGAGAGGGTGTGGAGAAAAGGGAACCCTCCTGCACTGTTGAATGTAAATTGATACAGCCACTGTGGAGAACAGTATGGAGGTTCCTTAAAAAGCTAAAAATAGAACTACCATATGACCCAGCAATCCCACTACTGGGCATATACCCTGAGAAAACCATAATTCAAAAAGAGGCGTGTACTACAATGTTCATTGCAGCACTATTTACAGTAGCCAGGACATGGATGTGGCACATATATACAATGGAATATTACGCAGCCAGAAAAAAACCGAAATTGAGTTATTTGTAGTGAGGTGGATGGACCTAGAGTCTGTCATACAGAGTGAATAAGTCAGAAACAGAAAAACAAATACTGCATGCTAACACATATATATGGAATCTAAATTTTAAAAAATGGTACTGATGAACCAAGTGGCAGGGCAGGAATAAAGACGTAGACATATAGAATGGACTTGAGGACATGGGGTGGGGGGAGGGGGAAGCTGGGGTAAAGTGAGAGTAGCATCCACATATATACACTACTGAATGTAAAATAGTTGGCTAGTGGGAAACAGCAGCATAGCACAAGGAGATCAGCTCAGTGCTTTGTGACCACCTAGAGGGGTGGGATAGGGAGTGTGGGAGGGAAGCTCAAGAGGGCAGGGATATGGGGATATATGTATATGTATAGCTGACTCACTTTGTTATAAAGCAGAAACTAACACAACATTATAAAGCAATTATACTCCAATAAAGATGTAAAAAAAAAAGGATTAGATGAAAAATCACCCACATAAATTGGACTTGAGTAATGCAAAATATACATATGAAAAGCTTACATCACTTTGCTTTATGGAAATGAATGCAAGGGAAAATACATGCTTGCAGTTATATATTTCAAATTGTACTGGCAGCGTGGGGAAGAACTTTACGTGTATGTGTATTTTCAATATGACATAAAAAAATGGAGAATAATAAAACAAAACCTGTGTCCCCACCAGCTATATTTAAAATTGAATATTACCAATGCTATTGACGTTCCCTTTTTGTCTTCCTGGTCCCGTTCTCCACCACTCCCATGCCCACTCCAAAGAAATCACTCTCCAATATCATGTTTAGCACTGGGAAAAGTTTCAACAGGCAAAGTTAAAAGGTAAGTATGTTCATTTTTTACTTTTGTAAACCTTTATCAAGGTTTACCAGTGAAGAAGTCTCTGTGCTAGCAGCACTTCATCCTGGGAAGTTAGCGGAGAGCACTCTATTCTGATACCCTTGTTCCCAAGAGTATTTTCCTCAAATTTAAGACTTTGTGCTGCCTAGCTAACTTCTTGGTTGTCACTAAGTCTTATACCATTCACGGAGCTTCGCTTTTTCGGTATATCTAAGATATTACATCAGTTATGAGCTTCTGCTTTCCCATCACAAGTTCATGTGGGGAGAAAGGCAATCTAGGTAGGGGGAGTACAAAAGAAAAAACACAGGAATGAGAGAGAATAAAAAGTATATTTGGGGAAGAATAAATAGACTGTCACAGCTAGAGCATTAGGAGACTGGGGAAAGAGGACACGTCCTACCACTGGCACACCAACTACCAGGGGCTGGGAATGCCACTGTGCCCTTAATGAGAGAAGGGAAACTCAGGTACTTCTCTGGTGGTCCAGTGGTTAAGAATGTGCCTTCCAAAGCAGGGGTCGTGAATTCGATCCCTGGTCGGGGTACTAAAATCCCACATGCTGTGGGGCAACTAAGCCCATGCGCTGCAACTACTAAGCACCCAAGCCACAACTTGAGAGAACCGGTGTGCTGCAATGAAGAGCCTGCATGCCTAAACTAAGATCCAACACAGCCAAAAATAAAATAAATAAATATTTTTTTAAAAAAGGGAAACTCAGATGACAAGAGTCATGTTGGGGAAAGGATGGGACATCTGACATGGCCTCTACTGTATTTGAAGCGGTTCCACACAGCCAGAAAAGAACTGGCAGCCTGCAACTGGGGATTTTGTAGGTAAGGAGAGAAGTAGAGACTGGCGATTTCGGAGCCACCTTTATAGAGGTGAGACTGTGAATGAGGTGAGAGAGAGGTGAGCCAAGAGTCTAAGAGAAGAGCAGGGGCCACGGGGGCTAGAAAATAAAACTGGAGGAGTCAGTAATGAGATGCTGCAAAACACCACACTTTGAATGAAAAAAACACTCCTCTATGATTCTCCCCAGCACCTGATGGCTGTCATGGGCTATAACTGAAGACTCTTTCTTTTGGTTTTATCTCTTAAGTGTCCTTCTCTTCTAATGGACCCAAATGGAGGCAATCCCAGGAGGAAAGACACAGAGCCTGAGACATCACACTGTCTGCAACCCTTTCTCCACCTCCTTCAATACTTTTATGTAAGAATAAACTGGTTTAGATGAATATCAGGCCAACTAGAAGGAAAACAGAAGACACGATCAAAGAGGAGCCAGTAGAATCTGGGTTACAGGGAGGAGAAAGCCATCTCTTTGGAGGCTATTGCTAAAGAGGACCTTAGACACTTGCAGCAGGCCACATCTTCCCGAGTCATGTGGGTGTTTGTGCTTTTACGTTTGCATGCATGTGGAGGACCTGCAGGACAAGTTACTTAATGAAGGGGTGCCGTGAGGAAGAGCATTCCAGCAAGAAGAAACAGCTCTGGAGGGCAGGGATTCTGTCTGTTTGGGTTACTGCTTTATCCTTTGTGCTAAAACAATTCTTGGGACACAGTAGGTACTCAATAAAATCTGTGATATGAATGACTACGTAAAGGTGGGAGATAGGAGTGAATGTGGCTACACTGAAGAAATGAAAGAAGATCAGTGGAAGGAGGCTTAAAGTTTGAGGGGCCAAGGTGAGGGGTGAAATTTAAAAGGTCAAAATGGAGCTGGTGAACACAGTTAAGTCCTTTGGACTTTATATTGGGGCAACAGAGTTTTTAAATTAGTGAGAGATTTTAAGCAGCATAGTGACTTAAGCAGACTCACATTTTAGAAATCATTCTGTCTAGAGAATAGAGACTGCTTAGGAGGCTGTTGGAATACCCTTGGGGAGAGATGGGAGGGGCTCTAACTCTGGTGGAGGAGCAGGCATGGAGAGAGTTTGAGGATAATATAGAATCAACCATTTACAAACTGAAAGAAACCTTAGACAGCTTGTCTAATCTTTTACATGAAGAGGTCAGAGAGTTTTAATTGACTTACTCCTGTAGTGGTTTTCTTTTTCTTCTTCCTCTGCTCTTTTGGTATTTCTTAAGACATTTCTCAGAATTGCCCAATTGAGACCTTCATCCCATCACACCTGAACAATTTACTTAATTTTGCTTTTGTCTAATGTATTGGTCCTATGGTTTGTATCATCTGCCCCTAGAGCCAGAGAAGCCTGCTAATTAACTTGCTCTGTAGAGCAGCACTTACAAATGGATAGCCAACACTGCTTCACAGTGGTGGTCTGTAAGGCGGAAAAATTAAACCCATAAATGGAGGATGCAGGAAGGCCTTCCCAGTTATGTACTCCTGAAAAAGTCTTTGAACAGTTGCAGGCAAAGCTTCAGAGATCAGCAAACTAAAGGTTCAGGATGCAACCTTCCAAGTGGAATTGCTGAATCATAGGCAGATGTTTAAAAGTTTCTATTAAAAATTATCACACTGTTTTCCAATGAGATTGGACCATTTTACACTCCCAATGTAAGAAGATGAAGGTTCCAGTAGTGTCACATTTTCCCCAACATTTGGTATTGTCAGCTTTCCATTTTAGCTGCCCTAGTGGATGTGAAATGGTATCTCATTATGTTTTCAACTTTCACTCTTGAAATTACTGTGTGGCTGGCATCTCTCTCCTGATTGGACCCAGACTGATACAAAGTCTTAGAAGCAAAATGAAAATGAAACACCTTTTTAACTTAAAGATACTTTATCAGGTACTTGATAAAAGTAGCAGTTTCCCATGACAAAAATTGTTTACTCATACAGAAATGATGTACCGTATTTAGAGAAATGGAAATGATTTACACATTTGGGATTGAGCTGGCTAAGAAAAATAAAGCACATATAGAGATTTTTTTCTTATGCTTTTCTACTTAGTAATAATCATAACCATGTTTGTTTACTTTAGGATGAGCAAGATGTATAAATTTTATGATCTTAGGAGAGTCCCTGCAGCACCTAGTTACTCAAAATTGCCTCAATCTAAAGTAAATTCAGGGGAGTCATAGACAACGAAAGGACTTACAAGCTCTCTTCTTTCTTCAGTAAAAAATTTCAAAACCTACTGTCATCTGTAGGGAAACATTTGTTAATTGTTTAAGTAGAATTCAAGGAGAACAGTTCTATAAAAGAAAGAAGCACAGAACAGTAGTTAAGATCGTGGGTAAGTTACATCTCTGTGAGTCAGTTTCCTCATCTGTGAAAGGACGCTGTCTGCAATTTTTACCTTAATTTTTTAAAAAGGAAAAAAAATCAAGTGATCTAAAACTCTGTAAATTATTGGACTCAAATAGCACTTCTCCTGTAACAATATTGATCATTGCTAATACTTACATGGCATTTATGTGCCAGCACTATTCTAAGTACTTTGCATGTGATTAAACTCATTTAATTCTCACAACAACCCTATGAGGTGGAATACTAGTATTCATCCTCCTTGTATCAGAGAAGAAACTGAAGCAGGTTAAGTTAATAACGTCCCATGATCACACAGCTAGAAAGCAATAAAGCTGGGATCTCACCCCAGGCAGCCTCGATCCAAAGCTCTGGAAAACTATGCTATGCACTGGAACAGAAGAGAACACAAAAGGCATGCATTTCTCTTTCCTTACAGATGACTTGCAGCCTGGATACCTCAAGAGCTCCAGTGCACTCGGAGTGGGTTCCAGAAGTGCTTACTTAGCATGGGCCAAGATCCCACAGGTGCAGCTTGGAGCAAGATTATTGTCAAGGTGACACTCTTTGCACCCACAGGGTAATAAGATCTGAGGAAACTACACTGCATATAAATGAAGGATATGCTTGTAGTACCTCCAACCTTCACATACCTTTAAACAATAAATTCAAAGCATTTAACTAAACTCTCTTTTCCAGGGGAATGGACCTCAGGCAGACCATAAAGAAGCATGGAGTGTTAAGGGCGCGACAGGCCGCGCTTACAACTTGTAGCTTACAATGCTACAGCTGGAAACTTGACCTTTGATTCCTATCTCACAATACGCTTGGGAAGTGGAATAGTTTTGCACCAATTTCTTGCACCTGGTAAACAAGTAGGCAGAGAAGAGTGGTATGTAAAGGATGTAAAACCATGCAAAAGATGACTTATTGAAAAATACAGAAAACACAAAATAAAAATCGTTCCTCATTATTAGGTGAAATGTTGTTGGGGAACAGAATATTTGCACAGTGCTAAACCATCAGCCCTCAGATTACTTACTGACTGCAAAGGGGAAAATAGATGCTTACAATAGAGAGATAGGACTGCCACCACCAAGTCTTCAAACCTGACCACAGTAACTGTAGGACAACCTGATGTGATGCACGGTCGACCACATAATAACATCTTAAAAGTATTCACTTTTTATTGAAATATAGTTGGTATACAACATTCTGTAACCTTCAGGTGTACTACATAGTGATTTTATATTTGCATACATTATGAAATGAACATGATAAGTCCAGTAACCATCTGTTCCCATAAAAAGTTATTACAATATTATGGACCATATTCCTTATGCTGTATACTATATCCCTGTGGC
The DNA here is from genome assembly GCF_011762595.2 of Tursiops truncatus. Taxonomy (NCBI): domain Eukaryota; kingdom Metazoa; phylum Chordata; class Mammalia; order Artiodactyla; family Delphinidae; genus Tursiops; species Tursiops truncatus. Next base: position 70,434,509 of record NC_047043.1, read on the forward strand.
TTATTTATTTTGTAACTGGAGGTTTGTACTTCTTTTTTCTCTTTTTTTTTTTTTTTTTTTTTTTTTTTGCGGTACGCGGGCCTCTCACTGCTGTGGCCTCTCCCGTTGCGGAGCACAGGCTCCGGACGCGCAGGCTCAGCGGCCTTGGCTCACGGGCCCAGCTGCTCCGCGGCATGTGGGATCTTCCCGAACCAGGGCACAAACCCGTGTCCCCTGCATCGGCAGGCGGACTCTCAACCACCACGCCACCAGGGAAGCCCCGGTTTGTACTTCTTAATCCCCTTCATCTATATAGAATATATTCCTAGAACAAGTGGGGAAAATTAAATAGGAATGGAACACTCGATATTATCATAAAATTGCTAATTTTCTTAAGTGTAATAATAGTGTTATGGTTATATAGGAGAATGTCTTAGGAGATACATGCTTTAATGTTTAAAGGCAAAGTGTTGTAATGTCTGTAACTTACTTGCAAATAGTGATGCAAAAAAAGGTGGGTGTGTTCATGGCCGTGGGTATGAGTGTATGGATGTGGATGTATGGGTGTGCCTGCCCACCTATGTGGAGAGAGAGAGAAAGCAAATGTAGCAAAACATTAACCATTGTCAAATCTAGGTAGAGGGTATATAGGCATTCATTGAACTATTCTTATTTTTGTTTATTTAAACATTTTCATAATAATAAAAGCTAGAAACAAAATAAAATTTTAAAAGTCACACTACTCCCAGAAATACTCCTGCTAACATGTTGGTTTAAATCCTTTGAGCCTTTTTTTTTTACATGCACAGATGACTTTTCCTTTAAACGAAAACAAGAAACAACACAGGATCAAATATACATTGGTACCTGTTCATTTATTCAGTTAAATAAATTAACAAATGTTTATTTAAATATATCTTCCACAGGCCAGGTACATAAATAAAAAGATAACTTTGAGTTTTCACTGAATGTACCGTAAGAATTCAGTGTGCCTCATTTATTACAGCTATAGTTTGTAAAATTCATTTAAGAGTAAATAGATGAAAATTTGTAAACTTTTAGTAACTGCATTATATCTACGGGCATCCTCATCATGAAACATCATTGCCAAATTTAATAAGATTTTTGTTGGCATTAAAAACTTCTGCTGTTTATTCGTTTAACAAATATTTACTGTCTGTATTGTTCAGTTCCAGGTGCTGTGGGTATATAGGTGTCAAAAACCAACTCTGCCCCTCTGAAGCTCACTCTGACACAGGATCTGAAATGTATTAGTACCCTGATTGAAAGGGCAGGGACTGGGAAGTCCAGAAAATGGGTTCCTAATTTACCCACTAGTGGATTCCACAGGAGCTTCATGGAGGAAGTGACGTTTAAATTGAGATTTGAAGGATGGATAGGAGTTAGATTCATGTATCGCTAAATTGGAACATGGGCTCTGGGGTTACGTAGCTTGATACAGACCTCAGGCAAATTGCTTAACCAGCCACCTCCACTTGAGCTGAGGCACTTCTCTGAGAACCCCCTGTGAACTCTAAGGGCTACAATTGCGAGGAACGAAGAACCCCCAGCACTCCAGAGTCAGGACCAGGTGGGGCGAATCAACAGGGTCTCCCCGACAGCCCCGCCCCGCTGAGCGCAAGCGCCAGCACGCTCAACCCTGATTGGCCCGCTCTCCCAGCTCGCCGGCAACACTGTGTCCAATCGGCGTGGCGCTTGTTGAACGGCGGCGGCGACCGACGTATACAAGGGGCTTGAGCGGCTCGTGGAGAGCGCGGCCGGTTGCGCCATGAACTTAGGGTAAGCTGTGGAGAGAAAGGTGGTAGTCCGTGGAGAGCGGGTGAGGCTGGGTTGGCTCTTGGAGCCCTTCGCGGGGAGCCTTCCAGGCCTGCGGCGCCCCAAGCAGCAGTGCCCGGCTTCCTGAGGTTGAGGGGGCGAGGGGCTGGGTCGGCCTTTACAGCCTCCGCAGACTTCCGTTTTCCAGTTAATAACTCACGAAACTGTCCGTGCCTCCTTTCCGCCTCCTCATTTACTTCAGGAGGGAGAGGGAGGAGAGGCGTGAGAGGAGATAAAAGGTGAGGGCAGGTGGAGAGATAAAGCGTAGCGGCTTCCTGGGGAGAAATCCTGGCTCAGGCCCTGGTGCTTTGCGACCCTGTGTGGGGGTTCTTTGCAGAGTGTGGGAGCGCCCAGAGGAGCTTAGCGGCCTACGTACGTGCTGGGAGCCGAGGCTTCTCGAGGAGTCGTGTATCACCGGTGCCTGGCACCTCATAGGCCCTCATTAAGTAGTGGTTGAGTAAATAAAAAGGACTGTTGCGTGGTTTATCACCACTGGGATGTTTGATATTTCAAGAAGATGAAAAGTCTTCAAACTTACACGTGTGCACCTCGTTTAGCAAATGGTTTCTGTGTTCTAGAATCTAGGGATAAGAAACAAGACAGTCTGCCCCTGAAGGTGTTTGCAACGCGGTAGTGCTGAATAGACGGTTTCATTCAAGGTCTTTCTTTTGCTTAAGTTTCACCGACATAAACATGAACTGTTTGTAACCGTGCTACCGGGAAACCCTTAAAACCCATTCTTTATGGTATTTTTATCTTAGTAAGTTGAAATCGTTTGAGTAAGTTGAAATTGTTTGATTTCCCCAACCTTAGCATCACCGCAAATTTCGTGTTCCCTTTTATTGGCCCGCGAGATTTAATTTTGTCGCTTGGACGTCATTTTTGTCCCTGTTGATATGTATTGACGTACGTCTATTCTCTCTCTCTCACTAAAACAATAAAATAACTGTGTGTACTGCTGGTTTTGTTTTCAGTGGAATTTTTATTGGGACGTTAACAGACGTACAAGTTTCGTTGGTAGTATCTACTGTTACTTTGTGCTCTTGGCGTTTGACAGGCACAGATAAAGTATAGCGGGCAAAGTTTATTATAGGTGTATTGCTGTGATAGTTACAAAAGTGTCACTAAGTGTGAATGTGTATTAGTTGAAATATTCAGAATAGAGTAGAACTCCATGCTCAAGCAGTTAATAACCCTGGTGGCAGTCTTACAGCTTCATTTTCAAATACTGCTCTAACAGGCCATAGAATGTGTTAGTCATGAGACCATTATGAAGCTAATAAATGGTAGCTAGATGTGTTTTGCTCCATTAACATAGGTGAGGAGTTTTGTAACAGCATTATTTTTTCCAGTCTAGAGTTAGAAGAACTAAATGATGTTACGATAACCAGATTAATTTATTCCTTGTCAGTAACCAAATGAAGTTTCAGATTAAAGATGAGAAATTGTTGGAAAGTTTCAGTAATTTTCTCCATGAAGTTTTTGATTTTATGTTGAATTGAAAAGTGTTTTAAATTAAAAGAATGGTTTCAACTATACATCAATTTTTAAAAGAAAAATAAACATCTATAGAAATTTTTTTTAAAAACGTTTTAATATTTACAAGATTCCTTTATAAATTCAGGAGAACAAATTTACTTTCAAGGTTCAACTGAGCATTTCTGTCTATTTAAAATGTTGCTGCTTCTTAAAAATGACAGACAACTTTCTTTTATTTTGCAGAGATGGTTTAAAGCTTGAAACTGAATTATTGGATGGAAAAACCAAGCTAATACTGTCTCCATATGGTATGCTATATTACTAGAAATCGAAAATACTAACTTTTAAATTCCTACGAAAAATGTGTAGCTGTTTAACAGATTTTTTGCTTGTAGGGGAATATTTAAATGACACTTTGAAAAAAAGCTGGTTTCCCTAACTTCCTCAAATTTATTTTTAGCCAAGTAAAGTCACATTACATCATTGCTTACCACTGTCAGTATTTATTCATGGAATTTAATGTTCCAGTATATTTCATTTGTAATGTTTCTTTATTATATTTGTATACAGCACATATGCTTATTGCCTAATGAATAATCTAGGTAAAACTTATGCAGTTATGTTCTGTGCATGTAAAGAATGTATTGTTTGAGAAAATTTATAATAAGACCATAGTTTTAAAGTCATTTTTAGTTTTAAAGCGCAGAGTATGCTTTGGTACTCTTTTCATTCACATTATTTTCTTTTTCTCTGATCTGTTTATAATTTTACCTTGGAAAATAAACAAAAATGAAATATAAATACTTGAACCACACTGTAAAAGAACACTCAGGCAGGACCTAAAGTTAATGCTTTGAGGGTTAATATTTTTACTTAATATCTTCTTAAAATAATGTTAATTAAAATTTTCTTTTGTGACTGCCTTAGTATGTTCTTGGTTGATAGTTTAGTAATTTTTTTTTTCTCTTGTAGAACATAAATCAAAAATTTCTGTAAAGGTAAGCCAAATGACTTTGACCTGACTTCTTTTCAAATGTAAAATGCAGTTTACTTTACAGTGGTTTGAAAATAATTCCTGTCAAACTGTTACACAGGGTTTGGAATGATGATGAAAAGTTATTATATCCTTGCTTTCAGGCTGGTCCTTTTACAGAAATAGATTCATAATTTTTCAGTTTAAAAAGCCTCCTAGAACTCACTTCTCTAGATCAGTTCTGTCCAGTAACACTTTCTGCAGTGATGGAAATGTTCTAAAATCAGTGCTGTCCAATATGATAGTCAGCCACTAGCCATGTGTAGTTATTAAGCACTTGAATGTGGCCAGTGTGACTAAGGAAGTGAATTTTTAATTCACTTGTTTGATTTTTAATTTAATGGCTACTGTACTGGACAGTGCAACTCGTGACATCTTTAAAAATAGTCAAACTTTAAAGCAAAATTTTTTTTTTCATACTCAAATGGCATTTTCCCACACCAAAAAGATGTATTTGATTGACAAAATCTTACATGCATTTAGCTTCCTCCTCTAAGAGGTTACACTTGAGTTAAATAATAGTTTTCCTTTTAAATTATTTTTCTTTATCAGGAGCCCACAGAGCCTTTTTCTACAAAATACATTACTGCTTCAAAATTTTGATACCACTACTTTTCTTGTTTCCCATTTCTTTTTCCATTAAGCAGCAGAAATTTCTACTGTCCCCCTCTATAACTTACTGTAGCCCATTTTATTTTGCAGTATCTTAAAGTCTGTCTTTCCGTATCTTGACTAGAGACTGCTTTGGGTGATGCGGCCCTTTTCTCTTCAACTCTGAACCCCTGATGGCTTTGCTGTTTCTTCCTGGTTTAATCAAGGTGGAAAAGTTGCTTGAGAACCCAAGATATCAATTACTTGATAAATGGGTAATGCTGATCAGAGTAATTCCACAAGCTACCTATAAAAATTATTATATGCACACACACACACATACACAGTATATACATACCCTGTGTGTTCCCTTAATCACAGAATATAGATTGTATAGTTTTTTCCTAACCCTGCGCTATTAAAATATTGCAACTAACTGTTCTTATTTGAGTCACATTAACAAATACAGTGCTCCTTTTCATGCTCCTAGATAGAAATCAACTATTACACATAGTTTTTTTTTATCTTCACCTGACCTCAATTCTGTCGCACACGTTCCCTCTTCTGTTGTGTCCTTAATGGATGTGCTATGGTCACTACATTTGTGAAGATATTTCATTATCTTTTTAACCAACTTAGAACATCTGGAGATCCCCTTTTATGCCTGTAATAAACAAAGTTACTAGTCTTGGACTTTTTGTAGAATCATTACAAAATTCTTTTAGCAGTTTAGGGATTTTTTTATTCTAGGATTCTTCTTTCCAGAGTAACTAATAAGTCTCTGCTGATATTGATCTTAAATTATTTATTGTCTTAAAGCAGATTATTTGAGTTTATTTCTCTTGCTTTTGGGACTCCAAAATACTGATGCATGGTAACTATGTGAAGTGATGGGTATGTTAATTAGCTTGATTGTGGTGATTATTTCACAATGTATACATATATCAAATCATCAAATTTTACACTTTAAATATATATGATTTTTAATGGTCAATTAAATCTCAGTAAAGCTGGAAAAAAATACTGATGCAACCTAAATCTCCTTTTTATATTGACTTTATTTCAAGGAGCTTCTCTTCCCTTATTTACAGAGGTTCCTGAGATGCTTATTTCTTTCTTTGCTCTTCACAGAAGACAAAAACCAAAAACAGTAGTGCTGTCTTCCTTTTTTTGTTTTAATCAGTTTTTTAGTTTCCAAAATCTCACAGTTCTGTAGATACATGTTGAATTCTCTTTTCTGTAAGTTATTCATGAATTCACTCATCATAGTGCTTTTCTTCTACTGGGGTAAGCTAAGTGACTATACTACCTACATTTTTGTTTTTCCTCTTCCTCACAGGTTGAATTACTGTCGTGTACATAGTGTGCTCTTTAAACACTGAACTCTATCTCATCATCATGAAGTTTAACAAACTGTGGTCAGAGTACTTTAATTCTTTCAAAATCTCTCCTGTACTTTTCTTTAATCTGTGGTAGTAAATATGAAGTAAAGATGGTTACCAGTCTAATTTCTTAAGCTTTTATAGAAAGATAAATGAGAGAAATATTAATGATTCAGTGTCATGGGTAATTTATACATTCTGACCTCAAAATTATCTCACAATTAGTTGAAATATAAAACATCTTAAAATTTTCGCAGGTATTTCTATGTGTGAGAGTCAATAGTAACACACTAAAAGATGTATACAATATTAGTGCTAGGTAGCACATTTTATATTTTAAAATGTTAATCTTCTCTGATTCTTTCTGGCGTTGGGATCCTGGCCCCATATAAATTGTGAAGTTGGCCAGCGTTAAATGCGTTGGACGCTGTCTTTATATATTTTTTTAATATTAGGAAAAGTACTGGTACAATCAAAACTAGGTAAGAGAGCAGCATGCTACCTAAAAATGTTTATGATGTGAAGACCTATTTGATGTATTAAAATTCATCTAATCCAGTAAACACTTGGGAGATGATTTGGGCTAGAGATTGCTTTTTCCTATTAATTAAGCTGAACATAATTGAATATTTATTTGGTAGTTCATGGATTTTTTTGCTGCCTCCACTCATTGCTCTTCTCTGGCATTAAGCTACAAATGTATTCAGGATTGAGCTGCATGTATATTGATCTCATGCCAGACATTGCTACCCCCCTTTTTTATTACATAATTTTTAGATGACTTTTTCTGTATGTTACTTCTGATTTAAGTGGAATGTGGCAAAATAGTTCTAGTTAAATTGGAGCTCCAATTAATAGGTTTCTGTTTAACAAGGATTTACTGCAGCTGTAAAACTCCATATGTGTGTACAGCTCCATTCTTGGCTTTATTTGTTCTGTGACTGAGAGAAAAATGGAGTAAAACCTAGTCCATGTTTCCTAGAAGCAGGGGTGTCAGTCAGGTAAATAACTATATAATACAAGTACAATAAAACGTGTGCCATACTAGGGTTATAAAAAGAAGAAAACTGTGGAAAGCAGGTCTTTGTGGTTAAGGGAGACAGGGAATGCTTCATAAATGAGGTGACACTTTAATTAGAACTTAAAAGGTGAAGGAGATTTTCATAGTGAAAGAAGTAGGGTGGTATATTCTAAACTCAGAGAAAATAGTGGGCAAAAATACCAAGGTACAAAACAATTTGCATTTGGGGGATAGTGTGTATATCAGCGGGGAGTGTAGAACATAAAACTTAGGGAGGGTGGTTACAATCACAAGGAGTTTAAATGTATACACAGAGGGTTTGAACTTATTTGATTTGCATGTAGGGAGCATTAAAGAATTTTTGAAAAGTAGACTAGATATGATTTGTGTTGTAGGAACGGGCTTCAGGCAGTTCTGTGAAGGACAGATTATCATAACACGGACACTACTTAAGGGACAATTATATTAGTCCAGGGAGAGTCTTATGAGACCCTGAAGCATGGTGGCTAGCAGAATGGAAAGAAGGGGACAAAATTGAGAGACTTTTAAGATACGTTTAGGGAATACACTACACTTCTTAGCAGTTTGAGTGAGAAACTGATTAGAGAACTGAAATACTCAGCTGTTAATGATCCCAAAAATGTCAGTATGAGTCAAAGAAGGGTAGGATTAGTAATAGCTGTAGTCGTTGGAGACTGGGGTGGAGCTTAGCTCTGTAACCTACGTGTAGTCTGCTGATAATTTGCCTAATCCACACAGTGGTTTTCAAAAACTAGAATGAATTGTGAGTGTCTAAAAAAATGGAACTTTTAAGGTAAAATATGGCATTCTTGGTTCTCTTGAAATACTGGATGATCTAGCAAGTAGACTCAGATTCCTCTTTGGCAATGTAGGCTGCTTCTGAGGGGTGGCTGCCTCCTTTAGACAGAAAAGTGCTCTTCAATTATCCTAGTTCCCACCCAGGCTAATTTACACTACGTATTTAAATTTGCCACCTCTCATTTAGAGTTAGTTATAGAAACATAGCCACAGAGATAGGAGGGTAAAAGCGCATTTTAGATTGTGGTATTGGTATTATCAAAAGTCTAAAGCCTGGAATAAAAGGGTATAGGTGAGGTGAAGAGGGTGAGAAAGAGATTTTTACTACTGATAATACAGGTACATTTTGAAAAGAAAGGTAAAATGGGGTTGATTCATTGGTCAAAGTGTGGTTGTGTATTATGTCATTTTTGAAAGACAAGGACATTGGGATATGATAAGCCAGATGAAAGCCATGTGGCATCTACCCCACTCCTTGATAACAAGAATCTTGTCTTACTCATTTTATACCTCCAACGTCTTTCCCATAGTGTTGCTCACCTAAAAAGCAACACTTAGTATTTATTGAATGACTGTTGAATTATTTTATGTTAGATGGGTTTGCAGAAATGTACAGTTGGATAGATTTGAGATAAGCTGTAATCAGTAGTGTGGTAATGAAAACCTGAATTTAGGTGTATTGTCATGTAAAAGGGGAGAAAAAGATATTTGGAAGGAAAGGAAGAAATGACCAGTACTTGCTGGTAAGCTAAAGAAGACCGTGAAGGAGGATAAAGAGTCAAAGATGACTCTATGGTTGCTGGTCTGAAAGACTAGAACAACAGTGCTACAGAAATGAGATATTTTGGAGAGGGGAGCTAATTTGTGGGAGAGAGATAAAGAATCCAGTCTTTAAAATGGTATGGTTGAAGATAGTAATTCAACAAAAATTTACTGAAACCTACCCTGTTCCACTGACTGTTCAGATACTGGGGACACAGCAGTAGACAAAGCAAACAAAAATCTCTGCCCTGGGCTTCCCTGGTGGCACAGTGGTTAAGAATCTGCCTGCTAATGCAGGGGACATGGGTTCGGGCCCTGGTCCGGGGAGATCCCACATGCCGCGGAGCAACTAAGCCTGTGTGCCACGATTACTGAAGCCCGCGCGCCTAGAGCCCGTGCTCCACAACAAGAGAAGCCACGGCAATGAGAAGTCCGCGCACTGCAACAAAGAGTAGCCCCCGCTTGCTGCAACTAGACAAAGCCGCGGGCAGCAATGAAGACCCAATGCAGCTAAAAATAAATAAAATAAATAAATTAAAAAAAAATCTCTTCCCTGTAGTGTTTACGTTAGAAAAAGGTGGGAACTTCCCTGGTAGCGCAGTGATTAAGAATCTGCCTGCCAGTGCAGGGGACACGGGATCCATCCCTGGTCTTGGAAGAGCCCACATGCTGCGGAGCAACTAAGCCCGTGTGTCACAACTACTGAGCCTGTGCTCTAGAGCCCACGAGCCACAACTACTGAAGCCCGCACGCCTAGAGCCCATGCTCCGCAACGAGAGAAGCCACTGCAATGAGAAGCCCACGCTCCGCAACGAGAGAAGCCACTGCAATGAGAAGCCCATGCACCTCAAAGAAGAGTATCCCCGCTTGCCACAACTAGAGAGAGCTCGTGCACAGCAATGAAGACCCGATGCAGCCAAAAATAATAAATTTTTAAAAAGGTGGAATGGGCAGAAAATAATCAAAATAAATATAGAATATTACAGGACAAAAGTGCTATAGAGAAACATGAGAGAAAGGGAAGGGGCATGGTCATTTCAGGGGCATGGTAGCCTTGGGAAAGTGGGGAGTGCTAGGGAGGTGGGAGTGAAGTTAGAGCAGGAAGCCTGCAATTTTTAATAGGGTGTTCAGAGAAGACCTCACTGAGCCAGTGATGTTGAGCCAAGATTTGAACATGGTGAGTGAATGAGCCATGTGACTACTGCTAAGGCCTATGACTGGAGGTTCTTATTGAAATTGAGATTATTACAGTTATGGGTAGTTACAAGGTCAGTATAAGATATCACTGTGGCAATGAGTAACTGAGGTAGCATGGAAGACAAGAGTATAGGAACAGAGGTCAAGGAAATGAGGCCAGGGTATTGAAAGAACATGAAAGCACCAATAATTAAGACAGGAGTTAGGTTAGAGTGAGGGATGGTGACCCACAAGCTAAGTTATTCAAGGAATAAGGGCTAGTAACCTACCGGTGTATAAATGCCTGTAAAGAAAGATAGTGTGGGTGTTAGAATCATGACATGAGATTCAAAGCTGAAGCAGAATGCACTGTAAACACCTAGAATGAAAGTTGTTATGTAATCTTCGTTATCCTGAAATAAAATAATAATTTCCAGTTGTTAATGAAGCTTTCAAGTGGAGATTTGCGAAGGTTGAGTGTTAGTTTCTTATGGATGTATTATCTAACTAGCAAAATGAGAAAAAAAAGTTTCGAAGCCTGACTTATCACTGACTATATAAAGATAATTGTTGATTTTTCGTGGGCTCTTGTAAAGAATAAATTTCTGGTGTTTTAGCAGATGGGAAATAAGACCAAGATTGCAAAATGTCCTTTAAGAAATAAACAAACTGGATACATTCTGAAATCACAAAATACTTGTGTCAGGAGTGAAAAACTTTCGCAAAAGAAGAGAATTGGTTCAGAAACTTCATTGGCAAAAAGTGAAAAAAATAGTATGACTTTTTCACCCACTAAGGATTTATGCAAGCAGTATGCAGATAAAGACCATCTTCATATCCAGAAAGAAATTTCACCTGCAACCCCTAATATACAGAAGACTAGAAACAGTATAAATGCATTTGTAGTAGCTAAACAGAAGCCTTGCAAAAAGCACATCACAGCTGAAAATGTGAAGAGCAGTTTGGTGTGTCTAACACAAGGCCAACTACAACAGATTTTGATGACTGTAAACCAAGGAAATAAATCAGTTTCCCTGACTGAGAATGGAAAGAAGGAGGAAACAAGTAAGATTTTTCTGAAGTTTTAATATTAAGTTTATCAATATATAAGTTTTAGAATTTGAGTTTTATTGGATTTTACATAACTGTGCCTCTTAAATTCTAGTTTAATGTAACAATGTTTTAAAATAAATATTCGTTTAGAAAACATTCTCATAGGCAGAATTACTTTTGTAGTTAAAATATGCCATGTTTTAAGGTTAATGCTCAGAATATTATTCTCATGTACCATGGCCTTAAGAAACCTAGTTTCTGTGGATTCTAGATTTTAGTTCAGAAAGCTATTGTACTAATTTTGGAAGGTAGGAGGCTTTACTTACATGAAAACTAATTATGTAAAATGTTCTAAAAAAATTGCTATTGTATTTCTAATGAAAAATGAGGGAATTTTGCTATGAAGATTTGACATGAGTTGCTGAAAAGGATTATTTTCCTGGCCCCGGCTTTTGCTCTTCCTGACTTTCAATCCTTGCTAAGAATTGGCAGCACTATCTTTTTAACCAGCGTAAAACACTGACTTGGAAGTAGTGGCGTATTATATGCCTTCTATTTTAGTAGTCAGGGTATTGTATTATGGTTTTAAAAGCCTTCTAGTTTTAGCTTTGAGCTAAGGAATTGTGACTATGAATAGAAATATTATTAAAATTTTGTTAAGCAACCGTGAAATAAATAAAAATAAAATTAACAGTCACCAGGAAGAGGCCCCACAACTGGTCTGGGAACTAGGTAGCTCCTTAGCACTCCCAAGGGGCTCAAAATGGAGTCATTTGCCTTCTCTTGGTATAGATTATTCTTTGTGAAGTCAGGGAGCTAACTTTTATCTTTAAGGCTAGAATTCTAGTTCAAAGAACAAAAAATAAAAACTTACTAGGCGTAATGAGAGATGATATCAACAAAGTTAAAAGCAGAATTTGCCTAATCATATAATGACCCGCATATTAGATATGCTTTCTCTCCATTGGGAGAACTATCACATTGAGGGATTTTTGAGCCAAGCATATGAGCCCTGTGTAAAACATTTGGAATAGATACAGCTGGGATATAGAGACAGTGGTCCATGGAAAAGATCATCACTGATTGCTTTCCCAGCTAAATGAGAAAAATAAGGGCAAGGTAATGAGTTTTTTATAAAGCTGTTTGCATTTATTCTCCTTTAAGTTGTGATTTGTATTATCATTTATATTATTTGTAAAAGTGTTGTTGGCAAGAGTAAATGGAGGTTTTTTTGGTTGTTGCTTGTTTTCTTATTTGAAACAAAAGTTTGCATGGCTGTGGCCATACCTCTGGGCCATTTAACTTCTGAGGCTCAGTTTCCTCTTTTGACAAAAAGGGAATCGTAATACGCACTGCAAGGACTGCTGTGAGAGGTGATTAATTAGATGATGTGTAAAGCCGTGTTTTTTAAAACTGCGTAACTGTATCAAGATAAGGTATTATAATAGATGTAATTTTAGTATTAATTTTAAAACATGTATTTTACCTTCTAGGTCAGTATAGTCTAAATTTAAACAATATTCCTGATCAGCCAAAGGATGAGAACATCGTGGGACTTCCGCAGAAAACTGAGGCCATTTCATCTGTTCAGGATGAAAAAAAGTCTGTTTTAAATGAAAATCAGGTGACATCTAATCAGTATGAGCAGAAAATTGCCACGTATGTAACTCACATCTATTGTTGTGGGGTCATCTTGGGAATATGGTTTTACTTTTCCTTGACTTGTATGTGAAATATTTACTCTGAAGACTAGAGCTATTTAAAAGTTTATTACTTAATATTTATGGAGTAAGTTGTATAGAAACATATGATAAGGTTTCTGTTATTTTTTGTGTCTTGTCTTAGAGAGAATATATGGAAACCAGCTGACATATTCAGTACTCTGGGAGAAAGAGAACGTGATAGAGGTTTGTTGGAAGCAAAAAAAGCCCAGTGGAGGAAAGAGCTTGGTAGGTAATTATTGCACATTTTATTATAGTTTTGTTGGCTTAAGGAATGTATATTGAGGATGAAGTACATCTTGCAGTATGATATTATCAAAAACCTTGTTTTATAACATTCACCATCTAGAGTAGTTTTCTGCAAGTGGCATAAGAAACTTTGTGATTTCACATTCCCTTATGTTATACCTTTTTGTTTTCTGCTCTGTGGTGTGCACCAAAAGCCACAGATGAACATTAGTATCATCAGTACCCTTCTGGAGCTCAAAGATTCCTAAACATTTCTCATTTCCTGAGAATCCATTTTAATATTTTTCCATTACAGAAATTCTATGGGTTAAAGATGGTTTTATTTAAAAATAATTCATTTTAAAAATTAAAACATTCTAATCAAGAATCATCAATATGATATCAATCAGTATATCCCATACAAAAATAAGCTTATTTCTTTTCTTCAGTCTGTAGACATCATAACAGAAAAAGTTATAATTTCTGTTAAGTAGGGTCTTAAGGTAAGTAAGATAATAACTAAGAAACTCCTGTTACTTCTTGGACTAGACTTAGGGTCCAGGTATCAGAGTTTGGAAAATACATGAGGTAATAGTTGTACTTGGGAATAGTTGTACTAAAAGCATGAAGATGGGATTCACTGTCCACTGAACTGGAAAGTCCTACCAGTTAGTCACAACCCTTCAGGACAGGTGATCTAGAAAAAGATAAGCGAAGAAATAGGGAATGAATTGATGTTGGAAGTCAAAGTAATAGAATAATAAAGAAATTAAATGTATGGTAGCAGTATCAGAAGGTTTGGAGATCTGATGTGTTTTATATCATAATTGCAGCTTTAAATGTTTGTTCAGTACAAATTTGGACACATGATTTTTTGTACCTTTTCAGCAGTTACAAATAATAATGGCTGACATTTATTAAATATTTACTTTGTGTGAGGCCCTATACTGAAAATAGACATCATCATTGCTCTGATTTCACAGAATAAAAAATGGGGTTTAGAGGGATGAACATCATTCTGCCTTCAGTCACACAGCCGGGAAGTGGTTGAACCTGAATTTGACCCCAGGGTTCTCTGACTCCAGAGTTCTAGCTTTTAAGCCTTTTAGTAATAATTAAATGAACATTACTGTAGAGTAGAACCTCACAGTAATTAGCATAATATAAAATATGTTCTGAAAAAATTGCTCCTTATTTATAATTGTAGTAAAACAAACATTTTTACATCCATTTATGCCATACTTAAATTTGGTTCTGATTAAACATTTTCTTTTATTCCATATCCTTAAAATTCTTCTCTGTCTTGTGAGTTAATCTCCTTCTTAAAAAACAGTTTTGATCTGTGTTGGAATCCGCACTCTTTAAGAAGGTCATGATTTGTTTACGTCATTTTTTTTTTTTACAGTTTTTGTATATTTTTTTAAAAAGGACATTATTTACAGATGAACAGGTTGCTTTAAAGAAGAAAGAAAAAGACGCGTCTGAAAAATGGAATAATCCATGGAAAAAATCTGAAAGTGATAAAATAGTATGGGAAAAACTTCAAATTCTCGATCAGGCTAAGGTAAAAGTGTCAAAATCAGGCACTTATGGAATATAAAATACCTTAACTGCACTTTTTTAATGCTAAGCCTTGTTTATATCATACAGCTTTTTTTTTTTTTAATTTATTTATTTATGGTTGCGTTGGGTCTTTGTTGCTGCACGCGGGCTTTTCTCTAGTTGTGGTGAGCGGGGCCTACTCTTCGTTGCGGTGCACGGACATCTCATTGCAATGGCTTCTCTTGTTGTGGAGCATGGGTTCTAGGTGCACGAGCTTCAGTAGTTGTGGCTCACAGGCTCTAGAGCGCAGGCTTCGTAGTTGTGGTGCACGGGCTTAGTTGCTGCACGGCATGTGGGACCTTTCCCGACCAAGGCTTGAACCCGTGTCTCCTGCATTGGCAGGCAAATTCTTAACCACTGTGCCACCAGGGAAGTCCCTCATAAAGCTTATTTTTGAAGCTTATTCATTTTTTTAAAACTCACTTTTCATATGGTATTTTAAAACAACGTTATTTTGAATTAAATTATGACCTCAGCTACTCTGTTTGCATTCTGTAAATAGTCTTACTATGTTAGTAGGTGAGTGTAAAGGCCCCTGGCACCTCCTTTAGGCTCCTATAAAAGAGCTCCACGATGTTATAGATGACCACAAAACTCTACCACTGACCATGTGGTATTCACTACAAGGTTATCAAATCAAACATAAGTGATTGCTTATCAAACATAAGTATATACCATGTGTCCCTCGGGTAGTGCTTTGGGGACCTTTAAATTTTGCATGTATTTAATACTAGACAAAAAAGTACCCTTGTTTATCGTTTTGTTGTTAGACTTCTGCTAGCTATTCTAGCATTCTGTCACAGTCTCCCAGTCAGGTAATGGTGATCCAGGCTGACAGGCATTCACTGCCTAGAGCTAGTCAGATTTTAGAGGTAAGTTCTAAATGTCATTACTTTGAATATATAAGCTCTTTAGTACATGATGACTATATAACTTATTTTCCTTGAAGAAGTGAATATAAATACTCTTTTAAATCACCAGTTAATTTTTATTGAGTGCAGTATGCTCCTTAAATTTTTTTTTAATTTATTTATTTTAATTTTGGCTGCGATGGGTCTTCATTGCTGTGCGCGGGCTTTCTCTAGTTGCAGTGAGCGGGGGCTACTCTTCGTTGCGGTGCTTGGGCTTCTCGTTGTGGTGGCTTCTCACGTTGCAGAGCACGGGCTCTAGGCACGTGGGCTTCAGTAGTTGTGGTGCATGGGCTCAGTAGTTGTGGCTTGCGGGCTCTGGAGCACAGGCTCAGTAGTTGTGGTGCACGGGCTTAGTTGCTCTGCGGCATGTGGGATCTTCCTGGACCAGGGTTCAAACCCGTGTCCCCAGGTTCAAACCCGTGTCCCCTGCATTGGCAGGCGGATTCCTTTTTTTTTTTTTTAACATCTTTATTGGAGTACAATTGCTTTACATTATTGTGTTAGTTTCTGCTGTATAACAGAGTGAGTCAGCTATATGTATACACATATCCCCATATCCCCTCCCTCTTGCGTCTCCCTCCTACCCTCCCTATCCCATCCCTCTAGGTGGTCACAAAGCACCGAGCTGATCTCCCTGTGCTATGCGGCTGCTTCCCACTACCTATCTATTTTACATTTGGTAGTGTATATATGTCAATGCTACTTTCTCACTTCGTCCCAGCATCCCCTTCCCCTTCCCCATGTCCTCAAGTCCATCCTCTACATCTGCATCTTTATTCCTGTCCTGCCCCTAGGTTCTTCAGAACGATTTTTTCTTTTTTTTTTGTTTTTTAGATTCCATATACATGTGTTAGCATACGGTATTTATTTTTCTCTTTCTGACTTGCTTCACTCTGTATGACAGACTCTAGGTCCATCCACCTCACTACAAATAACTCAATTTCATTTCTTTTTATGGCTGAGTAATATTCCATTGTATGTATGTGTCACATCTTCTTTATCCATTCATCTGTCGATGGACACTTAGGTTGCTTCCATGTCCTGGCTATTGTAAATACTGGACAGGCAGATTCTTAACCACTGTGCCACCGGGGAAGCCCTGCTCCTTAAATTTTAAAAAAGTTATTAACTATTTCTTTTTTTCCTTCCTAATGAACATTTACATTTTAACAAATGTATTCTGAAAATAAGGCAGTAACCTAAAGGTATGATTCTGGTGGTAGACATTTTCAGTACTGGTAGAGTTCTTATAGAACCCCGCCAGTTAGATTGTTTGCATGGCAGCTTGTTCTGCTCCATATAGGACTGACTAGCTTACATCAGTTTATAGTCTGTTGATAATTTTACGTTAACAAAAGGAATGAAATATGAATTACGTTTTTCTGTGTTCCCAAAAGCACTTTGACCAAATGTTAAAAGGCAATAAATTAGTCTTTCTAGAAGTTATTTTGGAAAACTCTATAGTTCTGGATGATAATTCTAAGTTTTTAAAGTTTAGAAATTGATGCATGCACATACTACTAAAAACTGCAAATAAAACTACTCATGACGTCATTGAGAATCAGTTGTAAGCTTATTTACTTTTCAACATGAGGATTAAAAAAACTTTAATGCTAAAAATATTAGGTATTTCTGTTACCGAAATGTCAGTTGAAGTGTTAGCATGTCATTTATTATTGCTTATTTTGCATGGCTTTTTAGGTCATTTATTATCTGGGAGTAATCCATACTATGATTGTTAATGAGATAAAGAATTAACCATTTAAGGTGACTTTTAGTTTTTTTGCTTTTTTTTTTGAATGATAGCATGTGTCATTTTTTTTTTATAATCTAGAAAACCAGTAAAGTTATTTATATTTTAGAGTCAGAGATAGGGGTTGGGGATGGGAGAAAGACTAGAAAGGAAATCATATACTAAATCCAGGGTTGGACAACCAAGGATTAGAGTATGATTACCTATGCATATTTTTACTGTTTAAATGTAGTTTTTATGTATTTATGTGTGAATGCTGTAAGATAATGGAGAGGTGCTACTGGGGGGACATGAACTGCAACAAAAAAATCCCCCTTTAAATACCTGAAAGCAGTTGGTTTCATAAATCCCAGCCATAGCCACAACCATTTATATTATTTGAATATTAAGTTAACCTCTTAATGTAATTCAGAGGAGGAGAAATTTAGTTGCAAGCAGAATCATCAAGGCCAATTTTGTTAAAACATGAGATAATGCGGGGCTTCCCTGGTGGCGCAGTGGTTGAGAGTCCACCTGCCGATGCAGGGGACACGGGTTCGTGCCCCGGTCCGGGAAGATCCCACATGCCGCGGAACGGCTAGGCCTGTGAGCCATGGCCGCCGAGCCTGCGCGTCCGGAGCCTGTGGTCCGCAACGGGAGAGGCCACAACAGTGAGAGGCCTGCGTACCGCAAAAAATAAAAATTAAAAAAACATGAGGTAATGCATATTAAGTGCATAAGACAGTGGCTGACATATAACAAGTGTTTAATGAAAGTTTGCTCTAGTTATAATTTACAAAGCACAGGTCCATTCTGAACCCTGAGGCTGCTAAGAGTCAATCCTCTCACCATCTTCCTTTCCTCTCTCCTCTTCTTGATTCTCAGTCTTACTCCTCCTCCCCCAGTTGAATGGTCCTGTATTCTCTTTCCTGTATTGTTCAGCCCAAATGTTTTTTTACACTGTGCAGCTTAACATTTCTTTTTGTGTTTCTAAGAAATTTACTTATAGCCTCAGCCTTTGTGAGAATACGTCACCTCCATGAAACCTTGGCTTTCCCTAATGACTACCCCTTCCTGGGAAGCCTCTTAAGTGAAGGGAGTATATTCTAGCATACTAACATGGGATAGAAAGTGAGGTTATCTTTCTGCTAGCTTCTTACTGCTACCACCAGACCATAGTTGTGCAGTTAGCCAACAAAAAATTCCTCTTAATTTTCGGTGGTAAAAATTTGGTGGTAAAATATACATAACATCAAATTTACCCTTTTGTGGTGGTAAAATATACATAACATAAAATTTACCATTTTAATCATTTTTAAGTGTACAGTTAAGCGGCATTAAGTGCATTCACACTGTGTTGCAACCATCACCACTATCCATCTCCAGAATTTTTTAATCATTCCAAACTGAAACTATACCCATTAAATAGTAACTCCCCATTTCTCCCTCCCCTTAGCCCCTGGCAACCACCATTCTACTTTCTGTCTCTATGAATTTGATTATTCTCAGTATGTTTAGGTGGACTAACACAATATTTGTCCTTTTGTGTCTGACAGATTTCACTTAATGTTTAGAGGGTTCATCCATGTTGTAAACATGTATCAGAATTCCATTCCTTTTTAAGGGTGAAAATATTCCATTTTATGTATGATACTACATTTTGTTTATCCATTCATCCAAATGTTGATGGACATTTGAGTTGTTACCACCTTTTGGCTATTGGGAATAATGCTGTTATGAACCTTGATGTACAGATAATCTCTCCAAGTCTGTATTTGCAAGTCTTCTGGGTATATACCTATAAGTGAAATTGCTGGATCATATGGTAATTTTATGTTTTATCTTTTTATGTTAAATTTTTACCAGTTTTAATTTGATAATTTTATTTTTAATTGTTATACCGTTTCCACAGCTCCTGCACCATTGTGCATTCCCATCAGCAGTGCACAAGGGTTCTGATTACATCTTCACTAACACTTGTTTTTTTCTTTTTTTCTTTTGGTTGATAGCCATCCTAATGGATGTGGAGTGGCGTCTCGTAGTTCTGATTTACACTTCCCTAATGATTCTTGATGTTGAGCATTTTTTCATGTGCTTATTGGCCATCTGTATATCTTCTTTGGAGAGATGTCTATAAGTCCTTTGTGCATTTTTTTTTTAACATCTTTATTGGAGTATAATTGCTTTACAGTGGTGTGTTAGTTTCTGCTTTATAACAAAGTGAATCAACTGTACATATACATACACCCTCATATCTCCTCCCTCTTGCGTCTCCCTCCCACCCTCCCTATTCCACCCCTCTAGGTGGTCCCAAAACACTGAGCTGATCTCCCTGTGCTATGCAACTGATTCCTGCTAGCTATCTATTTTACATTTGGTAGTATATATAAGTCCATGCCACTCTCTCACTTCGTCCCAGCTTACCCTTCCCCCTCCCTGTGTCCTCAAGTCCATTCTCTACATCTGTGTCTTTATTCCTGTTCTGCCCCTAGGTTCTTCAGAATCTTTTTTTTTTTTTTAAGATTCCACATATATATGTTAGTTATACGGTATTTATTTTTCTCTTTCTGACTTTTTCACTCTGTATGACAGACTCCAGGTCCATCCACCTCACTACAAATAACTCAATTTCATTTCTTTTTATGGCTGAGTAATATTTCATTGTATGTATGTGCCACATCTTCTTTATCCATTCATCTGTTGATGGATATTTAGGTTGCTTCCATGTCCTGGCTATTGTAAATAGAGCTGCAGTGAACATTGTGGTACATGACTCTTTTTGAATTATGGTTTTCTCAGGGTATATGCCCAGTAGTGGGATTGCTGGGTCATATGGTAGTTCTATTTGTAGTTTTTTTTGTTTTTGTTTTTTTTTTGCGGTACGTGGGCCTCTCACTGTTGTGGCCTCTCCTGTTGCGGACCACAGGCTCCGGACGTGCAGGCTCAGCGGCCATGACTCACGGACCCAGCCGCTCCGCGGCATGTGGGATCTTCCCGGACCGGGGCACGAACCCACGTCCCCTGCATCGGCAGGCGGACTCTCAACCACTGCGCCACCAGGGAAGCCCTATTTGTAGTTTTTTAAGGAACCTCCATACTGTTCTCCACAGTGGCTGTATCAATTTACATTCCCACCAGCAGTGCAAGAGGGTTCCCTTTTCTCCACACCCTCTGCAGCATTTATTGTGTGTAGGTTTTTTGATGATGGCCATTCTGACTGGTGTGAGGTGATACCTCATTGTAGTTTTGATTTGCATTTCTCTAATGATTTGGGATGCTGAGCATCCTTTCATGTGTTTGTTGTCAATCTGTATATCTCCTTTGGAGAAATGTCTATTTAGGTCTTCTGTCCATTTTTGGATTGGGTTGTTTGTTTTTTTGATATTGAGCTGCATGAGCTGCTTGTGAATTTTGGAGATTAATACTTTGTCAGTTGCTTCATTTGCAAATACTTTCTCCCATTTTGAGGGTTGTCTTTTCGTCTTGTTTATGTTTTCCTTTGCTGTGCAAAAGCTTTTTAAGTTTCATTAGGTCCCATTTGTCTATTTTTCTTTTTATTTCCATTTCTCTAGGTGGTGGGTCAAAAAGGATCTTGCTGTGATTTATGTCATAGAGTGTTCTGCCTATGTTTTCCTCTAAGAGTTTGATAGTCTCTGGCCTTACATTTAGGTCTTTAATCCATTTTGAGTTTATTTTTGTGTATGATGTTAGGGAGTGTTCTAATTTCATACTTTTACATGTACCTGTCCAGTTTTCCCAGCACCACTCATTAAGGAGACTGTCTTTTATCCATTGTATATTCTTGCTTCCTTTATCAAAAATAAGGTGACCATATGTGTGTGGATTTATCTCTGGACTTTCTATCCTGTTGTTCCATTTATCTGTATTTCTGTTTTTGTGCCAGTACAATACTGTTTTGATTACTGTAGCTTTGTAGTATAGTCTGAAGTCAGGGCGCCTGATTCCTCCAGCTCCGTTTTTCTTTATCAAGATTGCTTTGACTATTTGGGTTCTTTTGTGTTTCCATACAAATTGAGAAATTTTTTGTTCTAATTCTGTGAAAAATGTCAGTGGTAGTTTGGTAGGGATTGCATGGAATCTGTAGATTGCTTTGAGTAGTACAGTCATTTTCACAATGTTGATTCTTCCAATCCAAGAACATGGTATATCTCTCCATCTGTTTGTATCATCTTTAATTTCTTTAATCAGTGTCTTACAGTTTTCTGCATATAGATCTTTTGTCTCCTTAGGTAGGTTTATTCCTCGGTATTTTATTCTTTTTGTTGCAATGGTAAATGGGGGTGTTTCCTTAATTTCTCTTTCAGATTTTCACCATTAGTGTATAGGAATGCAAGAGATTTCTGTGCATTAATTTTGTATCCTGAAACTGTACCAAATTCATTGATTAGCTCTAGTAGTTTTCTGGTAGCATCTTTAGGATTCTCTATGTATAGTATCATGTCATTGGCAAACAGTGACAACTTTACTTCCTCTTTTCCGATTTGGATTCCTTTAATTTCTTTTTCTTCTCTGATTGCTGTGGTTAAAACTTCCAAAACTATTTGAATAACAGTGGTGCAAGTGGACAACCTTGTCTTATTCCTGATCTTAGAGGAAATGGTTTCAGTTTTTCACCATTGAGGATGATGTTGGCTGTGGGTTTGTCATATATGGCCTTTATTATGTTAAGGTAAGTTCCCTGTATGCCTACTTTCTGGAGGGTTTTTATCATAAACGGGTGTTGAATTTTGTCGAAAGCTTTTTCTGCCTCTATTGAGGTGATTATATGGTTTTTCTCCTTCAGTTTGTTAATATGGTGCATCACATGGACTGATTTACGTGTATTGAAGAATCCTTGCATTCCTGGGATAAAAATATGGAATGCTTCACGAATTTGCGTGTCATCCTATGTAGGGACCAAGCTCATCTTCTCTGTATTGTTCCAATTTTAGTATATGTGCTGCCGAAGCAAGCACCTTTGTCCATTTTTGAATTGGATTTTCTTTTTTGTTGAGTAGTAGGAGTTCTTTACATATTCTGGTTATTAACTCCTTATCAGGTATATAATTTACAGGTATTTCCTTCATGAGTTGACTTTTCACTCACTTCATAGTGTCCTTTCTTGTACAAAAGTTTTTAATTTTGATGAAGTCCATTTTACCTATTCTTTGTTTTTGTTGCCTGTGCTGTTGGTGTCATATCTAAGAAATCATTGCCAAATCTAACGTTGTGGAGCTTCCCCCTATGTTTTCTTCTAAAGGAGTTTTATAGTTTAGATCTTTGATCCATTTTGAGTTAATTTTTATATAGGTGTAAGGTAACGGTCCAGCTTCATTCTTTTGCATGTGGATATCCAGTTTTCCCGGCGCCAGACTCTTCTTTCCCTATCAAATCATCTTGGCACTCTTGTCGAAAATCATTTGACTGTATATGAAAGGGTTTATTTCTGGGCTCTCCATTCAGTTCATTTGTTCTGTATGTCTGTCTTTATGCCACTGTTTCACTGTTTTGATTACCATACCGGGGGCAGAGGTCGGTGGGACGTTGCACCAGCCTGAGGCGCGCCGTGCGTTCTCCCGCGGAAGTTGTCCCTGGATCCCGGGACCCTGGCCGTGGCGGGCTGCACAGGCTTCCGGGAGGGGAGGTGTGGAGAGTGACCTGTGCTTGCACACAGGCTTCTTGGTGGCGGCAGCAGCAGCCTTAGCGTCTCATGCCCGTCTCTGGGGTTCGTGCTGTTAGCCGTGGCTCGCGCCCGTCTCTGGAGCTCCTTTAAGTAGGGCTCTTAATCCCCTCTCCTCAAGCACCAGGAAACAAAGAGGGAAGAAGTCGTCTCTTGCCTCTTTGGCGGGTCTAGACTTTTCCCCGGGCTCCCTCCCGGCTAGCCGTGGTGCACTAACCCCTTCAGGCTGTGTTCACGCTGCCAACCCCAGTCCTCTCCCTGGGATCCGACCGAAGCCCGAGCCTCACCTCCCAGCCCCAATCTGCCCCGGCGGGTGAGCAGACAAGCCTCTCGGGCTGGTGAGTGCCGGTCGGCACCAATCCTCTGTGCGGGAATCTCTCCGCTTTGCCCTCCACACCCCTGTTGCTGTGCTCTCCTCCGCGGCTCCGAAGCTTCCCCCCTCCACCACCCGCAGTCTCCCTGCGAAGGGGCTTCCTAGTGTGTGGAAACCTTTCCTCCTTCACAGCTCCCTCCCACTGGTGCAGGTCCCATCCCTATTCTTTTGTCTCTGTTTATTCTTTTTTCTTTTGCCCTACCCAGGTACGTGGGGAGTTTCTTGCCTTTTGGGAGGTCTGAGGTCTTTTGCCAGCGTTCAGTGGGTGTTCTGTAGGAGTTGTTCTATGTGTAGATGTATTTCTGATGTATCTGTGGGGAGGAAGGTGATCTCCGCGTCTTACTCTTCCACCATCTTCCCCCTCTCTGTAGTAAGGTTTGAAATCAGAAAGTGGTTAAGTCCTCCAATTTTCTTTTTCAATATTATTTCACCTATTCAGGGTTCCTTGAGATTCCATATGAATTTTAGGATGCATTTTTCCATTTCTGCAAAAAACATCAAGATTTTCAGAGGGTTTGCTTTGAATCTGTAGCTTGCTTTAGGTAATCCTGACAATACGAAGTCTTCCTATTCATGAAGGTAGGGTCTTTCCATTTATTGATATTTGTGTCTTTAATTTCTATCAGCAATGTTTTGTAGTTTTCAGTGTACATGTCTTTGGCCTACTTATTCCTAAGTATTTTATTCTTAGTATTTGGTGCTATTGTACATGGAATAGTTTTCTTTATTTTATTTTCCCAGATTGTTCATTGTTAGTGTATAGAGATGCAACTGATTTTTTTCTCCTGGTTTTGTATCCTGCAACTTCGCTGAGTTTGTTTTATTCTAACAGTTGTGTGTGTGTGTGTGTGTGTGTGTATAGACTCTTGAAGGTGGTGGTTATTGTGCAGCATATGAGTTTGATGTGGATCCTTTTGGTATTATATTTTCTTAATGAGTAGATACACAAACACCAGTCTGCATTAATGCCCAAGATATTCATATATAATAATCATCACTATATTACGTATATTTTATCTTTTCCATTGTTTGGCATTTCAACTTTCTGACTTTTAAAAATATTATGTATTATTTCTGACACACAGAAGGATATGTTGACCTTAAAAAACAAAAGAGCAAGTTATTTTACCAGCAACATGAGTTTATTTGGGAATAGTAGACAGTTGTAATTCAGGACAAGCAAACTGTGACAAACCTTAGGCAAGTTTGGAGAACAGAGGAGAGGAACTTGATTTTGTAGAGGAAAGGAGGAAATTGGGGAGGGCTGTGGTAGCTGCAGGTGGTGGGAAGCTTGTTGCTAGTGAGAAGGAAATCTTGGTGGGGTCTGTAAGCTGTGGTGAGTCATATATGGGTGAGAGCTCCACCTTCAGGGCTTTCTGACTCCATTTTAAATGAGGTTTCCTTTATTTTTCACAGGTATAAAGGATAATCCATAAAACATTTCTATCCATGTTATGTACCAAAAAGAGCTCATTATAGCATGGTTCAGAGTTCAACAAGAATTTCTCTAGATTTATAGCACTTACAGGACAGGATTTTTTTTAATAGTTGGTCACAACCCAGTAGAATAAAAATTGAATGCCTAGAACCTTTATATTCCATTTGTTGTCAAGTTACTTTAGAATTCTGAGAAGAGTGTTTGTGAATTATGAAGCCCTTTCCACAACAGAAATGGGTTGTGACTAAGTTATAAACTAGTACCAGTCCACTGATGGCCTAATTTCAGAAGAAAGAAATACAATAGCTTGACTAAAATGAATCAGTCCTAGCTAAAGTTTCCCTTTGCCTCTCTATACTGGCATTCTTGGAATCAGAGGAATCCTATCTCAGTCCTCCAAAATTAAACTTTATGGAAGGAAATCCTCTTCCTTATTCAAAACTGGTGGGGGGGATCCCCTGGCGGTCCAGTGGTTATTAGGACTCCGTGCTTCCACTGCACAGGTTTGATCCTTGGTCAGGGAACTAAGATCCCACATGCTGCATGGCGGGGCCAAAAAAAGAAAAGGAAAAAAAGCAAACAACTGAGTGGGTCTCTTTGCCTTATCAGAAAGATTTAATAATTAAATAAAATAAGGAAATTGATTTGTTTGAGGGCCTGTTAGGATCCAGGAAGTGTACTAAGTACTTCATATACCTGTGAATCCCCTTTTAGAATAAGAAGCAGAACTTACTAACAACTAAACAGGTGGAGGAGAACACTGAGAGTAAGTTGTGTACGCCAATTACCCATAACACTAAACCTAGATAAATCTCTCTTAAGTTAGGAAAAGAACAAAATAAACCTAAATTAGAAGAAACAGATCATGAAAATAAGGAATTTTCCCACCAGCTGTTGGTGGGAATGTAAATTAGTATAGCCATTATGGAAAACAGGATGGAGTTTCCTCCAAAAATTAAAAACAAAACTACCATACAATCCAGCAGTTCTACTCTGGATATTCTTCCAAAGGAAAAAAACCACTAAATTGAAAAGGTACATGCATCCCATGTTCATTGCAGTTTACAATAGGGGACATAAAGAAGCAACCTAGGGTCTATCGATAGATGAATGGATAAAGATGTGGTGTATGTATATAATGGCATGTTACTCAGCCATAAAAACAAATGAAACCTTGCTGTTTATAAAAACATGGACAGACCTAGAAGTCTATCTGCTTACTTCACTTATGCTAAGTGAAGTAAGAGAAAGACGAAGAGTACTATATGATTTCACTTATATGTAGAATCTAGGAAACAAAACAAATGAACAGAACATAATGAAGCAAACAGACTCATAGATACAGAGAATAAACAAGTGGTTTTGCTAGAGGGGAGGGGGGTGGGGGCATAAGTGAAACAGGTGACAGAAATTAAGAGGTATGAGCTTGTAGTTAAAAAATATGAGTCATGGAAATAAATGTACAGCATGGGGAATATAGTCAATAATACTGTAATAACTTTGTATGGTGACAGATGGTAACTAGACTTGTGATCATTTTGTAATGTATAGAAATATTGAATCACTATGTTGTGCACCTGGAACTAGCATAGTGTTGCAGGTCAGTTTTACTTAAATTTAAAAATTAAAAAAAAAGGAAAGAAAATAAGGGCACCAGTTGGTGAAATATATAATGAGTGAAAATGGCATTGCAGGTAGAGAGTGAATCATTAGTAAGTTAATATATTATGCCAATAATTATGAAAACTTAGATGAAGTGGGTAAATTACTGGAAAAGTTATAACTTACAGGAACTGACATAAAAATAAGTAAAAAGCTTGAATAATTATGTAACCATTAAAGTAATTGTAGATCTGGGTAAAAAAAACTTTCCCACAAGGAGAACAAAATGCCCACATGGTTTTACTGACAGTTTCTACCAAACTTTAAAGAAATAAATCCCAAATTTATTCAGCTTTCCAGGCAGTAGAAATATGAAATGGCCCCCAATTCATTCTGCAAGCCCAGTATAAACTTGGTATTAAAGCCAGAAAAATAACAAAAAAGGAAAATTAGGTTTATTTCATTCATGAATATACACACAAAAATTCTAAAAAAGTATATTAACAAGTAAAATTTGATAATGTGTAAAAAGGTAATATATCATGACTACGGTTCATAATGGGTTAAGGGAATTTTTAAAAATCTGCAAGTATAGTGTACCATTTTAACACAATAAAACAAAACATTTTAATAGATGCAGGAAAAGCATTTGATAAAACTCAAAGCCAGTTTGTTAAGGACAGTATTTCAGGCAATTAAACTAGAAGGAATTTCCAATTGAGTATTTAAAAAAAAAAAACAACCACCCTATAGCGAACATCATACTAAATGAGAAATTTTAGTAGTAGTCCCTTTAAAATTAAAAATTAAATAAAATGCCCATATTATTATTACTATGTTATTGGTAGTCCTAGCCAGTATAGCAAGACAAATTAAAAGTCTTAAGAACTGGAAAGGAAAAAATAAAACTGTAGCAGTTTGTCATTTATATAGAAAACCCAAAAAATCTATGGGCAAAATATTTTAGAAATTAAAAGTGAGAATTAAGGGCTTCCCTGGTGGCGCAGTGGTTGAGAGTCCACCTGCCGATGTAGGGGACATGGGTTCGTGCCCCGGTCCGGGAAGATCCCACATGCCGCGGAGCGGCTGGGCCGCTGAGCCATGGCCACTGAGCCTGCGCATCTGGAGCCTGTGCTCCGCAACGGGAGAGGCCACAACAGTGAGAGGCCCGCGTACTGCAAAAAAAAAAAAAAAAAAAAAAAAAACCGAAAAAGTGAGAATTAGTAATTTGCTAGGCCATAAAGTCTCAACAAATTTCATAGGTTTAGATTACACAGAATATGTTATCTGATCACAGTGGAATTAAGCTAGATATCAGTAACAAATAACAAAATTTCCAAATGTTTGATATTTAAGCAGTAGTCTTTTAAGTGAAAGAAAACTCAGAATTAGAAAGTGTGTTGAACCGAATGATGATGAAAATATATATGAGAACATATGAGCTTCCTGTGCTTGGATGTTTATAGGCTTAAATGCATTTCTTGGAAGAGAAAGACTGAAAGCAAAACATAAATGATCTAAGTATTCATTTCAAGAAGTTAGAGAAAGAATTGCAACAGTTAAACCCAAAGGAAGTAGAAGGAAGGAAATAAGATCAGAATAGTTGGATGCAAGCGGCCCTCTGTATCTGTGGGTGCCAGATCCATAGATTCAACCAATCTCGGACTGAAAATGTTTGGAAAAAACTTCCAGATGCCATGAGTCTTAATAAGATACTTAACACCTCTGTGCCTTAGTTCTCATTTCTTTAAAAATGATGCCTACCCCATAATTTTATCATGGAAATTAATGTATATAAAATGCCCAGCAGTGCTTGTAACAGAGAGAGTGTTGTCAGCCAATTCGTATTATTATTGTTATTATTGTGAGGGCTAAAAAAGATAACATACATAAAGTTCTTTATGAAAATGTATAATAAAGTAATTAGTCAGTTAAAAAAAAAAAAGAAAAAGGAAAATATCAGGGAAAAAATATTCCAGAAAGTTTCAAAAAGCCAAACTTCAATTTGCTATGCACTGGCAACTAGTTACATAGCATACACATTCTGTTAGGTATTGTAAGTAACCTAGAGTTGATTTTAAATACACATGAGGATGTGCATAGGTTACATGCAAATACTACACTATTTTATATAAGGGACTTGAGTATCTGCCAGTTTTGGTATATTCAGGAGGTCCTGCAACCCAGTACCCCACAGATACCAAGGGACGATTGTGTTAGTAAAATTGGAAAATAAGGAAAAGACTGAACAGATATGGCCAATAAGCACATGAAAACCAGGATTTTAGCCACGTGCACAACTGTGTAGTCCTGGTTCCAGAGATTTTACAGTTACTTTCAAGTTCAGAGTACTCCAGCCCACCCTCCAAAATGATTGTAGCTCTTGGTTGTGCTGCTCTTCCTCTTGGAAGATCTGTTTTTTTCTAGCCCAGTGTCCTGAAACCACCCACCACCCAGAAGCATGCCTTTTATGCGTACTGAGTGGACAAGATGAGTAGGTGGACAGACTGTCTAAAGTAGGGAGGCTTGGTGTCTGGGCTTGGGAATCATGCACTGGCAAGCAGGACTATTGTGGACCATGGCAAAGTCACCACTGAGTGTTCTCCTTTCACAGACATGCATTTTTAGACTGCTTTAAGGGGAGAATTAAATGAAACAGAACTAAGCATGTCTAGGTGACCATTTGAAAAGCCTCTACTTTCAGTTCTGATATAGCAGCTGCCATTCATACAGCATTTATATTAGGAGTAAGACTAGCAGTTTCTAACATAGAAGAACTTGAAGGTAGCTAAAGATTTACATTAGGAACCTGTAACATTAGGAACTGTTTGTGGGGAAGTGTGTATTGAGTACCTGTGAAAATGAGTTTTCACTCAAGGCTGTCACTTGAGAATAGGCTCAAAATAGGTGTTTAGAAAAGGAGCTTTTATGTAGGGGAAGGGGCATCTGAGGTCAATAATGTGAAAGAGAGAAAGTGAAAAAGTGAGTGAACCTAGAGAAAGAGGGTTCTTAGCCATGTTGAAGCATTAACAGAAGGGAGGTGCTAGATCATCATCAGAACACATTTGTTACACAGTGAGTCTTGCATTTTACACACATTTGCCTTACTCAGGTTTCAACTAAAATGAGCTCAGTAGTCAAAAGGGAGTTTTCATTTACCTACCACCTCTCCCACCCCCCAGATCCTTATACTTTCATTCCTGTAACTGAATGCACGTGGGGGAAGACTTGTAAAAAAGAAAGTAATAATTTAAAGAGTTTTCTAGTCGGTTGGAGAAGTGAAATGACTTATTCAGGTGGCAAGCAAGTAAAACAAGGATGTAAGTCATCCTTGAGTAAGAAGTTGAAGACTGAATTGGAAGAACTGATTATTAAATTTTCCACAGGGTTGTAAATATAAGACATGTATATAAAGCATTTGATGAGGATTTTAGGAATTTTCAAGGGTATTTTGTGTCTTATCCTTGAATAATTGGAAACCCCACCAAAATTTGAAACCAGATCTGGTTACATCAGACTTAAGAAACAGATTACAGAATTCTATGTTGATTCAATGCCATATTGTGAATTTGTTTTTTTTTCTGGCCATGCCATGTGGCTTCTGGGATCTTAGTTCCCCGACCAGGGATTGAACCCGCTCCATTGGCAGTGAAATTGCGGAGTCCTAACCACTGGACTGCCAGGGAATTCCCTGTGAATTTCTTATAAGGAGTTCAAAGGGTCCTTTTTTTTTTTTTTCCAGTTAGACCTCTAAAATAACATTTCTAAAATTAGAAGAACTGTTAAATCACTTACCTGAAGAAAATGCTCCTTTTGAAGTAGTTCTTTTAGGCTTAAATAAATAGGGTTGGTTTTTATCTGTTTTAAAATGTGTGAGAGCACCTGCGATACTAAGATTTTTCCTTTTTGTGTAAGTATTTCCTTTGATCAAAGCAATTGGTTGAAAACTAATGAGCTTTGCCATTATATTATTCTGTCAAACTTTTAAAAATTATGTCCTGTAGTTATGTCATGTAACAAAATGTTTTGTTGCTTAGCTCTTGCATTTTAGGACAGTTTGAGTAGAATATATGCTTTCCTTTTTGTTAAAGCGTACTAAACTCTCATAAGTTAAAGGAACAATAAATTTTTATGCTACTGTTTTTATTTTTCTTAGAATTCAAGGACTTAATCTGGACACAATATATTTTTCTTAGTGAAATGTCATAGATCATGCTAGGGCTGTAGCAGCAGAAATGGGAACAAAAGGTATCCAAAAGAGGCATTATGATTCAGTAAGAGAAAGCCTCTGGCTGTATTATATCCTCCTGGCTCTTGGTCCCAAAGCAATGTTTTTGTATTCTGAAGCCAAGTGTTAAACAGTATTTATCTATTTCAGTTTATCAGTGATTCCTTTCAAAGTAAATGAGACTATATTAGGATAGAAATTTGAAAATCTTATAATTGGTTTGGAGAAAATTTTCTATTTTTCATTAGAAAATTTCCTTTCTTTACGTTTACTTAGTTATCTTATATCCTTCTGCTAGTATGTGTTACAAATATATGATTCTGAAAATTAGAATATATCTACTTAATTCTTGTATACTTGAATTTTTTTAAGTATTATTATTTATACATTTATTTATTTATTTATTTTTGACTGCATTTGGCCTTTGTTGCGTGTGAGCTTTCTCTAGTTGTGGTGAGCGGGGGCGGGGGGGGGGGGGCGCTACTCTTTGTTGTGGTGCATGGGCTTCTTATTATGTTGGCTTGTCTTTGTTCCGGAGCATGGGCTCTAGGCACGCAGGCTTTAATAGTTGTGGCACGCGGGGGCTCAGTAGTTGCGGCTCACAAGCTGTAGAGTGCAGGCTCAGTAGTTGTGGCACACGGGCTTAGTTGCTCCGGGGCATGTGGGATCTTCCTGGACCAGGGCTTGAACTTGGGTCCCCTGCATTGGCAGGCGGATTCTTAACCACTGTGCCACAAGGGAAGTCCCTCGAATTTTTTTGTTTAAAATTATTGCTTCTCTTAGAGTTAAATACCTTTCCACGTTAAATCTATATAAATTATTTGGAAAGATTTGTAAATATAAAGTGGTTACAAAAAGAGGTAAACTTTTGATGGTATTGATGACTTGTTTAGGAAGCAGTACTGACGGAGCGCCCTTTCAGTGCTGTGAAACAAGAACAGCAGAGAAAATGGATTGAAGAGTTGAACAAGCAAATAGAGGATGACCGGCAAAAAAAAGTAGAGGAAAAAATTATATCTTCAAAGGTAATTTATGAAGTTTTATCGGTATAAAGGGGGAAAAATAATTTCAGAGTCTCTAATCATAAACTTAAAAGTGTCCTGAAACTGTTTGACAAGAGTATTCAAATTATTCCATATTTGCTCTTGTGAACCTTTCGTTGAATGAATTCAGTGTGATTTTGCATAGCTTCTTGTAACTAACGTTTTAGAAATTTCCTGGTTCTTTGAATTTTTCATATTCTCCAAGCTTAATTGTCTAAATGTATATGGGATCAATACAGGATACAGTTTTGTTAATCTTTATGATGCTTGTTCTGTTGTGTGGTGACTTTTAGAAATGTTTGTCATTTGAGATTTTAAACATAAGAGTTGGAAGAGTTCTTAGCAGTTCTTATTTGTCGTGATTAGGGTGAGGAGCATGACAGATGGGCAATACATTTTGATTCATTCAAGAGCTGTCCTGGTTCTCAGTCTCAGCTGTCCTCTCGGTCAACACAAACACAACCAGAGTACTTCTGTGTCTCTCCGGACGCTCAGGACCTGGCTGATATCAGCAGTCTGTATACACCTACAACGGGAAGCCAGGTTGAACCTTCAGAGGAGGAGCACGTAGCAAGACCTGTTAGAGACGTGGCTGTGGAAAGCAGTAAGAAAAGGAAGTAAGTGCCTCCTTCAGCACCTGTTGGTGTTTAAGGAGGTCTGTGTGCCTTTTTAGGATTGTTGTTGTATTTGTATCTTAATTGGTTTCAGGTTTGGTGTTTTTCTTTACAGTAGAAATGACTAGTAGAT
This sequence comes from Tursiops truncatus, assembly GCF_011762595.2. NCBI lineage: Eukaryota > Metazoa > Chordata > Mammalia > Artiodactyla > Delphinidae > Tursiops > Tursiops truncatus. The sequence goes on from NC_047043.1 coordinate 70,466,945, forward strand.
ACATTTCAAACAAAAATGACTTAGCACCTTGTTAAACCCACCTTTTGGAGGTTTTAAATAGCTAATGGATCTGTCTTGCCAGCTTTCTCCGTTCTATGACTGCTCTTTTGGACCCAGCTCAAATTGAGGAACGAGACAGGAGACGACAAAAACAGTTAGAACATCAGGTATTGCATTGTCAAATGTTGTTCTTTGCCTTAATCATTAGTAGTCATGGGCTAGATACCTAAGTAAATGGAAATTAAAATTCCAGTATAAACTTACAGAACAGGCCCTGCACAATCCTGTGATGAATCTAATCCCTACACCAACTGGCATTATATTAGAATTATACTTATGTTGAGAACCAGACAGTATCATGTAGTACAGCCACCTGCCTTCCAAGGAAGAAGGTCTTTAATGTTTAGGTTGTGTATCTGAAATGACACTAAATCTTAAGTTGGTATTGGATATTTTTTTCTCCAATTCTCCTGAATTCTGTTCAGGATGAGAATTAGTTCTTTGAAAGGGAAATAGATGCAAGGGATTGAAGTAGAATTATGATTAAGAAATCTAATGGATAATATAAGAAAGGAAACTAAGATTAAAATTTTGTCCTAATTTTAGTCTAATACTAAAGGGACTTAAATATCCAGTAATTCGGCAAATCTCTACTATATGAAGAATTTGGCTTAGTTAATATGGTTACTTGCAGTCGGTTAAGTGAACAGACATTTATAGAGCATCTGCTATTTTTACCAGGCACTATGTATGCTAAGCACTGAGATTGTTTCTTCAGTTGTTTTTCTCTTAGTTCTTCTATGAGCCCTCTTGGGATTAAAGAAAAAGCATGTAAAACTTGATGGGAGATGGGAAAAATACATTGGAAACCTGACATTTTAATTTAACTCATATATGTATTACTCTCTATATATTGATAAACATTTTTGAAACACCAGATGCTTTATGGATTTTTTAAAAATCTATGACAATAATTTACGTTACTGTTTATGACTAGAAAGCCATCACTGCTCAGGTAGAAGAGAAGCGCAAGAAGAAGCAGCTTGAAGAAGAGCAAAGAAAGAAGGAGGAACAAGAGGAGGAGCGTCGTTTAGCACGGGAACAAGAAGAGATGCAGAAACAGTATGAAGAAGATATACTTAAGCAAAAACAAAAGGAAGTAGGTATTTATATCCTAACTAACATTTTAGAGTAAAAATGGGTGTGTTGTTTTTGGGGTTTTTTTTAAACTTGTTTTTGGCTGCGTTGGGTCTTTGTTGCTGTGCGTGGGCTTTGTCTAGTTGTGGTGAGCGGGGGGCTACTCTTTGTTGCGGCGCGTGGGCTTCTCATTGCTGTGACTTCTCTTGTTGCGGAGCATGGGCTCTAGGCGCGCGGGCTTCAGTAGTTGCAGCATGCAGGCTCAGTAGTTATGGCACACGGGCTCTAGAGCGCAGGCTCAGTAGTTGTGGCGCACAGGCTTAGTTGCTCCACGGCATGTGGGATCTTCCCGGACCAGGGATAGCACCTGTGTCCCCTGCATTGGCAGGCAGATTCTTAACCACTGCGCCACCAGGGAAGTCCCTGGGTGTGTTTTTAAAGAAAAAATAACCAGAACATTTGCATGTGTTTTGAAGTTGTGAAACTATGCAGAAACATTAAAGCTTTGCATAAAGAAGGTTTTGAAAGTAGGAGGGAAGCTGGAGGTTTTATTGTTTCAAATGATTGATTCACAAATGCTGTACTCCTTGGGTTTCTTTCTGCTAAGAAGGTCAGGATGAGTTATTACAAAATAAAACAAAAGTTATCCATTTGCTTGATTTTTAAATGTTTTCTAAGCAATGATTATACTAATAAATTTCTAAATAGGTTAAGAGAAATGATTGGCCTTTCTGTCTGTATCCACTTGTGAACAGGAGCATTTACTTGCAGAGTCATTGGCTGGGATTGATGATAGAGTTTGTTGCTGTGTTAGAGGATTCCTCTGTGCTAAGTAAGGGTCTATTAAAAAGAGTAGATATCTGGTTGGCTAGGAGAACCCCTATATTAAGTGGTACAGTCTGCATAGGTATGGTGATGTCAAGTGCCATGTTTGAGTGGGCCTGACAAAGAGCAAGTTATACAATGATATTTGATTGCCAAAGGTTCCTGAGGTCTACAGAGCAGACTATACAGCACTCCCCCTGGAGCTGGGAGGTGGCGCTGAGAGACTGCCTTTTCTTGCCGTTTCCCACTTGAAACCTTTACTTCAGAGTTAGCTGATGAAGGTACAAATGATTTAGGTTCTGATTTCATTATGTTGAATAGGCTGAGCCAACTACACCTATGAAATAACTACATATGTGAAAAAAATCAAAGTGTGATTTGCTTGAATTGCAAAAAATGGCTGTAAGTCTTGAGTCTTACCTCTTATTATCTATTTTTTTATCTTAATAAAATTCAGGTGGAATTGACTGTTGGTTTTAGAAGTTTTGAAAACTTTATAGCATGGGTAAAAGAGTGTTTGTATTTGTGGTCTAATAATACAGCTGTAGAAAAAGATACTAAAATGTAATCTGTAAAAGGGAGGGAACTTTGTTCTCTTGGCTTCTCTACTCCCAGTATCATGAATAGTGCCTGGCACATAGTAGGAGCTTAGAAAATATCTACTGAGAGAAAATATTCAAGTCTGTACGTTTGATAATTGTATTTAATTAACTTTGCGCACTTCAATATTGATAGGAAATCATGACCCTTAAGACAATTGAACTGTTCCAGACGATGCAGAGAGCGCAGGAGTTGGCACAGAGACTGAAACAAGAACAGAGAATCCGAGAATTGGCTCAAAAGGGACATGACACTTCTAGATTGATTAAAAATCTTGGCAGTAAGCACTGGACTAGAATTTTATTTATAATATTTCTTGAAAATTTTAAATAATTGCCTATTTTTAATACCTTTAAACACCTGTTAACTAAATATTTTTTGAGGAATTTCAGACTTTGAACTAATGTAAAGTTATAATGCTTACTTGGGAAATTGCCTTAAGAGTAGAACTAAATAATGTTATAATTTTCAGTATCTTTTCACATACATTTTCTTACATTTTCCTCACAATAGGTAAAATGTATACTTTTGTACCCATTTTTACAGAGGTATCCATTAAGTGATCTCCCAAAATTCAGTAAGGGATAAGAATGCTGATAGCTTTTTGTAAGAAACTTTAGGCTAGCCCTTCTAAATTTTTATTGCAGTGTTTGCACTGCTTGATTAAACTAAGAGTCTTGTGTGTATTTAGTTGCTGCTATGTCATTTTATCACATAACTTATTTCTCTTGCCAGTTGATACAATACAAGTGGAATATAATGCATCTACTGACAACATTGCAAATTCAGGACATGGCTTGGATAAAATCAGTGGTAAAATGAATGCATATATCAGCTCTACAGCCTCTCCGAGGAAGGACACTGGTGTGCAAACGGGTACTGGTATAAATTGTGATTTGGCTTAAAATTTACTTAAAATTTAAGTCACAATTAGAAGTAAGTTAAATTAATTTAAAATGTAAAGGAATTTGAGGTTTTCAGTACGAGTTAGGAAATAAAGGTATTTCTTGGTTTTTAATTTCTCTATAGCAGCTTTATTAAGATATAATTTACATAGTATAAAATTTACCCTTTTAAAGGGTACAATTCAGTGTTTTTTAAAAGAGCACAATTCAGTTTTTATATTCATAGTTGTGCAGCTATCACCGTAATTAACTTTAGAACATTTTTATCACTCCAAAAAGAAACCCTGTACCCATCGACAATCATTCTCCATTTCCTCTCTCCCCTCTATTCTTGGGCAACCACCAGTTTACTTTCTGTCTCTCTAGATTTGTTTGTTCTGGACATTTCATATAATTGGAATCATATCATATGTGGTCTTCTCTGTCTAGATTCTTTCACTTAGTATGTTTTAAGTTTCATCCATATTGTTGCATGTAATAGTAAGTACTTCATTCCTTTTTATCACTGAATAATATTCCATTTTATGGATATACCACCACATTTTGTTTATTCCTTCATCAGTTGAGGACATTTGGGTTCCACTTTTTGGCTGTTGGAAATATGCTGCTGTGAACATTCATGTGCAAATTTTTGTGTAGACATAAATTTTCAGTGTCTTGGGGGAGAAGAGTAGCATTGCTGAGTCGTATAGTAACTGTATGTTTAGAATATTGAGGAACTACTAAATTGTGTTCCACAGCAGCTGTACCATTTTACATTCTCATCAGAAATGTATGAAGATTCCAATTTCTTTACATCCTTGCCCATACTTACTATTCTCATGGTTGTAAAGTGCTCTCTCATTATGATTGCTGACGTTGAGCATCTTTTCATGTGCTTGTTTTAAATTTTTACATAACTAATTAGGTAATATCCATGTTGGGTATCATTATCATAGGTCTCCATGCTTACTGTGAATCCTTTCAGCCCTCCATCCATGCGTCTAGGAAATATTTTTTCTTTTTTTACATAACTTCCAATAAATCTTTTCATTTTTTTTGTAAAATTGAGATATAATTGACACATAATATTAGTTTCAGGTGTACAACATAATGTTTGATATCTGTATATATTGTAAAATAATCACAATAAGAAGTCTAGTTAACATTCGTTACCATACAGAGTTACAGTTTTTTTTCTTGTGATGAGAACTTTGAAGATTTACTCTCTTAGTAACTTTCAAATATACAGTACAATATTATTACTATAGCCAACATTCTGTACATTACATCCCCAGACTTACTTATTTTACAACTGGAAGGTTGTACATTTTGCTCACGTCCCAACCACCCTCTCTGGCAGCACCAGTCTGTTCTCTGTATCTATGAGGTTTTTTTTTTTTTCCACCCAGATTCCACATATACCTGAGGATCATATGATACTTGTCTGTCTTTTTGACTTATTTTACTTAGCATAATGTCCCAGGTCAATTCATTTTGTTGGAAATGGCAAAATTTCATTCTTTTTCATGGCTAATATTCCATTGTGTGTATATACGTGTGTGTGTGTGTGTGTGTGTGTGTGTGTGTGTGTGTGTGTACACACAGTACATTTTCTTCATTCATTTATCAGTAAACACTTAGGTTGCTTCCATTTGTTGGCTATTGTAAATAATGCTGCAGTGAACAAAGTAATGCATATATTTCTTTGAGTTAGTGTTTTTATTTCCTTCAGCTAAGTACCCAGAAGTGGGATTGCTGGATCACATGGTTCTATTTTTAATTTTTAAGGAACTTCCAATACTATTTTCCGTAGTGATTGCACCAGTTTACATTCGCACCAACAGTGCACAAAGGTTCCCTCTTCTCCACTTCTTCACCAGCTCTTATTTCTTGTCTTTTTGATAATCGCCATTCTGACAGGTGTGAGGTGGTATTTCATTGTGATTTTTATTTGCATTTTCCTGATGATCAGGGATATTGAGCATCTTTTCACATATCCGTGTTGGCTATCTAGATGTTGCCTTTGGAAAAATGTCTATTCAGATATTCTGCACATTTTTTAATTGGATTTTTTTTTTGCTGTTGCATAGTATGACTTCTTAATACATGATACATGATTTGTATATATTTTCTCCCATTCAGCCTTTTCATCTTGTTGATGGTTTCCTTTGCTGTACAGGACCTTTTTAGTTTGATGGAGTCTCAGTTGTTTAGTTTTGCTCACGCTACCTTTGCTTTTTGTGTCAAATCCAAAAAATCACTGCCAAGACCGGTGTCAGAGAACTTACTGCCTAAGTTTTCCTCTAGAAGTTTTATTATTTCAGGTCTTACATTTAAGTCTTCAATCTGTTTTTAATTCATTTTTGTGTATGATGTAAAATAGTGGTCAAGTTTCATTCCTGTGCATGTGGCTGTCCATTTTTTCCAGTGCCATTTATTGAAGAAAATGTTGTTTCTCTTTGGATCTTTTGTTGTAAAATCATTGACCATATATGCATGGGTTTATGTCTGGGCTCTCTATTCTGTTTCACTGATCTATGTGTATGTCTTCATGCCAGTACCATACTCTTGATTACTACAGCTTTGTATTACACTCTGAAATCAGGAAGCATGATGCCTCCAGCTTTGTTCTTCTTTCTCAGGGTTGCTTTAGCTATTCAGGGTCTTTTGTGGTGCCATACAAATTTTATGATTGTTTGTTCTGTTTCTGTGAAAAATATCTTTGGAATTTTGATAGGGATTATGTGGAATCTGTAGATTGCTTTGGGTAGCATGGTCATTTTAACAATATTAATTCTTCCAGTCCATGAGCTTGGAATATGTTTCTATTTATTTGAGTCGTCTTCAGTTTCTTTCATTAGTATCTTATAGTTTTCAGTGTACAGGTCTTTCACCTCCATGGTTAAATTTATTCCTAGATATTTTATTCTTTTTTATGTACTTGTAATTGGGACTGTTGCAGTTGGAAATGGGATTGTGTTCTTAATTTCTCATTCTGACAGTTCATTATTAGTGTATAGAAATGCAGGAGATTTTTGTATGTTGATTTTGTATCCTGCAAGTTTACTGAATTCATTTGTTATTTCTAATAGGGTTTTTTTTGGTGGAGGCTTTAGAGTTTTCTGTATACGATATGTCACCTGCAAATAGTGACAGTTTTACTTTTCCCTTACAAATTTGGATGCCTTTTCTTTTTTTTTTAAGATGTTGGGGGTAGGAGTTTTTATTAATTAATTTATTTTTGCTGTGTTGGGTCTTCGTTTCTGTGCAAGGGCTTTCTCTAGTTGTGGCAAGTGGGGGCCACTCTTCATCGCGGTGCGCGTGCCTCTCACTCTCGTGGCCTCTCTTGTTGCGGAGCACAGGCTCCAGATGCGCAGGCTCAGTAGTTGTGGCTCACGGGCCTAGTTGCTCCGCGGCATGTGGGATCCTCCCAGACCAGGGCTCGAACTGTGTCCCCTGCATTAGCAGGCAGATTCTCAACCACTGCACCACCAGGGAAGCCCTGGATGCCTTTTCTTTCATTTTCCTCCCTAATTGCTCTTGCTAGGACTTCCACTACTATGTTGAGTAAAACCAGTGAGAGTGGGCATCCTTGTCTTCTTCCTGGTCTTTGAAAAAGTTTAAAGCTTTTCATCATCAAGCATGATTTTAGCTGTGGGTTTGACATATATGGCCTTTATTAGGTTGAAATACTTTCCCTCTCTACCCACTTTGTTGAGAGTTTTTTATCATAAACCATTGTTGAATTTTGGCAAATGCTTTTTCTGCATCTGTTGAGATGATTATATGATCTTTATCCTTCACTTTGTTAATGTGGTATATTGATTTTGTTGCTTTTGGATAGAACGTTCTGTATATACCTGTGAAGTCCTTCTGATTTAATGTATCATAAAAGGCTATTTGCTTATTTATTTTCTTTCCGGATGATCTATCCATTGATGTGAGTGGGGTATTAAAGTCTCCTACTATTACTGTATTGCCATCTATTTCTCCCTTTAGGTCTGTTAATATTTGCTTTATGTATTTCGGTGCTCCCATGTTGGGTCCATAAATACTTACAAATATTATATTTTCTGGTGGATTGACCTCTTTAAATGCCCTCCTTTGTCTCTTGTTACAGACTTTGTTTTAAAGTCTATTTTGTCTGATATAAATATAGCTATTCCCACTTTATTTTGGTTTTCAATTGTATGGAATATTTTTTCCCTTCTCTTCATTTTCAGTGTGTGGTGTGTCCTTGTATCTGATGTGAGTTTCTTGTAGGCAGCATATAAGATAAGTGTGGGGTTTTTTTTTTAATCCATTTAGCCATTCTTTCTCTTTTGATTGGAGAATTGAGTCCATTCACATTTAAAGTAATTAAGGATAGGAATGTATATATTGTACTTTTGTTAATTGTTTTGTGGTTGTTTCGTAGTTCCTCTTTGTCCCTTCTTCTCTTCCTTGGTGTTTTGATGACTTTCTTTAGAAGTATGCTTAGATACCTTTCTCTTTATCTTTTGTGTATCTACTATAGGTTTATGCATTGTGGTTATCATGAGGCTTACCAACTTTATAACAACTTAAGTTTGAATGCCACCTAAAGCTCTACATTTTTACTCTTCCCCTTCGTGTTTTATGTTTTTGATGTCACATTTTATATCTTTGTGTGTCCCTTAACTATTTATTCTTACTGCTTTTGTCTTTGAACCTTCATACTAGCTTTATGAGTGATTTATGAGATTTATGAGTGAATAATCCACTGCCTTTAATATTAACCTTTACAGTGAGATTTATACTTGTATATGTTTTTCTGTTACTAATTATAGCACCCTTTTCAGCTTAAAGAAGTTCATTTATAAAACCAGTTTAGTGGTGATGAACTCCTTTAACTTTTGCTTATCTGGGAAAACACTCTTTCGCTCTCCTTCGATTCTGAATGATAACTTTGCTGGATAGAGTATTCTTTTTTTTTTTTTTTTTTTGCCATACGTGGGCCTCTCACTGCTGTGGCCTCTCCCGTTGTGGAGCACAGGCTCGGGATGCACAGGCTCAGCAGCCATGGCTCACAGGCCTAGCCACTCTGCGGCATGTGGGATCCTCCCGGACCGGGGCACGAACCTGTGTCCCCTGCATCGTCAGGCGGACTCTCAACCACTGCGCCACCAGGGAAGCCCGGATAGAATATTCTTAATGGAAGTTTTTTTCTTTAAACACTTCGAATATTTTATGCCACTGCCTCTGGCTTGCAGAGTTTCTGCTGAAAAATCTCATAGTCTTATGAGGGTTCCTTTGTACATAACAAGTTGTTTTTCTCTTTTTTTTTTTTTTTTTTTGCGGTACGCAGGCCTCTCACTGTTGTGGCCTCTCCCGTTGTGGAGCACAGGCTCCGGACGCACAAGCTCAGCGGCCGGGCCCAGCCGCTCTGCAGCATGTCGGATTTTCCCGGACGAGGGCACGAACCTATGTCCCCTGCATCTGCAGGCAGATTTTCAACTGCTGCGCCACCAGGGAAGCCCAAGTTGTTTTTCTCTTGCAGCTCTTAAGTGTCTCTCCTTGTCTTTAACTTTTTTGACATTTTCATTATACTGTGCCTTGGTGTGTGGGTCCATTGGGTTCATCTTGTTTAGTGTTCTCTGGGTTTCCACAGAGCTTTCTTCCCCAAGGTGAGGGAAGTCTTAAGCCATTATTTCTTCAGATAAGTTTTCTGTCCCTTTTCTGTCTCCTTCTGGGCCCCCTGTAATGCAAATTTTAGTTCACGTGATGTTGTCTCATAAATCCCTTAAGCTGTCTTCACTTTTATAATTCTTTTTCTCTTTGCCACTCTGATTAGATGAATTCTGCCCTGTCATCAGGTTCATGAACTTTTCTTCTGCTTCTATTAGTCTGATGTTGGACCCCTCTATTTTTCAGTTTAGTTATTGTATTCTTCAGCTCTGTGGCTTCTATTTGGTACTATTTATATTTTATCTCTTCTGAAGTTCTCACTGTGTTTATCCATTGGTTTCTTGAATTTGGTGAGAACCTTTAGGATCATTACTTACTTTGAACTCTTTATCAGGTAGATTACTTATCACTTTTTCATTAAGGTTCTTTATTCTTTCATTTGGAACATGTTCTTCCTTTGTTTCTTCATTTTTCTTGACTCTCTTTGTTGGTTTCTTTGCATTAAATGAACAGCCACCTCTTCCAGTCTTGAAGGAGTGGCCTTGTGTAGGAAATGAACGTTATCATTCAATCTTACCCTAGCTTTTGGTTGTATCTCAAGCCTTTGTGATTGTCCGTGCAGGATATTCTATTTTTAGTAGCTCCCAGTGGTTGAGGAGGTGCCAGGATTTGTCAGTGTCCCATATCTAAGCACCTAGATTCAGGCTGACTGGAAGCCAGACTCGCAGGCAGTCTTGGTTTGTTTTGGTTTGGTTTGGTTTTTTGTGGCACGCGGGTCTCTCGTTGTTGTGGCCTCTCCCATTGTGGAGCACAGGCTCCGGATGCACAGGTTCAGCGGCCATGCCTCATGGGCCCAACTGCTCCGTGGCATGTGGGATCTTCCCAGACCGGGGCACGAACCCGTGTCCCCTGCATCAGCAGGCAGACTCTCAACCACTGCGCCACCAGGGAAGCCCCAGGTAGTCTTTTAAAGTATACAAATATATAGAGTCCTCTGGGACTGCAGGCATAAGCTCCACTGGCCATCAGAGTTAGGCATTCTGGATGTCTCCTGGATGGCAGTAGCAAAAACTGGGGCTCCAGACAATTGCATAAGCTCTTGTGTATAAGCTCTTTTCTGGGAGACATCAGCAAGCTGTAGTGAAGCAGAGGATAAGTGCAAAGATGGCGTCCAACAGCCTACATCCCTAAGAGCACCTCAGTAAGCCTCTAGTTGTATGCCAAACCTGAAGCCTGCCCCTCAGGCCAAAGCTCCAGGATAAGCAGATAGACCTTTTTCATGAAAAGATAGGGTGTATGTGTTTCAGTTTCCTGTTTGTGTAGTGCCCTGGGGGTGGTAACATGCCAATAATTTTCAATTGTTATAGTCCCTTGAGACTCTGGAACACAAGCCCCTTTGGTCACCAGAGCCAGGCAATCAAGAGACATCCCCCAGGCAGCAGCTGCAGAAACCAGGGCACAAGAGGTAAAACCTGTGGCACCATAGGCAGGTAACAGCTCCCCTCCAAGAGATAATGGATGACTAGAGCATAGCTGAGAGTATGAAGATGGTGCTTGACCTCTAAGGTGTCTGGAAAGGGTTACAGTCAGCCCTTAGATACGTGTTTAATTAGGAGCCTGCCCCTCAGGCTGTAGCTATGATACGCTAATAGGCTTCTTTCACAGAGAGACTGAACTCCTGCATCTGTTTTCTCTTGCTGTGCCCTGGCAGTAGTAGCTGTTTAAGAACTCTTTCTCCGTTGGTTACAGTCCTGTGGGACCTGCAAGCATGAGTGCTTGGCCACTAGAACCAGGTGATGTAGAAGTGTCTGCTGGTGGCAGCTGCAAAAATTGGGGCACATTGCAAGGGTATAAGCTTTTTGGGAAATACCGGAAAGCTGGATTAAGGCGGAGAAATAATGTGAAGATTGCATCTAATGGTCTCCATTCCCTGAGAGCTTGTCCGTAGGCCCCTAGATGTGTACCAAACTAGAAGCCTACCCTTAAGGCCAAACCTTTTGGAGAAGCAAATAGGAATCTTTCTCAGAAAGACTGGGGTTTGTTTCAGCCTGCTGTCCATGCAGTGTCCTGGGGGTGATAATCTGCCAAGAACTGTTTCTCTGATTGTTACAGTTTCATGGGACCCAGGAATGTGACCCACCTCTGCCCCCCCAACCCCTGCCTCCAGAGCCAGGCCATCAGGGGGCAACAGCTGTAAAAACCAGGGCTCCAGATGCGTGTAAAAGTTCCCCTTCAGGAGATACTGGCACTCTGAAATGGGGTAAAGGGAGCGGGTGAAGATGGCGTGTACCAGCTATAGCAAGGCAGAGGGTGGCTGTGAAGATGGTACCTCCCCCCCCCCCCCCCCAGCTGCCCGTTTGAAGCTGGGGGTGGGGAGTGTAACAGCGGGGCAGGGGCAGCAAGGTGGGAATAAAAGGCTTAGTGTTTTTTAATTTTTAAAATTTTATTTATATTTTTTTGAGTATAAACAGAACATTTATTAAAGTACTTCTTAAAATTACAGAGTGCTTAGAGAAAATTCTTACAGAAACATCTGTAAGGAAAATAGTTTTGGCTAGTATTCAAAATGGCAGTAGTTCTTAGCATGCATCTACCTGTACTTCTCCCACCTCATTTTTATTTATTCTTACATAATAAACACTTACAGTACAATGTAAGGTATTCCTTATTTCAGACTTATCTAAGGTATTTTTCACCTGCTGACTTTAAAACTTTGGAGCAACTTGACTTAAATTTTTAAACTAGCACTGCAAGGTGAGTTCATCCCACTGCTTCATTTCAGTGAGAAGAGCCTGTCTTGAGTTCAAGCTTTTGTAATCCTTGGAATAGTGCAAAACTGTATAAAAGCCAATTTATGAGCTGTCACTTTATTTATTTATTTTATTGGAGTATAATTGCTTTACAATATACAACGAAGTGAATATTGTACACTTTGTTGTACAGCAAAGTGAATCAGCTATATGTATACATATATCCCCTCCTCTTGGACCTCCCTCCCCTGCCCCCGCATCTGGCCCATTTAGGTCATCACAGAGCACCAAGCTAAGGCTCCCTGTGCTATACTGCAGGTTCCAACTAGCTATGTGTTTTACACATGGTACTGTATTTATGTCAAACCTAATCTCCCAATTCATCCCACCTGTGTCCACACATCCATTCTCTACATCTATGTCTCTGTTCATTCTCTGGAAATAGGTTCATCGGTACTATTTTTCTAGATTCCACATATATGCATTAATATACGATATTTGTTTTTCTGACTTCACATTCTGTATGACAGACTCTAGGTCCATCCACATCTCTACAAATGACCCAGTTTTGTTCCTTTTTATGGCTGAGTAATATTCCATTGTATATATGTACCACATCTTCTTTATTGATTCATCTGTCAGTGGACATTTAGGTTGTTTCCATGACCTGGCTATTTTAAATAGTGCTGCAGTGAACATTGGGGTACATGTGTCTCTTTATTTTGTTTTTAAACATTTATTTATTTATTTTTGGCTGTGTTGGGTCTTTGTTGCTGTGCGTGGGCTTTCTCTAGTTGCAGCGAGTGGGAGCTACTCTTCATTGTGGTGTACGGGCTTCTCATTGCGGTGGCTTTTCTTGTTGCAGAGCATGGGCTCTAGGCATGCGGGCTTCAGTAGTTGTGGCTCGCGGGCTCTAGAGCACAGGCTCAGTAGTTGTGGCACACGGGCTTAGTTGCTTCACAGCATGTGGGATCTTCCCAGACCAGGGCTTGAACCCGTGTCCCCTGCATTGGCAGGAGGGTTCTTAACCACTGTGCCACCAGGGAAGTCCCATGTGTCTTTTTGAATTACAGTTTTCTCAGGGTATATGCCCAGTAGTGGGATTGCTGGGTCATATGGTAATTCTATTTTTAGTTTTTTAAGGAACCTCCATACTGTTCTCCACAGTGGCTGTATCAATTTACATTCCCACCAACAGTGTAAAAAGGTTGGTTCCCTTTTCTCCACACCCTCTCCAGCATTTATTATTTGTAGATTTTTTGATGGTGGCCATTCTGACTGGTGTGAGGTGACACCTCTTCGTAGTTTTGATTTGCATTTCTCTAATGATTAGTGATGTTGAGCATCTTCTCATATGCCTTTTGGCCATCTGTATGTCTTTGGAGAAAAATGCCAATTTAGGTCTTCCGCCCATTTTTGGATTGGGTTGTTTGTTTTTTTGATATTGAGCTGCATGAGCTGTTTGTATATTTTGGACATTAATCTTTTGTCAGTTGCTTCGTTTGCAAATATTTTCTCCCATTCTGAGGGTTGTCTTTTCGTTTTGTTTATAGTTTCCTTTGCTGTGCAAAAGCTTTTAAGTTTAATTAGGTCCCATTTGTTTATTTTTGTTTTTATTTTCATTACTCTAGGAGGTGGGTCAAAAAAGATCTTGCTGTGATTTATGTCAAAGAGTGTTCTGGGGCTTCCCTTGTGGCGCAGTGGTTGAGAGTCCGCCTGCTGAGGCAGGGGACACGGGTTCGTGCCCCAGACTGGGAGGATCCCATGTGCCGCGGAGCAGCTAGGCCCATGAGCCATGGCCGGGAAGCCTGCGCATCCGGAGCCTGTGCCCCGCAACGGGAGAGGCCACAACAGTGAGAGGCCTGCGTATCACAAAAAAAAAAAAAAGTGTTCTGCCTATGTTTTCCACTAAGAATTTTATAGTGTCCAGTCTTACATTTAGGTCTTTAATCCATTTTGAGTTCATTTTTGTGTATGGTGTTAGAGAATGTTCTAATTTCATTCTTTTACATGTAGCTGTCCAGTTTTCCCAGCACCACTTATTAAGGAGACTGTCTTTTCTCCATTGTATATCCTTGCCTCCTTTGTCATAGATTAGGTGACCATAGGTGTGTGGGTTTATCTCTGGGCTTTCTATCCTGTACCATTGAGCTATATTTCTGTTTTTGTCCCAGTACCATACTGTCTTGATTACTGTAGCTTTGTAGTATAGTCTGAAGTTGGGAAGCCTGATTCTTCTAGCTCCATTTTTCTTTTTGCAGATTGCTTTGGCTGTGTGGGGTCTTTTATGTTTCCATACAAATTGTTAAATTTTTTGTTCTAATTCTGTGAAAAATGCCATTGGTAATTTGATAGGGATTGCACTGAATCTATAGATTGCTTTGGGTAGTATAATCATTTTCACAATATTGATTCTTCCAATCCAAGAACATGGTATATCTCTCCATTTGTTGGTATCATCTTCAGTTTCTTTCAACAGTGTCTTATGGTTTTCTGCATACAGGTCTTTTGTCTCCCTAGGTAGGTTTATTCCTAGGTGTTTTATTCTTTTTGTTGCAATGGTAAATGGGATTCTTTCCTTAATTTCTCTTTCTGCTCTTTCATTATTAGTGTATAGGAATGCAAGAGATTTCTGTGTATTAATTTTGTATCCTTCAGCTTTACCAGATTCATTGATTAGCTCTAGTAGTCTACCGGTGGCATCTTTAGTATTTTCTATGTATAGTATCATGTCATCTGTGAACAGTGACAGTTTTACTTCTTCTTTTCCAATTTGTATTCCTTTTATTTATTTTTCTTACCGATTGCTGTGGCTCGGACTTCCAAAACTATGTTGAATAAAGTGGCTAGAGTTGACATCTTTGTCTTATTCCTGATCTTAGAGGAAGCGCCTTCAGTTTTTTACCATTGAGAATGATGTTTGCTGAGGGTTTGCTGTACATGTTGAAGTTGGGCGGGGGGCAGTGTAACAGCCGGGGCAGGGACGGCAAGGTGGGAGTAAAAGGCCTAGTGGTTCTTTTAAAAAAAAAACAGGTGGTGCCCACCATCCTCATCCCCACCCCCATCCCAAGAGTATTCCAGCAAGCCCCTAGATGTGTTAAGTTACATTCCTACCTCTTGGGCCAACGCTTCAGCATATTTTTAAATGAGCCTCTTTCACATTTGGGTGTAATCAGCTGCCTCTGCACTGGGCCCTGAGGTAAGTGAGCCCTTTAAGAGCTGTTTCTCCCTTTTGCTATAGCTTTGTGGGTCTTGTGGACATGAGCCGCATTGGTTTTCAGTGCTGTGTGTTTTGGGGGATTATCTGTTCTGTGCAGATCTTAAAAGTGGGGGTACCCAATGTGGGATTCAAACCCTTATCTCCTTGGGGAAAAGCGCTGGGTTTTGAGTTCCCTCCCAATTGTGGGTTGCAGCACAGGGGTGGGGTTTATGGCTTGACTGTGTCTCAGCCTCTCCCACCTGCTTTGATGGTGTGCCAGACTTGGGCAATGTGTAGGAGTCGCCCAGCCAGTTGTTTAGGTTTTTTTCAGAGGAAATTGTTCCATATGTAACTATAGGTTCAAGTGTGTCTGTAGGAGGCGAGTTCAGGATCTTCCTAGGTCACCACCTTGAACCAGACCTTCAGTTTTTAAACTAATTACCAATGGACCCTCCTGTCAGTTATTTGTGGTCTTGGGGATCCCTTGGTAACTTAACAAGAGACAAAAACCAATTTGGCTGGCCATAAGTTAGGAGATAATATTAATGTTCCTCTAGAAATATCAAAAAGCTACTCTGGAGTTGGCTACTGCTGAGCCCCAAGCCCAGAATGTCTTAATGGAAATCCATCCTCTAACATACCACTCTTTCTGCCAGTTAATTTTAGATCTTCAGTACAACACCAGATTACATAATATGACAGAAGGTAGAAGGGAATTTGAAAAGGGAATTGGGTAAAGCAACCTGTTTAGTTTATTAAAAAAAACAAAATTTTTTTAATAGTTTCCTCGTAAGCTTGAAGAATGTGGTTTCTCCCTTCTCTATGTCCAGATAAACAACAAAATTATATAAATCCTACACATCACTTAAGAGGAAGTCAAACTAAAAAAAAAAAGTCAAACTAGGTCTTTAAGACCATGAAATTATGTATATTATCACTGGGTGATTCTAAGGCAATTTAATCAGTCAGGGTCCCAAAGTAGAATAATTAAAGATGGATTATTTAAAAAGAGACTATTTTCAAAGGAGTGGATGTGAGGGAAAACAGCAGTAGTGCTTTGACTCTGGTGCTAGTAGCAACTGACTTGTTACCAGAACCTAGAAGACAAGCGTTGTATAGAGGTAACTTTGAGGGGAACCTTTGGTAAAGGGATAGAGTCAGCCTGAGGTCAGCTCACAGGGAATGAGCCAGTGGGATAAGTATCCTGAATTCACTCTTTTCCCTTCCTATAATCTGCATATGAACACTCCTGACAGAAACAGAAACCAGAGGACCCAGGAACCCATTGATAAGGTTCTTACCAGTCAGCCTGCTAGGTCAGAGAGCCGGGGAGAGAAAGGTGTAAAGTGGGTCTAGAGTGGCAAAAAAGGATATCCAGTATGAAAATGATGTAGGCTGGGCAGCCTTACTAGGATTAGTCCTGGCCAGCTCTAGTCTGCAATAACACACAGCAATAATTGGACTTTTTTTTAGCTAATTGTGAATTTAAAATTTTAATCATATGTGAAAAAAAGTCTTTTGAGCAACAAAGTAATTTTGTTGCTCAATTGTTGTGATAGCTGAACACATATATAATCATGAACATTATGTAAATTTTAAGGAGATTTTAGATGTTTGAATGGTGAACTTTTCCTGTTTTCAAAATGGAAGAAAGTAAAAGGTTATATGTGATTCAGGGATGGCCTGGAGGCATAGCATGATGGTATATGAGATACAGACATTTAAAAAGTTAGATGAGGACTTCCCTGTTGGCACAGTGGTTAAGAATCCGCCCTGCTAGTGCGGGGTACACGGGTTCGAGCCCTCCTCCGGGAAGATCCCACCCACATGCCGCAGAGCAGCTGGGCCTGTGTGCTGCAACTACTGAGCCTGTGCTCTGGAGCCCACGAGACACGACTGCTGAGCCCGTGTGCCACAACTACTGAAGCCGGCGCACCTAGACCCCGTGCTCCCCCGTGCACCACGGTAAGAAGCCGACATACCGCAATGAAGAGTAGCTCCCGCTCGCCACTAGAGAAAGCCCATGTGCAGCAATGAAGACCCAGTGCAGCCAAAAATAAAATAAAAAAATAGCAAATCATCTGAAGTTCTGATATGTGCTGTAGCTTGAATAATCCGTGAAGGCATTACGCTGAGTGAAATAAGCTGCACGTGAGGGGCGGGGGGCAGTTGTGCAGGGAGACAAAAATATTGTATAGTTCCACTGGTGTAAGGAATTTAGGGTTGGGTGGACAAATTCAGAAGTGGAAAGTAGAGTGGAAGTTGCTGAGGGTTGGGAAGGAGGGTGGAATGGGGAGTTACTGCTTAGTGGGTGCAGGGTTTCTGCTTGAGGTGATGATGGGGTCTGGAATTGTGTGGCATCATGAGTGTGCTTGGCGCCACTGAATTGTACACTTAAAACTGCTTTAATGGAAGATTTAGGGAAATTGGAACCCTTGTGCATTGTTGGTGGGAATGTAAAATGGTGCAGCTGCTAAAGGAAACAGAATGGCATTTCCTCAGAAAATTTATAATTACTATATGGTCTGGCGATTCCACTTCTGGGTGTAGTCAGAAGAACTGAAAAAAGTAAGGTCTTGAAGAATAGCCCAAAGGTGGAGGCAACCCAAGTGTCCCTTGGCAGATGAATGGATAAACAAAAGTGTGGTATATACATACAATGGAATGTTTTATGGTGTGTGTGTATTCAGCCTTAAAAAGGAGGATATTCTGACACATGCTACAACTTGGATGAACTTTGAGGACATTATGCTAACAGAAGTCACAAAAAGAGACAGTCATAGAGACAAATTAGTATGGTGGTTGCTATGAGCTGGCAGGAAGCGGGGGATGGGGAGTTTAGTGGGTATAGAATTTTTTTTTTCAATTTTCAAACCAGAGTTTTAGAGGGCAGTTTTAATGCCTTTGAAAAAATGGTTAAAATGGTAAATTTTGCATTATGTATGTTTTACCACAATTTTTAAAAAATTAATCATCTGAAACTTTCTTTTAGATGACTTAAATGCTGGAATATTTACCAATATAGAATCATGCTGTGGATCGGTAATAGAGAGGGAAATTATAAACTGTTCATCTCCTGAGATTCCTGCAGAATTTAATGAACAGTTTAACACTAGGAAGAACAAGCAAGAACTAGTAAGTCATGATAACGGAGCCAACTTAGAAAAAGAAAACAGTTATAATGACCAGTGTAATCAGTTCACAAGAACAGAGAAACAAACAAAACATATGAAGAAGTGTCCTAAAAGGCCTGATTGGAATATAAATAAACCACTGAGACGGTATATTCCAGCATCAGAAAAGTACCCTAAACAGCTTCAAAAGCTGAGAGAAGAAAAAAGAGTAAGAAGGCAGATGGAACTGCTTCATTTGGTAGAAAGAAATAATCCTGGACACCTCTCTCAAAATAGAGTCACTTCACCAGATGTTCTTCATTCATCTCAAGAAACTGAACCAAGTTTCAGGTGGCAGCTAGTCAAAAAGGTAAAGCTCTTATGTCTAGAAAAATATTTTAAAGCATGTATCGAAGTTTTTAGAATGAGAATACAGTTCCAAACATGCATGTTTTGACAGGGCTATTCTGGGTGTGAATAAGAGTTCTAGAAATTTGCTGTAGTTTACAGCAGGGGTCAACAAACTATGGCCAATGGGCAAATCCATCGTGCTGCCTGCTTTTGCAAATAAAGTTTTTAGCAATACAGCCATGCTCATTTTTTTTTTAACCTATTGTCTGTGGCTGGCTTCATGCTGCAAGAAGAGTTTAGAGTAGTTGCAACAGAGACCACATGGCTCACAAAGCCAAGTGTTTACTATGTCCTTTACAGAAAAAGTTTACACTTAAACCCTGTATAGATTAATGCTATTCTTTATTCAGATACCCATTCAAAACTCTTGTTTATAGTCCATATAGACAGGATAATTTACAAGGTCAGGAATTACTGGATTGGTTTCTCTGACTCTGGAGAAGTACCAAGCCTCTCCTATCCTATTATCCAGTATGTGTTACTCAAATATTATCCTCAGATTATTTCAACAACCACTAAAAACATTTGTGGGGACGTATGGAAACACTGTTAACTCCTGTCTCTCCGGTCTATCATTTAGGAAGAAGAACCTCAGATAATTAATTCTTTCAACAAGGAAAGGTATGTTATGGATTCCATAGCTACTTAGTGCTTTCTGTGTGATATAAAATACTTGCTCAAAATATAGGTGAGATCAAGCATGTATGCATGTCTGTGAAGACAGTAACAGGAAAGTTTGTGACTTCAGGTGAATAGAGGTTTAAGGGAAAGGGTGTCTGGCATTTTACCTAGAATTTGAAGGTCCAAATTGGACTGGACCTAGGCATCCTAAGCAGGAATGTGGGTGATATTTTGTTATCTTCAGACTTTAACAGTTTTGATTTTCCAGATATGCCGGCAGTGGAATAGACGTTCTGCTTGGATTGAGGGGGTAGGGAATAAATGACTGGTAGGGATAATGAGAAATTAACCAGTGGGAGATTTTAAATTGTTAGAATTTTTATTCTCTACTTTTGTGCACAAACCAGCTGGTTTAAGCTGTCTCTGAATATGGCTCTAATAGCAAGTTTAGTTTTAGGCGGTAAGTATATTATTTTATAGTGAATTATCTAAGGAGAAACATTAGGTTTAAATTAACTCAGGTAGTGTTGATCCTCAGAAGCTAGTAAATTTCTCCCTGTTCTAGCATATATATAATCCTCAGCAAGTACTAGTAAACCCCAAATTAATCCCATTTTGTTGCCCTGTTTTAGGAAATGGTATCATAGAACTCAAGCCTCTTACATATAGTGTTCCTAAAGTGTTATAGGTACATTTAGAGTAAATTGAAATGTGATTGAAGAATAGAATATGCTTAATCTAAAATAAAATATAGTTTCTCATTCATGCTTTTTAAGAAGTCCCTTATTGTGCTTTTTGGAAAAATACAGGTCTCAATCACCACCAGTTCTGGCAGTGAAAAACAGAACGCAGCAAACTCAGACACTAAAAAACAGTACTTATGAAAGAGAGGATCTGATCTCAGGAGACAGTCAAACAGAATTATCACCTGGGTTTTCTGAACCATTTCATTTTATTCCCTATGTCCGAACCAATGAGATCTATTACCTTGATCCAGATGCACCATTGTCTAGGCCTTTAACCCAGGATCCTCAGTACCAAAATCTACATGGTAAGTAAATATAAGTGTACCCCCCCCCCCCCAATTAAAAATCCAAATTGCCCCAAGAGAGGTAGAAAAAAATTTCTCTTTTGGAGTCAATTATTAAAATTTTTATTGAATATTTATTACTTAAATTCTACTTGGTGCTTTCCTAGGATATAAATTTATTAATGAATCCATAGAATGTTATAGCATAGGGCTATTTCATATTATAAATGTATTTGAATTTTTGTCATTTTTATCTGGCTTCAGACTGTGACCAAGAACAGCTTTTTGACCATCTCAGGGACCCACTTCTTAATCCTAACTTGGTGAAAAACAGGGATCGACAGCAAGCAATCCTTAAGGGACTGTCAGAACTGAGACAGGTATGAGCTCTTCCAAAGTTTGGATGTGACCATTTTCTGGTGGAGGGCTGTGTTTTACCAGTTTTACTAAACATCGTTGGTTACATGACTTATGTGACTTCACCACATGTCAGTTTAATGTACAGGTGCTGATTCTTTTTAAAAAAACACAACTTTCTTTCTATTTCTTTCACATTGCCATCTCTCAGACTGTTTCTTTCCAGCATGAAATCATGAGACATTTTGAATATTAAGACAACTTTATTTAATGAAAAAAGGCATACATTTGAAATGGCAAAGCATGATCAATAAGGCCCTAAAACCAAAGGCAGAAAATAAATACAGTTATGCTTTAATTCTTAGTAATGCAGTTCACATTTTTTTAAATGAACGTGTTGGCCGTGTTTGGAATAGAACTTGACACAAGTCCCGAAGAGTAATATAATGTGAAATTACAGGTATAATCTTACCAGACTACTTTTTCTCCCAGACCAGTTTTGACTCATTATCTGCTCAGATAAAAATAAAATCAGGTAACACATCCAATATTTAAGGCTATAACTGTTCTCTACCAGCTGGCCTTAAAAAACAAAAAAAAAAACAAAAAAAACACCTGTCCCTGTGCTTAAAAAAAAAAAAAAGACTTGCAAAACTGGTTTTGCGATTAGCTTTGATTCACAGTATACTTTGTGTATTTGGGGAAAATAAACTGTAGTTTTAGGATTACCCTTTTCCATGTCCAGTCATTTACGAGTGCCTCCTGCATTTCAAATTGTTGATCTATAGAACTAGAAAATCACCCCCACTAACCCAGGATTATAAAGTGTCCCTTAGTTTTTTAAATGCTGTAGCTTTGGTTACATGTGGATTGAATTTTGTAACTCAAGCTTGGTAATTCACACAGTGAAGATTTTACTTAAACCTCTTTTTAAAGTGACAAGGTATATTCTAGCTTAGTAGAGACAGAAGTTGTAGCTTAAGAGAAAGGAATGTGATGTATACACCTTAGTGACCATATCTTACTTCAGCAGGGCCTTGTACTAGCCACTAAGGTTAATGCAGTCAAGATAAACACTGGATGGTTAAAGGGAGACTTATGACCATTTTAAGAGCATTTAGGGAAAAGGAAAGAGGTGGTGTTCAGCCCCACAGTTAGGAGACATGGTTTTAAGAAAGGTCATTTCTATTGGTTGTATGGCTAAAAATATAATCTTACAAATGTGTGATAGCTGCACAGTATCCAAGTGAGAAAGTCTGGTGTAAAAATTGAAAATTCTTGAGTTGAACATGACAAAGTAACTGAGCGTAATACGTGTTTTCAAAGTAAATATAGTTCTGTATTAACAAGAGAGAAAGGTAAAATAGGAATAATTTGCCCGTCTGCTGCACACCGTACTAACATATCAATACGATTTCAGGGCCTTCTCCAGAAGCAAAGAGAGTTGGAAACTAATCTCATGCCTTTAGCTGCAAATCAAGAAGAGAATTTTAGTTCTTCGTTTTAAATGTAGAAAATCAAATCCTTTACATTTGATTTGTCTTCCAAATTATGAAATGTGAGATTGGTTGTTGCTTAACTGTATTTATCAAATAGCCTAGATTTCTTTTTAAAATGCTTATTTAAAACTTGTACATTATGTAGTAAAGTATGTGTGTATATATATTTTTTAAAAAAACAATAAAACAAGACACTTGTAAAAAAGTAGTAAAAAAAAAAATTTTTTTTCTGCTCATCACAATGTGGGTATTGAGGTATTGATCTACTTACCTTAACACAGTCTGGAGTTTACAGTGTTCTTCCACACTTTTTACATGTAGCTTATTAAAATATCACTTAGATATTTTGCTCTATAAAAAGATTTTAAAGAGTAGAACTCAAAGTTCTTTGGAGGTGCCAAAGGAAGGTCTGACATACTTACTTTTACTAAAATAGCCCAGATTCAGTTTAGGCTTACATGGAAATTTTTTTAAGTCCTTTTTTTAATGACTTCTTTTATTGTAGAAACTACAGTTTTCAAAAACATTTACAAGTTTGTATTAGTAATGGAGAGGCAGTTATTAGCAATACATGTGGATTTAAAATTTATCTTCACCATGTACTTTTATCTGTGAATTTAAAAAGTTAGCTTTAGTATATAGCACTTAAGTGCTTACCACCTGAAAAATATACTTACATTTTTCTAACAATTTTAAAATCTACAGCAAAGTTTATTTCAAATTGTTTAATGCCTTTAATAACCAAATTCAGTTTCATATTTCAAAAGATAAGATAGGTTTTTGTTTAAGGACCACACAAGCACTGAAAATTGTAATTATCAAATATTCTCAAAGGTTGACCAAAATTTTAGCAAGTGATTTTACATGGTTGTCTAAAAATAAAAAATAATGCTGCCTGGTGTTAAGTCCTAAGTCCCATATGGTACATAGTTTTATCATCTAAATGAAATGGCTTTGTTCAATAAATCTTGAGGTATTGAGCCAAAATCGTGTAACTATTAACATCACTGGCTTATACCTGTGTAAAAGCACTATACAAAAAGCTTAAAATAAATGCATTAGTTGATATTTCAGCAAAAGTAGCAAATGCATCAGTTGATATATCATTTCAGCAAAAGTAGCTGGGATCATTGACATTAGAGGAGGGGAAAAAAAATGTAAAGCCATTGTTCACTATCCTTTTGCAACTATCTAGTTTTACATATAAAACAGGCTTCAATTTGAAGCCAAAGTACAGATGACATAAGTGTAAAACTTAAAAGTGCCAATATGAGATAATTCAAGTACAATATGTTAAAAATATATATTTATTTCAATTTTCAGATGCTTCAACTGTTACAGGCCATCATGATTTAAATAAGAGGAAAAAAAACATTTGCGAAAGGAAAAGAAACCTTTTGTTTAGAGAATGAAATATAAATTGTGAATTCACTTTTAAGAAACAGAAAAAGTCCATAACAACCTACTTAAAAAAAAAAAAAAGTTAGTTACTGTAATTATTTCTCTTTTGAAAACGGCCTGGAAGTATCACTTTTCCACCAACTTAATGGAGATTTCTCTCTATCCAAGTTTTGAGTATAAGCAGATAAAAAGTAATTTTCACTTTCTTCAGACTGACTTGATGAAAGGGCATATGGTGTCCCCAAAAATGTCTGATGAGTGAGAACATTAAAATGACTAAACTGATGGGACATATTTAATTGACTGTGATAAACCTGAAAGTTGCTATATGAATCCTGTTCAGCTGAATTACTGTCTCCTTCAGAGCATACTATATCAATAGAAGCTCTCTCTTCAGAATCAATTTCATAAGTCTTCTCTTCTAATAAACTTTTTTGCAAGTCAAGAGACGATTGCAACTCAATTTGAATATTCTTTTTTTGATCTGTTCCACGTGATCCTTTGGTCTCTTTCTCCAACATTTCTGAATGAAAATTGCTGCATACTTCTATTTTTGAGATTTCATCCCCTGAATCCAGAGACATATCCTCTTCGTCCTTTTCATCGTTTTCTAAAAGAGCTACATTTAAAAAACAAAAAGTCCTCCTCTATTGAAATACACAATTTGTTTAAGTTTTAAAATTATACACTACTCACACAATATAATGCGTCAGGGTCTGCAAGTCCACAATCCCTTAAAGCTTGGTCTTCTGCCACAAGTTCACTTAGTCACAACACTCACACTAGGTGTGAATGTCCAGATAATCCGATGCTAAAAGCTTCTGCGAAATGTGTTCACGTTTAATGTTGGGAAATCCCAACTCCCAGCTCCAAAGGGGTTAATGTCAAAACAGCATCTAAAGTTATACGGTAATTCAGTATTCGACAAGACAAATATAAAATAAAAATTCTGACATCTAGCTTCACTGGATTACTACTAAACTGGTTAGCTGTATCAAATGTTCGAACATCTCTGCTTTTCCTCAAAAACAAAAGTACATCTTTCATTTTACATAAAACCTGGAACCAAAGCAAAGGCCATCTCACAAAAGACTAAAGCTATGGATATCTCTACTACCTTGTAATTAAACTGCTTTAATTCACAACAGAAGCCAATAAAGCTTACATACCCTCAAAAAGAAAATGCCTACTCTATAGTATGCAGTCTACATTAACTCAAACAGCTTATACTGACTATAGTATAATAAATGAGCAGATTTTGTGTATGCTAAGTAAAAGAATGATAAATGCCTTGAAACACTTCCCCTGAAGCTGAGTTTACACTGAGGTGAGCAGTTTCAAAATTAGCATTTCATTGTATGAAATCAAAGCAAAACCATTCTTTTTCTGTCTGCCTTAAAGAAAATGAAAACTACTGAAAAGTTACCTGACTGCGACTCAAGATTCTCATTAGCACCAAGCAAAGGAAGGTTTTCTTCTGTGATTGAGTTGTGATAGCCCACAAGATTTTTAAAGTTTTGCATAAAGTCTTCAGCAGTCGCAACCACTATTCCATTATCGGTATAACTGGAAAGCATCTTGATACTCTTTTCTAAATTGAAAAAAAAAAAAAGTTGAGTATAAAACACTTGCAAATATAAAATGATAATGCCTGCGTCCAGCCCTCCAAAATTCTTTCCTCCACATTTTCAGAAACACCCAACACAGCCCCACAAAATCCTTTCATACACATTCCTGTATTCACAGTAGAAAGCTTAAGAGCACTCTCGTTACCTGTTAAAAAGACTATGTGTCGTTGCTGTATGTTTTGAGCCTGAAGTCTGATAAGGCAATCCAATTCTGGAGCATTTCGAGTTTGTGAATCACAGTTGTGGTATGACAAAATTTCAACCAGATGTTTCTTCTGATAGACATTCAGAAGGGTCAAGAGACTCAGAGCTTTAGCATTCAATCTGTGAAATTAAGTAGTTCAGTATCTGTATCTGCATTTCTAAAATTTAGTATGGACGTTTTCACTTGAAATTAAAGCCATAATTTCTCAATTGAGGCAACTAACGACAACTGCACTGCTTAGCTCACTGCCTGATGTACAGGTGCTTCTTAGTAGAGGGAAAGCAGGAATTGTGCAATACACGGGTAACTCCAGGCTTTCTCTCGGTACAAAGCCTGAGGGCCAGCTATTCAGTTCAGACAAAAATCTCAACTTATTACTTACTAAATAAATTACACTTCTCTTCAGCTTCACTAATTTAGAACTATAATGAAGGGTGTAAAAGGACAAAAAAATATAAATCTTTCCTTCAAAAAATAACATGGCTCTGAGCTATTTCTATACTTCCAGATGCAAGGCAACATGTGGTAAAGGCAACATGTGGTAGAAATTACGGGCTATTGTCAGGAAGATGATGGTACTAATTTGTACAAGTTATACCTCCGGGCCTCAGTATTGCTATCTGTTATATAAAAATAAGACTTCCCCAATGCTTACTTCACATGATTTGAAGATAAAACAAGTTTTTAAAAAATGAAATAAAAAGTTAAATAATTTAAAATTACTAAAGCCTGAATTTCCCTAAGTGTGTCCAATGGAATATCAATAGGTATTAGAAGAAAAAAATGTTTTGTGGTCTAGGTTTCAGAAATGCTGACTGACAAAATGTAAAACAGGATCCTTAACTACAAAGTTTCTCAGATCTTCAAATGTGTAAATAAGTACATTATATGGACTCTAGTAGTAGGATATAGTATCCCAAACTCATCTGATTACAACAGTCATTTGCAGAGCCTCTCAAGGGACTAGTGCTCCAAGAATCACGTTTTGAGAAGTGACTTCTGGGCATGTTAGAAATCACTTATTACATAAATGAATGTCCTAATCATAGATCCCTTTATCATGTCAAGATTAATCCTTGTCTCATATGTGTAATATTATTAGATTAACAATTAGGAGAGGGCCTGATCTACTTGGCATGTACAGTTCCATAAAAAAATAAAGAATGCTGATTATCCCGTTTTGATTATTATTCTAAACCCAAGTGGTAAAGTTTAAGCCAATTTTATCTCTGTACATAACTAGAACTTCAACAAACCTCTACATAAACAGTATCATTTTCAAACAGGCTAGAATAATTCAGCATCTACATTCCCTTACGGCTGGCAAAAGACATCTGTGAAAACTGAGCAGCATCTATAATTTACAAACATAAAAAATAGCAAAATTCTGTGAACACAATGTTAAAATCAACAACCAATATATAGTTATTTTTCAAACCTTACCTGCCCAGTTCCTTTAGTTTTTTCTGAAATTTACAGTGGACTTTCCATTGCCATTTTCCTTCTGGAGTACTAAGTTCTTCGAGGAATGTCAAAAAATTTTTAAGGTTCTCTGTTAGAGATAATGAAGTTCATTTTAAATTCAATAAACAAGTCACCCACTCCACAACTGAATTAAGGAAGAAGTGTTTGTTGATATCATGTAGAACACCTACTTTCCTAGGTAGTATTTTCTTTCTCTTTTTTCTCCTCTAAGGGAGACAGATCTATACATCCTCTTTGAGATCTAAGAACATAACATCTACACACAAAAAAACAACATGTTGATAACAATAACAAACCAAAAGTAATCCAAGGGAAGTAGGTACAGAGAGCCCTGCTTTATACCAGACTTAAGAGGAAATTATTCGTAAAGAGTAAAAGAATGGGAAAGAAATCTGAGATAATAAAAGCTCAAAAAATGATGGAAATGTACTAGTTATCTGCAACTGGCAGAATGGACAATGCATTAAAGTATGAGTGAGTCACTAATGAGAAAAACCTAGAAAAGACATGTTACATGCTTAAAAGAATAAATAAATCTTACCAATTGTGATTACTTCTGGATTTAGAATGGATTCATCAGAAACGATAAAACCTCCAGATACAAATAACTCATTGTATGTATGATTTTTAACATCATCCAAACTATCAACACCAGCAAAACTAACACAAGGAAGCTTCTTTAAAGTCACCAAGCCAGGTACCTATTTAAATACCAAAATAAAAATAGAAATAAGGACAGACAGACTCAAGTGTGAAGTAACCTACATTAGATGTACTATGGCTCACCTATATTAGTGTGTTGTCTCTGCAAAGTCAAGCACAAAAACAATATTTCCAACATTATTTCTAAATATACAAACCAACATTTATGTACTGGGCATCTACCTTGAACAGAACTCTCTAAGGAAGAGGCACTTAACAAGAGACCTGGAAACACAGAATGACAAATGCTAACTTGCCTGGCCCTGTGAGTACAGTCCGAATTCAAATGAGGCAGCAGCCTACGGACTGAAACAGTCAGGAAAGACTTCAAAGAGCAGTAGGACTTGAGACAGTCTCCTAAGACTAGACGGGGTACCTCCAAACCCAAGGGAAAGGGGGACTGCTTCAGCAAAGAGGGGGTACAGACAGGTTTTACCTAGGACATACAAATAAAGGTGATAACAATATAAAGAGAGTCAGCAGACCCAATGGCATTCAAGGAGTCAGTATTCTTAGTCTTGACCATTTAAGCGATAGGTAAGATCTGTGATATGCCACAATTTAAAATTTTGTAGAGGTATAAATATGAATCTCATGAGCTGATTCACAGAGGGTAGTTTAGGTCTCAAGTCCTAAACCTCCCAACCTCAAAGTTTTATCTCCTTTAAAGCTTATGAGGATATTTTAAAAACAAACAGCTTTAGTCTCAAAGATAGTAGGGAGTCTTTACAACCAAAATAAGCAAAGAATTCAGCTTAATAGTCTACCTTGTGAATGAAACCTGCAATGTCTTCATTTTGAATAATAATCAATAGTTTATCTAATTTTGATCTTCTTTCCAAAAACTGTTCTGGATGACACTCTGTATTGCCTAATTTGATAAGATATTCCTGTTAAAGAAAAAAAACTAAATCAACATTTAAAAGCTTTTTTGCAAACATCCATTTAACACGAGAAATGCAAGATAAAGTAGTTAAGTTTAACTACTACTAGACCACTAATAATGATGCCCTTACACTAGGGACCTCAGAGATCAAGTCCACTCTTAGAGAAGACTCTGAAGCTCAGACCTTAACTGGTCACAATCACAATGTTACGACACTATGCAGTCAAAGCCAAGTAAATGCTAGCTTGGGGTAACAGAACCAGAAAAGCAATGGATTAGCCCAGGTTCTTAACTCTTATTACTTATTCTGGGCAATCCAGAGCTCAGTCATTAACCACTCTCTCTCTCCCATTTTCCTTTCCTTTTGAAGCAGGCCCTTGATTCTCTGCAGCAGTGTTACCGGTATACTCCTTCAGAGTTAAAAAGCACTTTTATGACTACTGTAGTTCCTTTAACTCACAACAGCCCCAGGATCATTCATACAGAGCTTCAGTATGTACAACGTTACTTACATATTAATTAGCCATGCCTGTCAAGTTTACATCTTCAAACAAAACACTCTCCCATCTAACACATCCTTCCATGCTGCTGACACGGTACTACCTTTCAAAGGACACAAGAGAGCCAGTCCCAGCAGAATTCTCTTTGCTTGCTGGGGGAATCCTGAACTCTGAAGCAAACTGCAGGATTCTGAAGGTCACATTCCTCATTTCACAGATACAGGAGCAGATTAATTTTCTCAAGGTTGGCACGCTGGTTAGATAACCATAAATCTAAACCAAGGTTGCCTCACAATCAGTCTTTCAAGAGCTGTCTACAAGTGTCACACCCAAAGAGGATACTTCTATGTAGCCCTAAAGAAGCATCTTCTACAGTGTTTGATTTTGCTCTAACTTCTAAAGCCTCTGGGCAAATCTCAGAGCAGTTTACAATCAGGTTATGAAAAAGTAAATTATTGTCTGATAGGCCTGCTTGTAATTTTTGGTCTTTTTACATTAAGAAATTTTAAATGCAAGTTTGTGTTAAATAAGACACTTTAACTCATAAAGTAACAAATCAATTTGACTCCAGAAATATTTAGGAAGTTTAAAATTTTATTCATAAAGTCCTGTACTATACTGTAACATTTCTGCTAGAAAATTTCCAATGGATATTGAATAAAAGAATTAAAAGTGCTGATCTGATTTCCTATCATATTTATAAAACACACAGCATCCTTTTCTTCTTCTACATAAAATAAATAGCAGAAATATGATTTATTCTAAGCCAGAATGGATTAAAAGCACCATTCGTAAGTAAACACATTTCCCACAAGTGTGTTACAATCAATTTCTAAAATGCAATGGGAGGAGATGGAGTAATGGTGAGCACACTGGGAACTGTGCCCAACCCACTCTCTCATCTAGCCCTACACCACCATGTAGCTATGCCCCAAAGAGCTGGAAACATGTTGCTGGGGGTGGAAGAATGTTGAGAAGCTCAATGTTCAATCATACAGGGCAAAAATGCAACCAAAAAATTCCTGGTAAGTCTGGTTTCATCTTCCCAAGAAACTACAGGGAATTGGTAAAGGCAGCACACTGAGCACTCTGTTGCCCCCATTTCCATGCTCTTCACATTCTCATCAACACATCACATGAAACATGCTGACGTCAAAGAGATCCTCAAACTGACAAAAGGCTGAGGACATGTCAAAGCATGGAGTTTCTGGGCCACTCTGGCTATACGCCACTTATTTATAGTCCCCTCTGCTTCCTCTAACTAAAAAAGCAGAAACTTATCATGGTAAGTAAATTCCATAAATAGGAGCAGGCATTTATTTTAAAAACTAGGGCATTCCCGGGCTTCCCTGGTGGCGCAGTGGTTGAGAGAGTCCGCCTGCCGATGCAGGGGACGCGGGTTTCTGCCCCGGTCCGGGAAGATCCCACATGCCGCGGAGCGGCTAGGCCCGTGAGCCATGGCCGCTGGCCCTGCACGTCCGGAGCCTGTGCTCCGCAACGGGAGAGGCCACAACAGTGAGAAGCCTGCATACCGCAAAAAAAACCCCACAAAACAAAACAAAAAAAACCAAGGCATTCCCTTAAGGAATTAAAATGCTATACAGTTTAGTGAATACTAATTGGCAACATTAAACCACTAATTGTCCCATGTGTTATAAATTACATATCTATTGTTACAGATTTTACATACCTCTCTCTATGTGTGTATTTTTTTAAACCAAATGCCTGAAACGCCAGTCTACTCCATAGCTTCAGTGCAAAACACATACCTTGCAAGGAGGAATCTTTCATGACTGGGGAAGTGTTTCAGGATCACCATGTTTTTTGATAATAAGGGCTATTGGGAAACCTGGCATGACCAGGGCATCAAGAAATGCCAAAAGATATCATCATTAGGTCATCCTGGACAGTTTTATTTTTCTACCTGATTGATAAAACCCCCTGAGGTAAACACTGACAACTTCATTTCTCTGCATCTTTCCCTCCCCTTTGTTAAAAACCCAGTAAGAAACATTGAAAATCTTTAGATCAACAATTTAAAGGTATCTGCAATATGTATACAACTGGTCTTTAAAATGACACTATGCAAAACAAGATTAAAAATTCTAAGACATTTAGATCACCAGTTGAAATTCAGTTGAAACTTACTAGTCTTTTATTCCACTCTGCATCAAATTATGAAAATAATATGGTCAACACCTAAAAACAAAAATCCATTTTATAGAGCTCAGACCCAACAAGAGAAGTTTAGACAGCATTACAATTACCTTCTCATTTAGTTACCTTTATTTCTTTACAGAGCACACTCTCCTCTTCTTCATGAATATAAAATTTCACAGTATTTTTCTGGACATCTTTCATGATTTTAACCAAACTGTTAAATACTTCAGGTTCTAACTGGCTTATAAAGTTTGAAAGAGCTGGTTGGGCAGAAATGTTTACATCACTGGGCGATTTTGTTTCTTTTTCTACTGGTTCCCGGGCAGTATGATCAGAAGTCACCACTGGCTCTGTGGCATGGTGTGGCTGGTTCACTTCTGCTTCAGTTAAACCCGAAGCCGAAGAGGAAGGCTGCTCATTAGAGTTGGTGTCTTTCAGAGGATCACTACCAAGTGGCTCAAGGAGGTGTTTATTGTTGAAGTCGCTTGAGGAAACTGGTATGACATGCCTTCCCAGAGGGCTCAATGCTATCTTAGTACCAGAATCATTAGGACTGACTGCTGGCAAATTCCCACCCTTGGCTGATGCTTTGATAACAGTATTTAGTTTCTCATGCAAGCCATCTACAAACTCCTGTACAGCAGCTTTGGAAGTCTTAGAATATATGAACTCAGAAAGCCGTTTCATCTTCTCTTGTGTTGAAAAGGTAGGTGTGGAAATTCTGCTGACATATGAAACATTCTTCTGCTTCAGAATCTCTTCTATCTTCCTAGAAAAGAGACTGTACTCTCCTAACACTGTCCTTTCTGTGGTTTCACTCATTGCAGGCGGTTCTGCTGCTGGCACACACTGCTCCTCCACTGTCACCACCTGACCTGTCAACACGTCATCCTCAGTGGTGCCCTTTAGTGTGTCTGTAAATGGAGAGGATGGAAACTGATAATCAGAACTTCTCTGTCTACTTATTACCCGGGGGTCGTTAGGAAAGGCCTCCTGTGGTGGCAGACACACCAGTTGTTCTTCTGGTGATTTCATACCTATATGGGAAGAGTTTATTATTACAAAAGCAATCCAAAATAATAACATCTGAAAATACAAACTAACAAAGAAAAAAAATGCCAGGTCAAGTATATATTTAGAACAAACTATGCATTGGAAGGTAGAATAAAAACCTCAGGTAATGGTGTGAACCTATTTCCTATGTGCCCTACTTATTTATGGCTGGTCTTTGTATTTCAGTAGCTAGAGTGGCAAGTCTGAATGTTACTTTCTTTGATTCCTTTTGAAGTATTCAAACAAGGGCCAATTTAACATCAATACAAATTAAGTCACTTGTTTATTTCTGCTTCCCTACCTTTCTGCAGATCTGACTTTAACAGACATGCTTTAAGCAGAATAGTCAGTTTCAACAGCTTGCTCAACCCCTATATTCTTTGCCAAGTAGTGTCCACTAAGGTAATACCCCCTTAATAGGAAAATTTTGAGTGTAAGGCAACTGAAAGAATGCCAAGCTGAAATGCTGTGGGAATAAGTCATCAAGTTAAGAGTTGCATTCAGGATCTAGGATAATTAATTTTATCTGTTTTCAGATTTGCTCTTACATATGGGGTTGCTTAGTGGATTTGCTACAATGTTAGGGACTTCAATTTATCAGGAAAAGAAAGTCTCAGTCATATAGGAAGAGAACACAATTTCATAGCTGCATTAACAGTAATACTTTTGATAGCACTTTTGTTCAGTATTTTTATTTTGTTTGGAAATCATTCCAAGAGAAATCATAATAGCTATTTACCCCATATGAGATGAAGACATCATCAAGCTAGCTGATGCTAATGAAAGTACGATAACCCGTGATCCTTGACAACTAGCTCAATCCGTAAGAACGTACTTTTTTCCACTCACAAATCCTAAATTCAAACACATATGTTCTTGAAACTACATTTCAAAACAGGAACCCTAAATCCCTTTTTAAAAAACATGGGGAAAATACATTTAACAGCAATTTATAGTAATACTTTATTTCACAAAAAAACAAACTTTTCATTATTTTTCCCTACAAGTTCATATTATACAATTTTATCCTTTAAAAAAGTACTAATTTTTCTTAAATCTTAGCCAACATTCCCTAACAAATTGCTGTTGTAGTATATAAAATGTTACCTCTAGATCAGAAAGTCCACACATAGGTATAGTTTTCAAAACTATAGTACTTTTAAGGTATAGTGAACTCCCTATTCAAGTCTGCACCCAGGTATAGCAGTGTAACCCCTCTCTACAAAAAATTCAGTTTTGATTTTCCCTACACTCACACTTTTCCAAAGGTTTAAACAGCCTAAGCAGCATTTAGGTTATAACATTTTGCTACCAACCCCAGCGGTTACCATGAACCACTGCACCCATTAAGTACTGCAAAGGCACCTGTCAGCATGGTAAGACCATACAGTAGGTCTGTAGGTCAAAGAAGAGAAGGGGAGCAAAATATCCAATGTACCAGGGTAAGAATTACAACTGTATAAAATTGATAAACCAGAAAATTCAACTTCCATAAAATAATTCAGGAATACTGAATGCCCTTCGTAAATCTGCAACATGGGGTTTAGTGCACATGTGAAATGTCAGCATGAGTACATAAGAAATCTGTAACAGGGAACTCCCTGGCGGTCCAGTGGTTGGGACTTGGCGCTCTTACTGCTGGAGCTCAAGTTCAATCCCTGGTCGGGGAACTAAGATCCTGCAAGTTGTGCAGCGTGGCCAAAAAAAAAACACCACCACGAAAAAAATAAAATCTGTAACAGAGGTTGATCAATGGGGTGAAACTAAGTGTCTGGCCTAGGGGTGGAAGACTTATTTTTTGAAGTAGTTTTGTATTTCTTGAATTATGTACCATGTCAAATATCTGATTTATTCAGATAAAATGTCTTACTTGCATCTTGTAAAACAAATGAGTTGGGAAGGACCACGTGTAATTTTAAAACTTCTGAGTGGTTTGTTATTAAAAATACTTGAATACATTCTCCCAAATATCTCAGCTATAGTTGAGACCAATAAAGTTATTCCTAAATTTTTTTTTCTAAAAAAAATTTTTTTTTAAGTAACTGCACCATGAGGCATGCGGGATCTTAGTTCCCCAACCAGGGATCGAACCCGTGCCCCCTGCAGTGGAAGTGTGGAGTCTTAACCACTGGACCACCAGGGAAGTCTCCCAGTAAGCTTATTCCTGAAGGGCTACAGATAAAGGAAATGTTTTTAAGCTGAAATATAACTTAAATCAACATGGGAAATTTTCCATATTAAAAAACTCTAAACCAAATCCCTTTTGAAAATGCAAATGATCACCATCTAATTTTACTTTGTACAGATTTCCCCCATATAATTTTTATTATTAAGATAGACAACTTTATTATTTTTAAAATGTCTTCAATAAATGATTTAAAAGAAACATATATCAATATCTATAATAATACATGTTTTCTACTATCATTCAGGCATTGTGGTACTTTGACTTTTAAATGCAAGGGGAGTGGCGAGTTCTCGAAAAGTAGCATCACTTGGATTTTTATACTTTTAACCACAAAATATGAAGATGGTATGCCAAATAAAGACTGCAGATGCTGATGGAGCATTATGAAGCATAAACAAGATACCTGATTCTCCCAATGAGAAAGAATCACTGATAGAAGCAAAACTTACATGAATCTTAGACATATTGTTGTGTGAAAGAGCCAAAACCAAAAGAGGACATATGTAGTAGGTTCCATCTATCTTAAATTCAAGAGTAGGTAAAAACTAATGTATAGCAAAAGAAGTCAGATTAGTGGTTACGGTTTGGGGCAGGAAGAATACTGACTGGGAGGATGCAGAAGACGACCTGCTGGGGTACTGAAAATGTTCTACATCTTGATTTGGGTGGTGGTCACCTAAGTGTTTACATATGTAAGAATTCATCAAGCTGTCTACTGAAGATTTATGCACTTTCCTGTATGTCATATCAATATATCTGTTCTTCCTGCTTTGTTTTTTTCAATCGTCTTTTCCTAGGAGGAGAGAAAGATCATCTTGAAGAAAACTATTAACTCAAAGTTTTTCTTAATTCCCAAAAGAGAGGAATAACCATAAAGATCTACTAAAATTAGTCATTTAGCTTTTCTTCCGAATTAAAAAAAAACACCACCACAAGATTTCTGAAGGAGTAAGACAAAATGAAATGGAAACAAAAAAGACGCAGACCAAACTCCAACCAAGAAGAATCTGCCTATGGCCATCTGCAGGGATGCTGAATTGACTTGAGTTTAGACAAAAGAGACTGTCTTCTAGGCACCTACTACAACTAGCTAATCAGTAATATCTATAAATGTTTCTGGAATCCGAAAGTTTCCTAATCTCTTAAGACTATCTGCAGAAATTAGCTTTACAATTAGCAAAAGAAGAATTGAGTCAAAAAAATTCAAGATTAGGAATAATGTACCTAAATGATACATGGCCTCACCTCCTCGTATTTTTTAAATTTAAGAGAAACTCGAAGACTGCTTCTTGTAAGATGTCCTGTAGAAATGGATTAAGAAAAATATTCTGGTCTTCCCAAGTCATCATATCAGACAGAATCTACTGTAGGTCAAAAAAACTTAATCTCTATGAATATTCAGTGACTCCCTTGAATACATTCTTTGTATAAGAATATTTGATATAAATCAATTAATGATTTAAATACAAATATGATATTGTCCAAATTTTCTGTAATTAACAGACTTAAACTGATGCCCTCCAGATAGAGGACCAGAACTGCAAGTAGCAATTCTGAAGAAGGGCACATTGGGAGGAAAAGCAAAGAGAGCCTTCTCACCTGGTGTTTGTTTCTCACCATGTTTCCCCAGCTGGTCTTCTGGGCTTCTTGCATTCCCTCCTGAGGGAAAGCATCCATTAGATTCGTAGACTCTCTTCAGGTACTGGTGACAACCTTTTAAAGCACCTTTCAGATAACCCCAAATGCTAACAAATTCAAGTATTCCCTCTTCTGCCTAAAATAATCCTGAAGGGTCATTAAGAAATGGGAAGTTGCTTCCCTTTCCATTCAGGCGATGATGGAATATCAACACCTAGATGTTGTGCCTTCAAATGGCTCTGAAACCAGCTATGAAGGTGTCTAAATGAGGAAGGTTAGGATAATCACCTTGTACAGACTACTCCCCTATTCTGTTTTTCCAACTCAAGCCAACTTCTCCAGGTCAGGAGTACCAGCTGCCGCTCTACGATCACTTCTAGGCCTCTTGCCCTCTCTGATAAGGTACTAAGTAGAGAATGGTGCTGAAGCCCATGGAAACTCATCAAGTTTTAGAAATTCTTTGCAGAGTCCTTGGAGGTCTCAGTAGCTTCTAGGTCACAAGCTAGAAAGTATATTTCAGTCGACTTTCTAGCAAAAACTGTTTGTTTTCCTTTTTAAAGGTTAAATAAAGATCTAGGAATGGAAAAGATGTGCCCTGGAAATATTTCCCCAAATGCTTAGCTAACGAAGATGAATAAGAACTTGGAATATTAACAGTATCTGCATATGTGTGTGTATGTGTTTGTACAGAGAAATTAGAATACTGCAAAATGATCTTTCAACATCTGCTAAACTATATTCTTGCCTCATGGTTCAATAAGTTTTCTAGGGATATTTACATTTAATCATTTCAGGCCATTCTCTACAATGATCCAATTTCTCTCAAATTCTCCAATATTAAGAACTCAAATTTCTTTCAAACAGATGAACCTTAACATGACCACTTCTTAGACGACAGCTTGTGAAGTTTAATAATTTGAGAAGACAGCATATAATTGGCTGCCCAAAGACCCTCATTTCATCTCTGCAGCTACCTCACCTTATTAGAAACCCAATTTCTGATAACAATTTTCATTTGCAAGTTGCATGTTCAACTCCATCGGGAGAGTAAGGATATTTTAAATCCCTCTGTTTTTAATAGGCTCTTTTGCAGATACTGACCAAGAACAGCAACACTCAATGATGAATATCACATTGCTCAAAAATAAGATACCGAAGATGTCAGAGCCAAGCAAGACCCAAGAGTGGAATCTAGAAAAGACAAAACCCTTCAGGAAACTGGTCCCTAAGTAAAACCAAGCAAACCTAAGTCCCAGTATACTTGTTCTTACCTGTAATTGGAATCAGTTTCCAATGTATTTCAGTCTCTTCAACATTATTTGACTTAGATTGTCTACGGAATCCATGTTCAATGGGAACAGTGGGACACAAACTGCAATCTTCAAAATTACTCATGCTAATTAAATTTGGATCCTAAAAATTAGAGTACAGATTCAATACCTTTCTTTTTAATTAATTTTAATGTCAAGAAAAAACAACTATTTTTTCACAGCAAATTTACAAACTTCAACCTGAACATTACAAGCAAGTAAAATCAACATGGTGAAGTTATAATGCTCTAATCTCAAACTAGAACATAATTTTTTCTCTCAAAACGTAATTGTTTGATTTACAGCAGAGGTTGGTAAACTTTTTCAGTAAAGCACCCAATATTTTAGGCTTTGCAGGCCAGATACTCAGCTCTGCCATTGAAATGCAAAAGCAGCCATAAGCAATACCTAAATGAATGGGCATGACTGTGTTCCAATCAAATTTTAGTTACAAAAATAGGCAGTGGGCTGGGTTTGGTCCATGCCCCCATCAACACAATTTAGAGTTTTAAATATGTCAGGAAATGGTAACAATATAGGTTAGTTTCTTAGTGCCTACCTTACACATGCCTCCAACTGAGATCCCTGTCTTCATCCTCCCCATAAAATAAATATCCCCAAACTACATGTAGGAAGCCTGGGGACATGCATATGACTTTAAAAAAATTTTTTTTCTTTTGGCTGAGCCACGTAGCATACAGGATCTTAGTTCCCTGATCAGGGATCGAACCCGTGCCCCCTGCAGTGGAAGCAGAGTCTTAACCACTGGACAGCCACAGAAGTCCCATGATGCATATGACTTTTACTCAAAGACAGGGAAGAGAAAAATGGAAGAAGGTAAATTAGGAACAAGTTTTTAGGAACATGGTGCCATCCTGGTACAGCTCCCCAAGTGATGCAACCACTTCTTGGGAAGGGGGGAGCTGGGGAGATTAGGCTACTTCTCAGCTAGATATCAGTACTCTAAGCACCTATCATAAACTGGATGCCCTGTCAAGCATGGCTGAGGGTTACCTCAGAGGTAATCCTAAAGGCCACTCATTTTCCATTGCATGAGAAATACAAAGTATTTAACCTTGTTTCTAACTGGTACACTGACTTTGGTCACCTCATCTGCCTCACCTATGGGTTCTGGTACTGCCAGCAGAAAGCCAGTGTTTTGAGGACTCAATTTTATTATGAAATGATAGAGAATTAACTCAGTAAGCCATTCCTGACAAATAGATGGTCCAGCCTTCACTTTAACACAATGGTAAATTTCAGACTACACATAAAGCTTATGAGCAGGAAGGAAAACACTTCTGCGTTTATCTCTGTGTAACAAGGAATAACTTAGAAATACTATCCTGCACAGACAGCATTACTGAAATGTGTATCATTTCTTTGTGAAAAGGAAAAACAAGCACATTCACCCTTTTTTTTTTAATTCTTAAAAAAATTTTTTGGCTGTGCCATGCAGCATGTGCGATCTTAGTTCCCTGACCAGGGATCAAACCCGTGGCCCCCTGCAATGGAAGCGCAGAGTCCTAACCACTGGGCCACCAGGGAATTCCCCCCACATCCTCCCTTTCATACACACATTCACAAAAGCAAACAAAGATAACCAATAGATATAGGCTTACTTCTTTCAAATGTAGTTTATGGTCAGTGCCTACTTCACTGGTAGAAACAGCAAGAGGATACTTTAAAGATGATGTATCAACTTCTAGCAGTGGGCTCTGAGTATCCTTAAAATGTGCACTTTCCATTTTTACACCAGTAGGCTGCTCATATTCTTTCTTATCCAGGGTAGAGTTCAACTCATATTCATGCTTTTGCCTCATCTCTTCATAGGCACCATCAGAGCTCAATCCTAAGGCCTTGTTGACTGTGTCTGTCAGGGATGCATCAGAATGACGTGCATTTGCTAGTGTTTCTGATAGCCAATTAAACAACCTATGGATGTCAGCAATGCTAGAGTTAGAGGTATCCTGCTGCTGCCGTCTCAAGTCAGCATCATGCCCAAGTGAGCCAACAGGCTGTGGAGACTCTGAAGGGAAAAGAGAAAGAGACATCTCTTAAAGTCTGGAAGGCAAGCATAAAAATTAATTATCATATAACATTTATAGGCAGGAACTCAATCAAACCACCTGCCTAGAGTTTACAGGTATATCCGTCCCTTACTTTCCAAATATGACTGGTTCTAAAATTTTGCACACAGGTCAAAATTCCCATTAAATGAAGGTTTATTTTCATCATAATTTGAAAATTCTATTAAAAATGAGCTCAAATATTATGTTGGTAATATGGATAATATATATAAATAACTGTACTGTAGTTACCTTAAACTCTATCACCAAAATCCTAAAATCAGTGAGGTACTTGACAACAGAAAAATACCTACACAACTATTTTGCAAAATGTTAGAGAAGGGTATGCAGATTACTCTTAAATCTTCTAAAAATATAAAAACAACAAAAACCCATGCTTTTATCTGATTTTGATCTCTCCCATTCTGTACATAAAATACTGGCTAACCTTTTCATAATCTAAGCTTTATCTTAAATGACTAGATTACTTAATTCATAACAAAGCTGAGATATTAGAGATACAAAATCACCCCAAAG
The DNA here is from genome assembly GCF_011762595.2 of Tursiops truncatus. Taxonomy (NCBI): domain Eukaryota; kingdom Metazoa; phylum Chordata; class Mammalia; order Artiodactyla; family Delphinidae; genus Tursiops; species Tursiops truncatus. The sequence goes on from NC_047043.1 coordinate 70,506,782, forward strand.
AAATCTACACCAATCTTGCACTAAGAACAAAAAGGACTATGAGAGAAAACATGTTAGACATGGCTCCAAGCAGGTATAAATCTGGGTTATCTGCACCACCAGTATATTTAAAAACTTGCAAAGGGAGGAGACATTCAGAAAGGCATGTGCTTTAATGCTGAAGGAGGGTAGAGCCAGGGTAGATATCAGGATTCCGATTTAGGTAGTGTATATGTACCACAGGCAAAAAAAAAGTTAGAAACAACAGGGTACATACTGTATGATTCTAATTATATGAAATTATAGAGAAGGCAAAATAATCTATAGAGACAGAAAGCAGATCAGCGGTGGAGTGGAATGAGATAAACTACAAAGAAGAACAAGGCAACATTTGGGGGTAATGAAAAATGTCCTATATATTGGAGTAGTGGTAACACAGCTATAAAAAAACTCATTAGACTGTGCACTTAAAATGAGTACATTGTATATAATTCATACTTTAAAAAGTTGATGTTAAACGCAGTAGGGGAGACAGAAGGCTACCTCTTAATGAGTGGGCTCACCACCAAATCAAGATCAGAATGTTTTAAAAGTTAGAATCTAACCTTTAAATCTCTACTTTCAGGATCAGAAATAAAGTGTGCAAAATGATAAGAAACAAACACAAGTGAGGAACACCTAGATATGCAACTCTGACTATCACTAGTTCTACTTTAACCTATCTACCCCTTTTCCCCTGCCCCATTTCTCCTTTGGTCTATTATAACCAGCATAGCTTTCCCACCATTTTAATTACTGATAAAGCCCGATTTCCACCCACAAATATTTTTTCACACATACAAATTTGCCAATTATCAGCTAAAATGGTGCCAAAATTTAAGTACCTTGCCTATTATGTGTTCAGTGCTAGGAAATATAGCTGACTTTAGGAACAATGTTTGGAGTTAGTCAGAAGTGAGTTCAAACATGGATCAGTGAACTCATAACTTTAGGTAAAATTATTTAACTTCTCTGAGATGGCTTCCTCATCTGTAAAATAAGGATAATAATGTCTACCAATCAAGAACTAAATGAGTCCATACATGTAAAGCAGCTAGCACATAGTAAGCACTTAACTCTCAGGACACAGGTCAACAGTATTAGACAGTATGGATCAGTAAGCACCGTCAGGTTCAGCACAGAGCAGAAATCCAGCATAAGCTAAAGGAGATGAAAACCATCAAGGAGGAGAACAGCCAGAAAGCTAAGGAGGGTTATGAACTGCAAAGATATGAGCCTTGAGAGAAATGAAAGATGCTTCAGGAAAAAAGAAAGAAGTAAAGGGCTGACCATGACATGTTCTGAGAAAAGTGCCTTAACCAAGGAGAGTGGGAAACATGGCTACCCAGGCTGGACGTGGCCAGTCTTTAACAAAGCCTTGAAAAACGAATACAGAAGCTGAGATTGGCAGCAAAAGTTCCTTTATAAAAACAGGGGACTGCCTAGATTGGCTCTCAGGCTATAATTAGCAAACCCTTGTATGAGGAGAAAGGACAGAACTATTTTACTATGTTTTTGGTTGTTACTTTTATACTATATAAAAACAATTCTGATATTTTACCTTCATACAGATGGCAATTTTCAGATAAATTACTGGTTTTGGCGAGCTTTCTCATATTTTCAGGTAGATCCTCAAGCTTCCTCTTCAAGACAGTTTTGCTTCTCATATCTTCTTTGTCTGAGTCCCCACCCACATTTTTTTTCCTACACTGAATTAAATTAATCAATTCTTTGACTCTATCCTTATCATAATCCAAAGAGTGAGATGACTTCTGCTTTCCAGGTGTAATAGTTTCACCCCTTGAGTTATTTCGTTTTCCGAATTTCATTTTTGTACCATTCATTTCTTCTTCTTGGCCTTCATAATCTGAAAGTGGACTAAACTGTTGAAGTTTTCTATTTTCTTCAAATAGCTCTTTTAATTTATAAATAGGTAACTGATACATTTCAGGCCGAAAAATATAGGTATGCAAACAATTATCAATATGGGATTTATTTCTTGGAGCTGAATATAAAAATTTTTTATCATCTAATCGTGAATCATATGGAAACATGATAAACTCTCGTTTACCTGAACCAAAACCTCGCTTAAAAAATTCACTTACATACTTTTCAACAACAGAATGAAAATTTATAGTATTTATATTTTTGAATTCCTTTCGACACTGAATCAAAGCAAACTGTAAAAATTGAGTTATTTTTAATACATCTGGTATGCTCTCACGTCTCTCCTGTGGTGCTGCACTGGTTGAACCTTTCTGTGCTGTAAACAAACAAAAAAGCAAACCATGTTAGCAATCAAGAAATTAGTCAAGTACAGATCTACATATTGTCAAAGCAATGTAACAACATCCATACATTAATGGTGGACCAAACCAGTATGTACCCTAATACATATATGTTATATAGGGATATATGAATAGCATGCTTCTAAGCCCAGGAGCCTAAAATGGGCCAATAAGAAATTAAAACATGAAAACTGCAGAACATATTTTTAAAGGGAAAAACACCTGCCCGTTGAAGATCTTCTTCATGTCCCTAGGCATCAACTGGTGGCAAGGAAAATGTAAGGAGAAATAAAGACCTCAGGCTCCTAGCAAGACCGTCCAGCAAATGACAGTAATGTCACTCCTTCCTGTTGTAACAACTTTATCTCTATCTCTCTATCCCCGTAAGCAGATATGTAGGCACTGAATGCCTACCACTGAGAATCTCATTTTTTTTTGGCCGTGCCACGCCGCTTGAGGGATCTTAGTTCCCCCGACCAGGGACTGAACCCGAGCCCTCGAAACTGAAAGCATGGAATCCTAACCACTGGACCACCAGGGAATTCCTGAGAATTTCATTTTTAACCTAACAGTGAGAACTTTACCTTAAGACAGCATTAAAGTTCATTCTTAGAAATGGTGAATAGAAATGGTGTTCTCTAAAACAGTATGAAAATTCTTATTGTGAATGGCCTAATATTTAACCTAGCACATGATGCACTTAGTCACTAAAATGTGAATACAAAAATGAACTAAGCTCAAAAAAAAAAACATATAATAGAAACCCTGAAAAACTAAGCTATAATACTGTAACAATTACAATCAACATTTACTTAGTGAAAACACTGACAAAAACCAGATAATTTTTCATAGTTAAAAAAACAAGTCATATAATTTGTGTTTTATATTGCTAACACCTCTTAATACCCCCATTATCTCCCAAAACATGACGTAAGAAAGACAAAATGCTTAGTGAGTTATCTGGAAATTTTCAATAAAATGTCGGTATCTATATGTAAATGGATTTAGATATTCAAAGAACTTACAAGTAACTATGCCTCTAGGTTCTTGAAATAGAAACAAAGCATGTAAGACTCGAGACTTAGCAGTATGATGTTCTAAAAAAACAAAAGTGAAATTCATTAGCAATATATTTTAACTTTTAAAAAGTTAAAGGAGAATTATAAAAATTAAAGAGAAGATCACCTACCATATGGAGAAACCATTTGACAAGGAGAGAGAAGAAAAAGGTATCCTCGGTCTCCCAAAGGTTTAACAAGAACCTACATTTTTGGAAGAGGGAAGAAGTTGAATTTGCATTATTATTCACCATAAGGCAGAAACATAGCAGTTTCTACTAATTATAAGGAAAGCAAAAAGTTTCTGATCATCTTTTTAGGAAAAGTACTGCTACTGAATTAGCTAAAAAACTCTTTCCACCAACCCTCTGCTCATTAACAGGATTCCAATCAATTAAGAAAGCCTTAGTTTTCATAATTTTAATGAGAAAATATTACTGAAAGAATTCTCCTATTAAATCAACTTGTTGATTTTTCCTTGAAGCTAAAATACAAGAACCAAACAAAAACTTCAAATATTTTCCTCAGCAATTCAAAAGACATGTTTTTAATTGCCAAGGTGGTGTGCTGGATGTTGGAGATACAAAACAAGTATGACACAAATGCTACCTTTCAAGAGTTCAGGCTAATCTCAAATGAAATGTGTTGCTGTAATCTAATTCTTCACATATTTAATGAACATCTTTCACACGTAAGGCAATTTGCCTTACCAGAGATAACTTGAAAGACAAGCAGCACAAGATCCTTTGATCAAAAGAAGGTTATAATTGGGTGGAGAAAGTAACACAAGAAATATTAATAATTAGATAAGACAGGAAAGGTCTTTAAAAGATTTACAAAGCAACAGAAAGGAAAAAATACAGTTAGTCTATGGTTGGAAAACACATTGAGAGAATATGGGAGGTGGATTTTGAAGGATGGCTACATTGCCAAGAGCCTAAAGTTGTGGGAAAGACATTTCAATAGAGGCAACGTCATGAACAAAGGGCAGAGTTATAACATAATGGACAGTTTGCAGGCATCAGAGTACTTACGACTGGCCAAGGGTGAGGAGAGACTAGGAGAAACATGTAAGACAAGTCTAGAAAGAAAGATCATGGGCTAGATTGTAAAAAGACAAGAATGCCAGGTTAGCCAGAAATGCCCTCGAGAGTATACCCTTTTGAGCTGAAGTGTTTCCCTAAAAAAAAAAACCCAAAGAAACTTGATAGCACTGCAGGAGGAAAGAGAACAATGTAATGCAAAGAACTCAGTTCACAGACTACTGCAATAGTTCACAATATTTTTTGGATTAAAGAAAGGGTAAGTAAAGGAAGAGCTGAGTATGGCAGCTAAACACAAAAGGATATCTGGATTCTGAAAGAAAACTTGTGCTACCTAAATTCCTTTTAAACAATTCCAGTAAACAAAGTCTGTGTAAGAACCAATAATGTAAAGGACTAAAGTGACTACGCTACCAATTTACACTTAATAAAAACATTGTTTGAACACCCAAAAGTAAGGTGGACAATGTATCTGCAAAATTTTTGTTTCAGACTCAAACCCTTTCATCCAAAATGTTTTATATATCATATCTCTTCTAACATTTTGCCCAACTCTTGTTGATTTGTCAGAACAGAAAGTTGGGAGACATGAGTAAGAGCTTCATGTTTTGTGGTTGCTCAGAAAAAAAACAATTAGATTATTTTAACTTCTCACCCACTCCAAATACCAGATTCTTTAACCTGACTGGCTTAGTGGCCTAAAGACCCTAGTGCGCTAAGGGGACTCAGTGTCCCCAGAGACTCATGGAACACAGGGAATCTATACCCAGAAACAACACTCAGGCAGACAGAAGCCCTAGCAGTAATATCTGTGGCTTTAAGCCAAAGAAACACTTTCAATCCTGTGCAATAGGAAACACCTGTGAACTCTGTACTGATGCCTCTATTTATTACCCCTTACTGTTTCCTTCTCCCTCAGAAAACAACACTAGCCCAGTCTGTGGATTTATATTACTTGATTCTACTATTTTGGCTTTGCAGATAACATTACAGGTAATATGGTATGAAAACAAAAAGTATTTTTAAAAATGTAAAATATTAAGCTCACAATCTTAAATTACCAAGTTTCAGAGAAAATAAGCTACCCTAAGAGATTCAGCAAAAACAATAGATTCAAATACCCAAGGGCTGCAGATTGGAATCAAAAGATGCAATATATAAAACAGGTATGAAATGTTCAAAGAAATAATATGGCAGAACTGAAAACATGTTCACACAGAAACTGTCATACAAATATTCACAGTAGAAATATTCTTAATAGTCAAAGAGTGGAACCAACTGATGAATGGCAAATAAAATGTGACATTATCCATACAGTGAAATGAAATGAAGTACTGATACATGCTACAACAAGGATGAACCTTAAAAGTATTATGCTAAGTGAAAGAAGGCACTAAAGGCTACATAGTGCATGATTCCACTTATATAAAATGTCCACTATAGACCAATCCATAAGAGAGAAGAGATTAGTGGTTGCCAGGGACTGAGGGGACGAAGGAATGTGAAGTGAATGCTTAGTGGGTATGAGGTTTCCTTCTGGAGTGATGAAAATATTCTGGAATAAGATAAGTGGTAATGGTTGCACAACATTGTAAATCTAGTAAAAACCACAGAATTGTACACTTTAAAACGGCTAAAATGGTGATGCAATTTTAAAAAATAGCAAGGAACATCAGAATATAATCTCTACCTCCTAGAACAGTCACTGGTACACAACAGGTACTCAGTAAGTCTTTCTGAAAGAATTAACAAGAATCTGTTTTTTAAAAAAAAAGTCAGGCAGACCTCAAAAAGAACCAAATATAGCTTTCAGAAATTAAAAATATTTTCTGTGAAATCGAAAATCAACAGCAAATTAGACACAACTAAAGACAGAATTTGTAATCTAGAAGATAGCTATGATGAAATTACTCAGAATGCAGTACAAAGGAATAAGACAGAAAACACAAGAGAGGTTAACAGACACTGAGAACAGCATGATGCTTCAGAGTCCTAGAAAGGCAGTCAAAAAAGAGTGAAGCATAATCACAGAGATAATGACTAACAATACTCCAGAAAAAAAGCTATAAATCTACAAATATGAAGACAATATATACCAAGCTAGATAAATAAGAAATCTACACCTAGATATATTTAATGTAACTGCAAAACGCCAAAGAAAAAGAAAAAACTGAAAAAACAACCAGAAAAAAAGATGATCTACAAAGAAAACATCATCAGACTAAGAGTGGACCTCTCAACAAAAATAGAAGCCAGAAGATATCACAGTAAATACAAAGTGCTAAGAGATAATAGCTGTCAACCCAGAATTATGTCCCCAGGATTTAACATTTAAAAAAAACACATTTTTCTCAAATATAGAGGGGGCATGTACAAAAACTGACCACAGAGTTTTGTTTTTTTTAATCCCAATAAATTTCAAATAATTACCTGTTCTGATTTCAATGGAATTAAATTAGAAGAAGAAAAAAGTGTTCTCATACATTTGGAAATTTGAAAATATACCTGTACATCATATGACAAAGTGGAAATCATAATGGAAACTAAAAATTACTTAGAACTGGATGATAATGAAAATACCACATATTAAAATATGTAGGGCTTCCCTGGTGGCGCAGTGGTTGAGAGTCCGCCTGCCGATGCAGGGGACATGGGTTTGTGCCCCGGTCCGGGAAGATCCCACATGTCACGGAGTGGCTGGGCCCATGAGCCATGGCCGCTGAGCCTGCGCGGCTGGAGCCTGTGCTCCGCAACGGGAGAGGCCACAACAGTGAGAGGCCCGAGTACCGCAAAACAAACAAACAAACAAACAAAAAAAACCCATGTAGAATGCAGCTAAAGTAGTACTTAGAACTCAAGTTCACTGCCCATTTTTCTAACATAGTAAGTCAGAAACAGCTAAATAACACCGCCCCCCAAGTAGACTAAAACTGACAGCTGAAATTAATAAAACAGGAAAACAAAGGTACAAAGGATCAAAACCAAAATTTGGTTCTTAAGATGAATAAAATCAAGAAACCTCTGGTGAAAAGTACTAGTAAGAGACAGCCTAACGAAAATACTACTTGCAAAAATACTCACAGCAGCTATTAAAAAAACTATAAAAGTAATTCTAGCTCAATAAATTTAAAAACATAGAATGGAAAATTTCCTAAAGAAACAAAAAACCCCATAATATATCCAGACTGACCTGAGAAGAAATAGAAAACCTCAGTTTTCTATTAAAAAATTTGAATCATAAACCCATAAACATTTTAAAGACAGTTTTGCAGCTAAGTGCTACCCGACATACGAAGAATAGATTCCTTTCATCATATATACATCCATCTTTTGTAAAATGAGGAAACACCACTTACAATTCTGGGAAGCTAGTATAACCTTGCCATAAAAACTAGATAAGGACAATATGAGAAAGAAAAATTGTAGGTCGATCTCACTCATCATCACAGATACAAAATTCCTAAACAAAACATTCACACAACCAACCAAGTATTTTTAAAAAATGGGGGAAGGTATTCTAAAGCCAGAAGCACAGGAACAGTTTAATACTGAAAAAAGATAAATATAATTCATCTTATTAAGTTTACAGGATAAATACTATGCATGATGATAAATTTTATGTGTCAACTTGACTGGGACACAGGGTGTCCAGATATTTGGCCAAACTTCATTCTGGATGTTTCTGCAGGTATTTTTGGATGAGTTAAATATATATACATGTGGATAGACAGAGTAAAGCAGGCTGCCTTCTCCAATGTGGGTGAGTCTTATCAGTTGAAGGTCTGATTAGAACAAAAGGCTGACCCTCCCTGGAGTAAAGGGAAATTCTTCTTGCCTGCCTGCCTGCCTTTGAGCTGGGTCACTGGTTTTTCTCCTGCATTTGAACTCTAAGTGAAATATCAGCTCTTCCTGGCCTCAAGCCTGCCAGACTTCATCAGGAGACATCAGGTCTCCTGGTCCTGAGACACCTGGATTCAGACTGGAGCTATGCCATCAGGTCTCCTGGGTCCCCAGCTTGCCAACTGCAAATCTTGGGACTTTTCAGCCTCCATAACTGTGCAAGGCAATTCTTTATAATAGATTTCTTTCTATATGTATACAGCTGACCCCTGAACAATGTGGGCATTAGGAACCCCCACGCAGCTGAAAATCTATAACTTTACAGTCAGCCCACCATATCTGTGGTTCTGCATCTGCAGATCAAACCAACCACGGATCATGTAGTACTGTAGTACATATTTACAGAAAAAAATTTGCATACAAATGGACTTGCACAAACCAATGCTGTTAAAGTATCAACTGCATATCCAACTGGTTCTGTTCCTCTGATGATACCTGACTAATACACCATGTAACCATCTCAATAAATACAAAAAAAAAAAAAAAAGAATTCAATAAAATTCAAAACCCATTCATGGTTAAAAAATAAAGAAGGAAAAAATTTAAAATGATAAAGATTAATTATGAAAAACCTAAAGCAAACTTCTTACCTAGTACAAACTTCCTACTAATGGTTAATGTTATAAATGTTCTTTTGAAGATCAAGAAGACAAGAATGGGACCTCCCTGGTGGCGCAGTGGTTAAGAATCCACCTGCCAATGCAGGGGACATGGGTTCAAGCCCTGGTCCGGGAAGATCCCACATGCCACGGAGCAACTAAGCCCATGCGCCACAACTACTGAGCCTACGCTCTAGAGCCTGCGTTCCTAGAGCCCATGCTCTTCATCAAGAGAAGCCACTGCAGTGAGAAGCCTGCGCACCACAACAAAGAGTAGCCCCCGCTCGCCGCAACTAGAGAAAGCCCGCGTGCAGCAACGAAGACCCAACGCAGCCAAAAATATATAAATAAATAAATTTATATATATAAAAAAAGACAAGAACGCCTACAATCACCACTTTTATTCAACATCATACTAAAGATCCTAGATTAGAGAGGAAAAAACAAAACAATGTTGCTCCCAGATAATGAGATCTATATAGTAATCCCAAATAACATACAAAACTGAACAAATTATTCAAATTTCATATACTGATCTGACATAAAATCAATATGTAAATATCAATTACATTTCTATATACACAACAAACAGAAAATGCACTGAAATGGAAAATACTGTTTACAACAAAAAATAAATAAATAAATAAGATGTCTGGGGATAAAACTAACAAAAAATGAGCAAGACTTGTATCCAGAAAATTATAAAACTCTGTTAAAAGAATACCCTAAAGGAGTAAAGAGATAATCTTGTCATGGATAAGACAGTATCGAATTTGATCTACAGATTTAATACAATTCCAATTTTAAAATTCCAATAGGGTTTTTTTGTGGGGGAGGGGAGTAAGGAGCTAACAAGCTGATCCTAAAATTTTTTTGAAAAAATCAAGCTGATTCTTAAAATTGGGGTGGTGGGGGGAAGCTAAATCTCAAATAGCAGAACACTCCAAAAAGGATGAAAAAAGTGGGGCAATTTGCCGTACCTGGTATCAAGACTTAGTGTAGAAAGGATGGACTATTCAGTAAATGGGTCAGGAACAACTTATTATTCATATTGGGGAAAAAATGAAGTTGGATTCCTATATTATATCAAACAAAAATAAAAAACAAAACAATACACATACATATATTTTTTAAAAACTTAAGTGCCAAAGGCAAAACCATAACATATTCAAAAGAAAATATAGGGCAGTATCTATAAGACCTAAGGGCAAGGAAAGATTTCTTAAGTTTAAGTCACAAACAGTACTTAACATTCAGGCAGACAAATTCAATTACATTAGAGTTATGAACATGTATTCTTTAAAAAACACTGTGAATACAGTAGAAAGGCAAGTGTAAATTATGGAAAAACAATTGTAGCACACAGCTGAGTGTTAGTTCCCAAAATATACATGAAGATCCTCAAATTAGTAAGAAAACACAAGCCACTCTATAATGGAATATAATTTGCAAAAATACTGAATCATTATGCTGTACACCTGAGAGTAACACAATATTGTATATCAACCATACTTCAAAGCAAAAAAAAAACCACAAGCCACTCAAAAGGAAAAATAGGTAGGCAGCTGAACATTAAAAGATATAAGCTTACGAAAGGATGATCAACTCATCATATTTCAGGACAGACAAGCTAAAATCACAATAAGATACTATTTTATACCCACCAGATTGGCAAGATTTTGCCAAAGTCTGACTATACCAAGTAATTATGAGTATGTGAATTAATGGGAACTTGCTGGTACTGGGGGTATAAATTGGTACAACCACTTGAAATAAAATGCATTATTTTGTAAAGCCAGTAATACATTATGATTCAGTAATTCTACTTACAGATAATAAATCTAATATACTAGATCTATACTTGAGAGAAAATTATCTTGTATATGTACATCAGGAGAGACTCAAAATGTTCACAGCAGAGACAATATTCAAATTTAGGGACATTTCTCTTATACTTTTTCTTATACTAAAGTTAGCTTTAAGAATTCATTTGACTTCACTTTGTTATATACCTGAAACTAACACAACATTGTAAATCAACTATACTCCAATAAAAATTTTAAAAAAAAGTTAATTTGACTAACAACCAACCGAAAGAGAGTTCAGTATTTTACTTATTTTATAAATACCCGTGTGGGAAAATACCACTTCCCTGAATTCTGTGTTCCTGCAAAAAGCCCTAGCCTTCTGACATGCAGAAATATATATGATATAAAGATAGGAAATGTCTGTTTACATTTCCCCCAGAAATATTTCACTCTTCACATACCTTAAGAATTATATCTATAGCCAATTACCTAGTTAATTGCTCTGATCTAAAAGGATAGTTAAATTTCTCTTATCTCCCTGAAAGTGCCAAGTGAGTACACAAAAGGTTACAGTACAGATTAGGTTCCTAGGTTAACTCCCACAATTCCAGAAGACTGGAGATCTATCTCCCTAGGTATTACATTTCAAGGAAGAATAAATGGGTCGCAGGAACTTGGAGATGTCTTTAGGTCCAAGAGGGCTAACTGGCTCCTGAAGAGATTCCATTTATTCATCAAAGGGTTGGAGTTAATATTCATTACATTTTCAAGGATATCTTCTTCCAGAAGGGCAGGGAGATAGATGTCTCCTTCCCTTCATGAGCAAAGAAAAATCATTTTCCTCACCCCTTGCCTACTGAGTGTCCAACTACTTGCATAGGATAACTGACCTGAGTCTTGATGCATTGACCTAAGGGTCGGAAATAGGGCAAAAGAGAGCCAACACATTCATTACTTACTGTGAGGTACTGACTAAGTCTCTCTCTGATCCAGAACATCTCCTGTGTGTATTCAGGATAAAATTATTAAGAACCCAACAGTCCCCAATGCACCTCCCATTATGATGACAACTATGAAGAAAGTAGCTGTAGTTAGAATAATTCCCAGCGGGGTCTGCAGGAAAGGGGGCAGCCACACAAAGTACGTCAGTTCGTTAGATTCATGTAGTGTAACCTTATGGAATGCCTGTGCCCTCTAAGATCTAGGATCTTACTTTACTTCTTGATTCTGGGAAGACCCAGTCCTCCACAAACCTAATATAACACTTGCTCAGGTGAAAAACAAAATGCCAGTATCCTTCCTATACTGATTCTCACTATTAGGCACTCAACAGATACTGTACTTTTCTGATAAACTCCTCACTGTCCAGACCCACAATACTCATTCTCTGAAATTCAAGAACTGAACAGATTTGGATAACTCAATATCCCACCATATCCAAACCTACTACCTAAACTTTCACTTTATGAACTCAGGAACTGAATAGATTTTGGTCATGAGGAGTACTTGTATCATAGACAAATTTTGGGAGGAAAACAAGAAACGCAAATATAAATATAAAAGTATGTTCACATGTAGGTGAATGTGCATGTGTGTGTGTTCTAAGATGCCTACCTAAAGATTTCTAGCTGGTCCCAAAAAGTTATTGCTAGGTGTCCATCAATTCACAAGTGTACAAACTCTGCCTATGAGTTTTGTATATAATTTGACCCTCCATCTAAATATAAACGACGGATTGGTTAAGCAAATATATACGCATACAACAAAATTCTACGTAGCCATCTATGAAGTTGCAGGTTCTGAAAATCACTGATACAACTCTCCGTGTGACTACCTGGAAACCGAGGCTCAACAAAATGAGGAGTAAAAAGAAGTCAACAGATGAAAACTTGTGGGCTTCCCTGGTGGTGCAGTGGTTGAGAGTCCACCTGCCAATGCAGGGGATATGGGTTCCTGCCCTGGTCCGGGAAGATCCCACATGCCGCGGAGTGGCTGGGCCCGTGAGCCATGGCCGCTGAGCCTGCGCGTCCGGGAGAGGCCACAACAATGAGAGGCCCACGTACCGCCAAAAAAAAACTTGTATTAAATGGCATACTTGTGCAAAAAAACTTCTCTCCCTCTCTACTGGAATGTCCCATCAACATTTAAACATGAGCTCACCTACCTCATGTTAACAGAAACCTTGGAATAGCCACTCTCCTCTGCAATCACCTCCTCTCCTTCAGCTAAATTATACATATTAGCATCACGTATTCATTTTCCATTCATTCCTGAATCCATCACAATCTGCTGCCTGACCTAGTAATCCCTCTACCCAAACTCGATATACTCAATACCTACTAAATTAGATACTACCTAGTAAATATCTCTTAAATCATTCTCCTTTTTCTTTTCTCATCCAACCTATCATTACCCTCTAAATGTAATAGTTTCCTACATCATCTCCCCGCTTCAATTCACTCTCTACAGAGTAACCAAGATACATTTTTAAAACACAGATTTGATCACATTGCATACACGATTAAAACCTCATCCCACTCTTTAAAACCCATTGCTATAGGATCAAGTCCAAATGTCCAAACATTCGAGCACTGCCTGAACGACACTGCAGAATACAGCCCCCTACACACGTTTCTAGCCTCATGTTCTACCACTTTCCCCCAACTACTCTAGTGTTTTTATCCTTTCAACCTCACCAAGTGCCTTGTTCTTTTTGAATCTTCAAATATATCACTGTCTCTACTGGAACAAAGCACATCTGAGTAACTCCATTTATCACATAATCCAGGAAAACAGAGTCTCTTGCCTCATTCTTTTTTTTTTTTTTTTTTTTTTGTGGTATGCGGGCCTCTCACTGCCGTGACCTCTTCCGTTGTGGAGCACAGGCTCCGGACGCGCAGGCCCGGCGGCCATGGCTCACAGGCACAGCCGCTCCGCGGCATGCGGGATCTTCCCGGTCCGGGGCACGAACTCGTGTCCCCCACATTGGCAGGCGGACTCTCAACCACTGCGCCACCAGGGAAGCCCTCTTGCCTCATTCTTTACCAAACTATATACCCTGCATAAAAAAGTGATAATTAATAAATATTTGTTGAATATCACAGTCACAAAATATAATAAAGATACTTCATGGGAAAGACTGGTCTATAGAGGATCTAGTGTCGTGGCTAAAAAGAAAAGTACCAAAAGCCACCAAATTACATTAACCAAATGGCAGCAACAAAAACAGAGACCTTACGGTATTTTCAGAGGCAGAAATGAAATAAACCGAAATATTATCATAATCTCTTATTAATATGCATATTTCTAAGGGAGAATGAGGAACATTTTAAAACCTTTCACTCACAAGTTTTTCTTTCTCTAGTTTTTGCAGCAAATTTTCCATGTTACTTCCAATTCTTGTCTTTTCTACAACTTCATAGAGGCTGCAATACATTCCATTCTTCAAAACTGACATAGGAAAAAATACATAGTAAATATTCAAATCAAGTCTGCTTCTTATATATTTTAGTAAAATTAAATTGCTTTACCTTCATATGGACCTAAGTAAGTTTCCTTATAAAACAGCGCTGGAGGGATTTTCTGTTTCAGATGATCAATACTCATAACTGTTTCAACATCTAACTTCTCAGGACTGAAAGAAAATTGAAAAGGCATATTTGCCTTACCTGTATTTTTAACTCTAGCAACGTTCTTTCTCTCTCGCTCCTTCTCTCTCTCTCTCTCTCTCACACACACACACACGCACGCACACACAAACCCCCACACACACACAAGTATCCTGATGGAATACAGAAGAGCATATTTATGAATATCATACTTGATATTTGATTTGGGCAGTTCAGATATATGTACAGGTAGCTAGACTGTCCAGCAATATTACCAACCTTCCATCTTTAAGCCAGAAACTAACCCTTATTTATACCAATTTTACTAACCACAAAAGATAAAAAGTTGCCATTTTATTAAATGCAATTCAAATATGAACAGTTAAATTAATCTTCAACCATTTATGGGGACCCATAATGTTTACTGTGGTGGTAGCAAAAGATCATTTTAAACCTTTCTATTCCAACATATGTTGCACAGGACTGAAAACAGCATATAAATTTTAACTTAACTCACCACATCAAGCTGTTTCCAACAAAGAACTGATAAATTTTAAGTCTATCATGTTCAAATTGCTAAATGAAAAATATATCTAATTAGGACAAAACTTTGAAAAATACTTTTAATATTTAAAATCACTAAAAAAAAATCTTATGCCATAAATGTGTATAACTATTTAGCCCATCTGCAAATCAAGACAGAAAAGCATAGGGCTCATTCTGCCAACTAAGTTTCCAAAGTTATCAAATCAATCTTTTTTAAAACAAACCACTGTTTATATGTAAGTTCTTATGGATCAAAGTAAAATTTAAATGTAAGTAAGAAAAAGGAATTTTAAGTGTAAGTAAGAACTGAATAATTAGCAACTACTAACTGCTATTTTCTTGTAATATAACATACTTACAGCTTGATAGGCAAAAAAGCACGAGTGGCTGACCTCAGAGAAATATAACACAAAAGCTTTCCTTTATTTAAAAGCTGTCCTTTCCACAACGTGTAGTTAAATTTATCTAAATAAAAAGAATAATGACACAACTCAGCCTCTTGGCAGCCCAGAAGCAAATATTTACTAGAACTAAGGGGAAAAACATCCAGAAACACAGTTTAAGTAGAACCACCAAAAGAAACCTTGACATTTCTATTTACAGGGAATTCAAATACTAGGATTTTTGTTTCAGGTATCTTTTCCCCTATAAAATTATTCCAGATGAAAAGAATAACAAATTTATTTGCCTAAATGTCCTCATATCAGAAAGCTGAGGAGCAAAGACAATACAGTACTGCCCTCCTATGACCCCCAAAGGAGACTATACTAAATCCAGTTAACTACATGAATCCCTCACAATGTCTTACAGCTTCCACTTGCGCTCTTCTCATCACAGAGAAATCTGAAGATAGAAAGTGTCAATATTGCTTTCAATCTTCTCTCTCTTCTAAATTCTACACCTCTGATGAAGTTAATACTTTTAAAAGGCTGAGTTGTGAAACTTGTTCTATTTTTTACCTTTATCAACAAAGTGCTAAAATTCTTTGGTCTATTCACAGTACCAGCAGATTCTCAAAGGAGACCTTATGTTTGGATGACCAAATGTTGATGCTACATCATAACATGGCCTCGAGCTTTTTCATACTTTGCAGATTCTCATTCATTATAAAAATAAAACAAAGTACTTATTAATTTTTTTACTCTACATACTTATTCTTTCGATTTATAAAACTAAAAGAAAGAAACGTAAGAATCTTACCTGAGTTTCTATCTGCATTAAAGCTGTTAGATCTACAAATAAATTTTTAAAAAGAAAAAAGAAATATTACTGATTTCTAACAACATGAAAGTTAACATTCAGGGCATTGATAGAAATGCTATTTTTTAATGGGATACTGTACAAGAGAATTAAATCCTTCCCTCCCAGTATGAAGAACAAATTACTTGTTACAACATTTAATAAATCCAAGTCTACTCAGAGAAATCAGAATCACTTACTTGGCTCAAATTACCATATTTTCCCAAATTTAAGGGAGCTGTTTTTCCCAAAAATATCCATCAGGAGAGAATATAGTCCTTTAAAGTCTCGGTCAACTACTTTATTTTGGTGATGAGATGTGAGGAAATAGCCTCAATCATACTTAAATATTTACTAAGGTTCTATTATTTACTAGGCACAGTTCTGGGTAACAGAATTACAGGGATGAACAAAATCCCTGCCTTCATAAAGCTTACAGTCTCATAAGGAAGACAGACAACAATCAAAAAGTAAGTATATAGTTTACCAGATGATGATCGTTTTAAGTGCTATGGAAAAAAAGGAAGAAAGAAACTAAGGGTACATAGGTTTCAAAAAAAAATCATGGAAGGTCTCACTGACAGTGTAAACTATGCAGCTAACTGAGGAATGAGGAGGAATAGCAAATGCAGAGGCAGGAGCATTCATGGCAGCATTCAAGGTACAACAAGGATGTTCATTTTAAATGATATGGAGGGTCAACAGATCAAATCAAAGAGGCAAAGAAAATTAACAGACAATCATTATTCCTAGGGGTATAACCTTATAATTAAGTGCTGGGTGTCTTTTAAAAATCACTGTTGAAAGGCACTATAGTAAATGTATCATGGAGATCACAAATATAGAGCCACCGAAAAAAAAAAGAATGAAAGAAAAACACAACTGTCAGGATATTATGCAGATCAGTACTTGTGGCTGTGGATGGTTTCCAGGGCTATTCACTGACCAAAAAAAAGTGCTGCATCTCAAACAACTTAAATGAAGACAATCTGATCTGAAAACTGATTAAAAGGTTGACCTTAAAGGGCTTCCCTGGTGGCGCAGTGGTTGAGAGTCCACCTGCCAATGCAGGGGACACACCAAAAAATGCAAGGGGACACAAAAAAAAAAGAAAAAAAAAGGCTGACCTCAAAAATGTTTGTTTCATGAAATGTGGCTTTTTAAAACTGCAGTATTTCTAAATTAATAGATATCACGCATGACTTCAAATCTGGGAACTCAAAGTAAAAATAAGTAGATATTTAACTGTTTCACCTACATCTCTGTAAATTTACTCATTCAATTTTGCCAAAACATTTTCTGGAATCACCCCCATGGGGGGGAAAAAAGAAACTGATTTGTACCTGGTCACCTTATCGTAGAGCTTGTAAGAAATCATCAATTAACTCATAATTAACTCTGACTGACCATTAGAATCACCTGGAAGTGTGTAAAAACTACCACAGCCTAGGCTCCTTCATAACTACTTGATTTAACTGGTTTGAGATGGGGCTGAGGATTTGTAGAAGCTCCCCATTTCCAGGAGAGCTAATACACAAAATTTCACTTTTAAAAACTGCATTTGGGGGAATTCGCTGGCAGTCCAGCAGTTAGGACTCTGTGGTTTCACTGCTGAGGGCCCAGGTTCGATCCCTGGTCTAGGAGCTATGATCCCACGTGCTTCACAGCACAGCAAAAAACAAAAAAACAAAATCAAACAAGCAAACAAAACTGCATTTGGGCATTCCCTGGTGGTCCAGTGGTTAGGACTCCCAAGCTTCCACTGCAGGGGGCACGGGTTTGATCCCTCATCAGGGAACTAAGATCCTGCATGCCACGTGACATGGCCAAAAAGAAAAACCCCAAAAAAACAGCTGCATTTATGCAGCTACACAAACCTTCAATATCAGGGAAAAAAAGGTTAACCAGTGAGGTTTAAGTAAATTTTAGTTTTTATTTCCACACAGTTAAGTATCTGTCCTTCTAACTGACTTCTTAAAAGTCATCATGAACATTCATAAATCTAATTAATTTCAAGAGAAGGAAAAAAAAATGGGAAGAAATACAAAGCGTTCCTCCTAACTCAGAAGTGCAGGATACGTGATATAAGACCATTCTGGATGACGTCTAAAATTCATGAGTCTTACCTTGATGAAGGTACGAACTTCGGAGTTTGTATATCATCTTTATAAGTAAAAGACACAACTGCATATGGACACACGTGTCTCGGTCTTCGCCTTAGCTCATCAAAGCCATACTCATAAAAATAATACTAAAAATAAGAAAATGCAAAATTAACTTCCTTAAGAAGGCAAGAAGTAGACAGTGAAATCTTACAATTACCTGCCTGGTTTTTGAGAAACACAATACCACTTAAGTACCTTTAATGAAAAATATCTTTAAGCACTGCTTGTCAATTTAATTAAAATAATTTGTACTTTATATTCATTGTATGATATAAAATATTCTGCGTCTATATATATACCAGATGCCAGGATGCTAATAGGTATTCCAGAAGTTTACTTCTGAAGAACTGACCAGTGGGAATGTGCAACAAATTTCCTCATGAAAATGAAACAAATGGAGCCTAAGCTCCCAGGGCAGCCCAGAAAAACCAATTTGATACAACAGTAAAATACTAAGAACACAATCTCAAGCAAACCTAGCATTTTGCTCATTATTTCAAAAGAAAAACACTTTTTTGACTCCAACTGCAGACAAAGCAACAAAGGGGAGGTGGCGGAGATTACAAACATAGATGACAAAGGCAGCTGAACCTCTTCCTATTACCCTATCCATCTGCCTCTCCCCTTCACCTATTCACAACATTCATTAGATTAGGGTTTTCTGACCTGCAGTCTAGGGATTTTCATTAAAAAGAATGCCCTAGTTTATAAACAAAGCACTGTCCTTCAAAGTCCATTCTCTTGGGAAACTTCCAATAATGTTGCTGTTGCTCTAAAAATGCCTGGAATTTTTCTGGAAACATCAAGCCAATTTACAAGTTCTGCTAGAAAAACCAGTAACTACTTTATAGTTATATTTCATATCTACTAATACTACTGTCCAGAAGGTAATCAAATGAGTCAGCCCAGATGACTTTGGTGAATATAATTTTTGCTAAAAGCCCCCAACAACAGGTCTTGCCCACTGAGATTCTTCAAAAAGAAAAGAGCAAGAATAAACTTTATTTTATGTAAATAAAGTAAAAATCAAAGAAAAGAAAAAGAAAGAACATTTCCAGGGAGGTTAGCACCACCACTTTTCACATACAATCCATTCAGATCCATTCACATTTTTTATACATTTGTTAAAAAGAGTAACATTATAGTCAAACAACATATAAAAACACAACAACTGATATTCATCAAATACTACACTTTTAAATATGTGTAGTTTACTATAAATCAATTACATCTGAATAAAACTTAAAGAATGAATTCTAAGTTTGCATTTTAGAAAAATACTAATAAAAATAGAAAATATCTACCAAATCAATAATACAAAGTGATATGAATTAAGGTAATTCAAGGGGCTTTAACTTTACCTTAAAGAATGAGCAATATTTTATTAGACAGGATCTTTCTAGGCCAGGAGAAACCAAGGCTTCAAGAGGAAATGAGATCGTTGAGGGCAGGAATTATACAAAAAACAGGCTGGAGGTCACAGTCTACAGGCAGGGAGAGCTAGCTAGGCTAAGGAGTCTGAATATCACTGTAAGTCTAAGGGGGGGCCACTGTTACGTTTCTGAGCTATCTTGGAAACACTGAACAAACAGCAGTGAGAGTCACTGGAGTCTAGCAGTGGTAAGTGGAAACCAGAGTCTAGTGTGGTGGCAAGGAGAACTGAAAAGGAGACATTTTAAAGGACTTAGTGACAAACTGATATGAGGTCATAACACTAAAATGGATCCAGGTACTTACCTGAGTAAGCTCATAAGCTCTATAAGCCAAAAGTGATGTAATTCTATTGGCATTCTTCGACACATGACATTCATGCTTTGGTGTTGGGTCCAAAGCACTTTTATTTAATATAGATTCCAAACTTTTTACACCCATCGGGTCATATATACTCTTTATTTTACCCTAAAATACAGAAAACCTTTTAAGTCCACCAAAACCTAATTACTGACTGTATAACATTAATATTATAGAATAACTCTTTGAATATAGATTACCTATAACAACAGCTTTTTCCTTTAATACCTGGTAATAAAGTAATACCCAACACTTTTTACTAATATCGAAGCAGTAAGAAAAAGTTAACCAAAAAAAAAAAAAGCTTGTTTGAATTTAATACAAGGAAATAAAAATTTTCTTCACAACACTTCACTAGCTTAAATAACATTCTCAACATATTTCCCTCTCTTCATTCTTTTCTTTGGAAAGGAAAGCAAACTCTAAAGCTCAGAAAGCTCAGATTAAAGACGGCAAACCACTCTCAAAAGTATCTTTATATGCCAAACACAAGCAAGCACTGGTTTTTAATTCAATCAAACCCCTAAAGACAGGGTCGACTAAAATCCAAGTCAAATGCTGTCTTTGATATATGAAATGTAAAAGTTGAAATTACCTTCATTATTTTAAAAATAACAACATCGCCCACTGCCCCAGCTTCCAAAGGATTAGCTTGTAATAAATCAGCATACCTAGAAAGATAGACACCTAGCAAAGAGGGAAAAATTAAAGTTTTGTTTTAATATGGACACAAATATAAAAAGTCCAAATATTTAACATAATAAGAGATAAAAGGTATGACACCTTTAAAAAAAATGTAATGATAGCTGATATTTAACCAAAGCAAAAAATAAAACTAGAAAAAACATGAAAAATCAAAATTTTCAAAATCACTAGAACTAGACTAAGACATTAAAAAAAAAGATAACCCTTGTTTAATTGGAAGTATGCAAAATCAGAAACAAAGGATAAAACTGGTTTTCATTGCAGAACCTGAAACTAGTCTCTTTTTCTGGGAACATGACAAAGCATACATGAATTTAATTATAAGGACAACAGCGAAATTAGATAATATATTTTTAAAGGGCAACTTAGTAGTAGGTAAATGAAAAAAGAAAAAAGATTACCCATGGAAGGACTGCCAAGAATTGTTATTTTGGACTGGCCCACCTGTAATCCTTTTTCACATATGCTCTGAACCTAAATAAACAAAACATTTCATCTTACAGTCAATACATTAAAAATGTGAAAAGACAGTTTGTAAACTTGTTTTAAGTAAAATCCAAGCTTCTAAATTATATTTTTTTATGTTACAGAAATTATACATATACATGCTAGTTTATGACTAAATATCAATGTGAAACTGGCATACACTTCCAATGTAACCATAGCTGTAATCTATTTTTGTTTATGCCAGGTCTGACATATACTTAGAATTCATGCCATTCATATATATAAACATCTCCTTTTAGAAAGAATTAGTCCTGGCAAACTATTTAAAGAGAAATTAACTCCACCTAAACATCTTTGATCAAAGGAGTAAAAATAGTTCCCAGCACATATAATCAGTAATATAGAAGATAATCTACTTTAATAAAGGAAAAATTATTTAGTATCAAGCACATTCCAGGGGGGAAAATTAGGTTTGATCAAAGAAAAAATGAACATATTTGAAAAGCAAATTACAAACAATGAAATACCTTGCACTAAGCCATTTTTTCCATTTCTACAAAAAATTGTTAGTTTATAAAAATCAAGTGTATAGTATAACTCATTCACTTTGTTATAAAGCAGAAACTAACACACCATTGTAAAGCAATTATACTCCAATAAAGATGTTAAAAAAAATCAAGTATTGATTAATTGCAAATTTAGGTAACTTACAATGGAAGCACTTTCAAATTGTTTTTTATAAAATGGGTTCACTTACCTGATACCGATCAACCATCAGAAATGCATAGGATTCTGAAAGTTCTTTATCTAAACGACCATCAAACTTCAGTTCTCTTCGCTTTTCTGTAAACTAAATGAAATTAAATCTATAACGACTCCTTAGTATGTGATTATGTTTTTCAAGCTAAGAGTTTCAGGAAGCTTATTTCTAAGAAATTCCAAATCAGCAATTCCCTGGTGGTCCAGTGGTTAGGACTCTCCGCTTCCACTGCTGAGGGCCCGGATTTGATCCCTGCTCAGGGAACTAAGATCCCACAAGCCGCGAGGCATGGCAAAAAAAAATCCATATCCACGAAAGTGGAAATTATCTTTTCTCTCCCTGTAATTTCTACACTTCATTTTTTCCCATTATAATTGGATCTTTATCCTTACAATATAGTCAAATAAGCATCTAGTGCTAAACAATCTTAACTAAATTTCTATTAAAATCTTACCACGGGCTTCCCTGGTGGCGCAGTGGTTGAGGGTCCGCCTGCCGATTCAGGGGACACGGGTTCGTGTCCCGGTCCGGGAAGATCCCACATGCTACGGAGCGGCTGGGCCCGTGAGCCATGGCCGCTGAGCCTGTGCGTCCGGAGCCTGTGCTCCGCAATGGGAGAGGCCAGAACAGTGAGAGGCCCGCGTACAAAAAAAAAAAAAATCTTACCACACTCCAACTCTCCCATAGATTTTTTTTTTTTTTTTTTTCCAGTATGCGGGCCTCTCACTGCCATGGCCTCTCCCGTTGCGGAGCACAGGCTCCGGACGCGCAGGCTCAGCGGCCATGGCCCACGGGCGCAGCCGCTCCACGGCATGTGGGACCTTCGCGGACCGGGGCACGAACCCGTGTCCCCTGCATCGGCAGGCGGACTCTCCACCACTGCGCCACCAGGGAAGCCCTCCCATAGATTTTTAAGTTCATTTTTTGATTATCTTTGGATCTCTCATTTTACCTGACATGGTGCACTGCATATAGGTGGTTTAATAAATCTCTGTTTAATGACCAACTTCTAGACTATAAACTCAATTAGGACAAGGAAAAATGTTTCATTTCTTTATAATTATATTCTCAGTGCCAAGTACATAAGCCATGCTCCATACCCATTTCCAGAATAAAAGAGTGACTTGATCTAAGTACATCTGAACTGTAAGTCACCCTAAACTGCTGGCTTTCACTTTTAGATACAAGCAAATAGATATGGAGCCCATACCTAACAGATTTACATGCCATGTTCAGGCTATTACCGATCTTCAATAATATAATTAATGAATCTTTAAATTTTCATATAAAATTAACAAATAATCCCTATCATATCATGAAACCACATCAAACTACCAAGGTTTTAATTTCCTCTGGGAACCATTAACATTCATCCACTTTAGGGATCCTTTCAAAGTTAAATTCTCATAGCACTAGATTAACCAACCTATAAAAGTACAAAATTAATAGTATTTCATGTACATCAGAAAGCAATATACACATCAAATATTTCTAAACATCTCATTTGTATTACCTCAGGATTATTATGGCTTTTCCTAAATCAAAACTCAAAAAAAGATTCTAATTTGTATATGAAACTTAAATTCACTACCTAACAGGCTCAACTATTCCCCTTTGTTCTCACTTTTTCACTAAGAATTTCTACTAATGATATTAAGATAACTCAATTACCAGGCAATAACTGGGGAAAAAATTAAGCATATCCTAAAAAAAAAAAAAAGTATTGTATTTCATTAACCTTCCAATTGAGACATAATATGCTCTTAGAGATTCCATTTAACTAACACGCTTGAAAGAGCAAAAAGCCTTGTAATGAATTTACAATTAAGCCATTATACAATAAGCTATCCCTATGCTTAAGATTCATTGTTAGTAAAAGAAGTTATCTTACACAATCACACGTTAATTTAACAGAACAGATAAATGTAGTGCAATATCAACAGTGTTTAGGGAAAACAACATGCCATTTAAAACTTGTTTTTTCCCTCCATAATTTGGTTTTCCTAAGAACTTTAGCATTTTTAAAGAAAAGGAAGAAAGTAAAACAAGTTCCAGGCTATTAACTGGTTCTGAAGAATCTTACAAAAAGCACAATTTAAAACATACCTCCTGGACTTCCCTGGTGGCGCAGTGGTTAAGAATCCGCCTGCCAATGCAGGGGACACAGGTTCGAGCCCTGGTCCGGGAAGATCCCACATGCCACGGAGCAACTAAGTTCGTGCGTCACAACTAGCGAGCCCGTGCTCTAGAGCCCGTGAGCTACAACTACTGAGCCCGCATGCCACAACTACTGAAGCCCGCGAGGCATAACTACTGAGCCCACATGCTGTAACTACTGAAGCCCGCACACCTAGAGCCCATGCTCTGCAACGAGAAGCTACTGCAATGAGAAGCCCGCATACAGCAATGAAGAGTAGCCCCCGCTCGCCGAAACTAGAGAAAGCCCGCACGCAGCAATGAAGACCCAACACAGCCAAAAATAAATAAAAATAAATAAATTAAAAAAAAAACATACCTCCTTTTCCAAAAGCTCATTATGTATCAAGCAAGCACGTCTGTAGTTAAAATTTGTTACTGAAGTTGGTTCAAGGTAAGATGAGTGGAGAATATTTAAAACATCTTCAAATTCCCGAGAGCCTGGAGTTAATGGCTGAAAAAGTGCTAAAATAAAAAACAGTATTAATTTTAAGATTCCATCTTAAATGTAGTTTTTTATATTTTTGTGGCTTTGTTAATATAACTTTTAAATAAAGTTAAAAAAAGCATCAAGGCTATCTTATTTTGTGATATGCAAAAGAGATACTTATTAATTCATTAAAGAAAAAACTCTTCAGCAGCGAGCATCTGGCATTACACATGCAGAAAAGGAAGTTACAATTTTGCAAAACTTAGGGGATGCTACACTAGGCAACCTAAACTGCTTAAAGACGCTCATAAGAACCTGTGCATAAACTCAACTTGCCTCAACTCCTATTTTATGTTACATTTAGGTAGTATGTCTAGGACCATTTATTTCAGCAAATGAAATGCTTATGCCATAAGTAAAAGGATAAAAACATTTAAGACACTTAGCTGTCTATACAATAAAATGATTCTATCTGGTTTTTAATACTAAAGTTAGAATAAAATATGCTGCATCCATTAGCTTCTTGTATTACCAATATAAAGTAGGAGGATATTTACTATGAAAACTTGGTGAAATGGAAAGATGTGGAACTTTGGAGACAAAACAGGACACAAATATCAGGTCTAGCATTTACTGGCTTTGTGGGAGACCTTGGGTAAATCAATGACTTAACAAAACAAGCTCGGTACTTTCTTCAGTAAAAAGGAGAACTCCAGCTATCCTAATAACCACTATATGCCATATGGCACATAAGACAACACATGGAAAAGGCTCTAAGCACAGCATCTGGTGCAAAGAAAAACAGTAAAAGTTTTTATTCCCCACTCCACCAACTACTGCATACTCCCTTTAATTTTTAAAATACTTAAGTGAAATATACAATTTGTTCTTCAAACAGTAGCCTAATAACCTCAAATTTCCACTTTACGCATGAAATAAGTTATAAATTTAAAACATCAAGTCTATATATATACTTTCCCCAAACCAAAAGGAACCACTTATTTTTCACTGTAGATAGTATTCATAGAACTTATGTTATATGCTATTACCTTAATTTCTTTCAAGATACTATATATAGAGTCAATAAATGTCATTCAAAATACTTTTAGGCCACTACTGAAAGCGGTGTTCTACTTGTACATACTCTCAAAGGTACTAAAGAGCAGCTGTTTTTACTGTATTCCCTATAACGTCAAATGACATATCCATTCATCCACCAAACCATGTATATATTACAAAAGTGCCTGTAAAAATGTAGCTTTCAATGAGAATGTGTATAGAACAAATGATTCCCACTACTTTGGAATTGCACACTAAAAAAGGTGGCAGCGGGATAAAATCAACATACTTATAATAATGCAATAAAGACAGTAGGAGTAAGCAGGGAAAAAAAACACTCAAAAAGAACTAAAGAACTACTAAACACAGAGTGTGCTATAATAAAATTTATAGCAGATGGATATACTCAATAATCTATTGATTGTAAGCTCCATGAGAGGAGGAACTATATCTGCCTTGTTCATTACTCTACCTTTTCTTGGGGCACTGGCCCCAAGCTGAATGACTGAGTGAGTGAAGATGAGAATAAACTTTGTCAAGACTTTTTTATATTGAATACAAATATATTCTAAACTACCAAAATATGATTGTTGTCATTTTAAATTAGGTCTCACAAATTCAACCATTCAGTGATATATAAAACAAAACGAAAGCTCAAAAAACGGAGACATCCATTCTCTCAATTCAAATCTGTTTTATAGAATACAGTAGGAGAAAACGTTTTATCTTTGTGTCTGTCCCCAACTAAACTGGAAAAACTTGTGAGGGAAAACAGCACGTGGAAGTTTTCATAGGCTTTCCCATCCAAAATGAGCCAAGCATGATTCTTAAAGTTGGGTTTTATGCATGATTGATTTTTATGTTTCTAAACTAACAAGTGACTTCAGGTATCTAAAGATGTGACAAAAAGAAGTATCAAAAGAAGTAGCTTTAAATTTCTATGAAATTTTACAATCTACAAAATGAAATCATTTTCCTTAGCTAAGCTATTCCAACACTATTTCCACTGTCAATCTAACCAAAAGTGAAAGATTCAAGTTAAATCATATAAATTTATATAGACATTAACTTTCAAATTATTCTCAAAAAAGTACTTAACATTTGTTTCATTCCAAAGCAATGTCCTAGTCACCTCAAGTAATACTCAACTAGACTGCCAGTGTGAAAAAAATTCTTGTGAATAAAAATACAGAAAAAGGTGCAAGATTTTAGGTCTAACAATACCTGTGTCCTAGTAGGTATTTTATATTTCAAATATCTCAGTTGGCTTTACTAGTTAGGCCAAAGTTATAATTTCTAGTTTTTCTTCCCAATTATCAATTTCTGTAAGAATAAAATTATGCTGTAGCTATTTTTAAAGATTTCAAGTCAATGTGCTGGTAATAGTAGTTTAGAAATATAACCAGTTTATGTTCTGAATGTACATTCCCTGGTGGTCTATTTTGTCCTTAATAATCCTCTAAAGGACATACCTGATCAACACATTCTGTCACTTCTTTTAAAGAAAACATATATACATCACAGTATTATGGGTCATCACTGAGGCAATAATAATAAATAAACCTGTAACTACCCGTAGGGGATCAGAACATTTTATATATTTATCATCCATTTCACATAGGAAGTCAGAATCCAATATACTGTTCTCCGGATTCTGACAATTTTTGAGTCTAACAATTAGTGGCTCATTATTCCTTTTCAGATACTGTACTAAGAGCTTTATATGCATTATCTCATTTAATCATCGAAACCACCCTATGAAGTTCATTATGCCCATTTCACAAATGAAACTGAGCTAACAGTTAACTTGGCCCAAGGCTGATACGTGAATAGGGCAGGTGTGAATTCAAAATAAGGCTCCCTAGCTGCAAATCTTGTTTCCTGAACTATAAGTAAAACATGTATATGTAAGTGCTGAATATAAGTGATGAAACAAATCATTCCAAGAGCTGGAAAAACAGAATTGTTTCCTCATTTTAGACCAAGAAATTATATTAGCTATATGGAAATTAGCAATAAAAGAAAAAGAATTTGATGTCTAGAATGCTCTTTCTACCCTCTTATGTCTTCTTTTGAATCTCATTTCTTAGTATTTCTTTCTCATTTATTGCATTTAACAGGGCCAAAAGCCATAGCTAACACCCTTTTTTGGTTTATAAAGGTTAACAGCAGTCGTAATAATTCTTCCAGACATTAAGAAACATGTAATTTTGCTTATTTACAGTGCTTCCATCAAATTCATGTCAGAAAGATAGTTACTGAGTTGATTTCTGATAATTCACAAGGCTCTTCTATTGACAAAACTGATGATAGATGTGTTTTCATCATTTTTTTTTCTCTTTTGTCCACACTACATGGCATGCAGGATCTTAGTTCCCCAACCAGGGATCAAACCTGTGCCCCTGCAGTGGAAGCACGAAGTCTTAACCATTAGACCATCAGGGGAGTCCCTTTTATAGATGTGTTTTTATGGGATTCAAGAAAAGACTTACAAAGGCACTTGGAGATTTATAATTCAAATGAGGAGACTGTCTATATCACAGAACCACAACTAGAATTGAGTATTTTATATTACTGGTAGCATACAAAACATACTAAGAATTAAATGTTAAACTTAAGCAGCTGGAATAGACATAAAATTAAGGTCACCAAATAGTAGCTTTGTTTCTTAGTCAAAGGAACATTTTTCCTCAACTACTTTTACCAACTCATTTAGTGTCAATGCCACTCTTTGTGTTTGTATTGTTTATGTGTATATGTAAAAAAAAAATCATAAGTGTAAAAACAAGCTAAAATTAAAAAAAGATGGACCAGCGTTATAAAAATATACCAAGGCAAATTCCAAAATATACATTCCAATTTAAAGTAATTCATGGAAGAAAAGGAAATGGCAAAGAGTAGGCTGCGGATCTCATTGGTCTGCAATACTCTCTGAATCCATCTCTCTGATGTCTATGGATATTAATGACTAAAATACAATGAATATCCATTTGTTCCTCATGATAATTTAGACATTTTAAAAATCATTTTTCTTCAGTCTAATAAAATTACTACAGACATAATACTGTAGGAATGGGTGATTCATCTCTACTCATGATTGAACATAGTGCAGAATCAGTAATAAACATTCTAGCAGAGATCTAGAGAGATAATATGAAACTTGACTTTTTTTGGACTGGGAATACATCAAAGAAAGTTTTACCTCCATTACTTAGAATTTATATGCGCCTATCAAACGTTTTATGTGGATGACTGGATTCTGCCTGTACATTCCTGCTCAGATTTACTTCTATGTAGGGAAAACTGTGGTGCTTAGAACCAAGCCATTCATATACAACTACTAAAACATCATGTAAATTTCCTTAAGAAAGAGACTCAACCCTAAAGTCTTCAAAAAGACAACTCCAAATTTTGTGGGAAAAGATGGGGATTTGGGAGGAGAATTGGCCTTTAATTTTCCTGAACTAGACCAGTATGGATGCAGGTGCGTAAGAGCATTTAGTTTGTGATGCACCTGCATGAGACGCAGATGCACGAGAGCAATTAATCTTGTGCCCTACATAAAGCATTAACCAATAAACATTTTCCAGAAAGTGCATCATTACTACTTCATTTCCCAAGACCTTTGGAGGGAAAAATTATATCAAATACAATTACTGATTTTAATTTACTTTTGATGACTTACACTATCAGATTTTAGAGTAGAAGAAGGCAATAGTGAAACATCTACTGACGAAGTGCAATTCCACAATTCGGTTAAATATAACAGTGACTCCTTACAGTACAGAAAGTAGCCCAGCCAAGAAGTAAACAGAATAGCACACAGATCACAAAGAGTAAAATCTTACTCTTCTAGTCAACAGATGACTTAATCTGTGAGTACTTATTAAATGTGTTAATTTTCTAATGAACATAATTTTGGAATCTCAAAATTCCCCAGGGATGAAGACATACTAAACATCACTAAATTTAATAGTTGTTAAAAAAAATTTTTTTTAAGTGAACTAAAACTTTTCTACAATAAAAAAGAAATAAGAAGTACTCTACACCTAGGTTCAAATTCCAACTCCACCATTTACTAGCTGTGTAACCTTGGGCAAGTTATTTACCTCAGTAGTTCAGTCTCCTCATCTGTAAAATGGGAATAGTACCTACCACATAGGATTACTGAGATTTAGTTAGTACATATAAACTTCTGAGAACAATGCCTGTAACTTATTAAGCACTATAAAATGTTTGTCAATATCATTACTTAATTAGAATGGCAGTATTTTGGATGTTATGCTACTGTGAAGACCAATAAAAGAACTGAGTCAAGTTATACTCACAAAGATTTACCTTTAAGCTACCAAAAACATGAGTCCTAATCTTAAATTTCACTGGTAAAGCAGTCACAAGCAAAGGTCTGCCATATTAAAATACGAATGCAACAGAACCTTTGATACTGAAAAGTTCAAGCAGAGGTATCTACTGAAAATGATCTAATATTCATGATAAAAGACTCAGATGACCACACCACTAATACCTAGCCAAATCCTATACATAAAGTGATACCTTTCAAGTCTTCCAAGAGGACATTATCTTGGGATCAAGTGTGAAACTAGCAGTACCTGCCGAACTGTTTCTGATAAAGCATTTTTTTAATGAAAAGTTATATTTTTCTATTAAATTCTATCACCAAGTATTAACTCCTTTCAGGTTGGACAGGATGAAGTCCATGATGGTAAAAAGCTGCTTATTTAAGTTTTAAAAGTGCTATTTAGATCGCTATTGCACTATTTGAACAGCTGCTGCTAAGTGTGCAAATATTTAGACAAGTTAAAAATTACTCACTTTCACGAAACATGAAAAAAGTCCACTGTGTTATATTTTCCTTACCAAAACCTCCCTAAGAGGAGAAAGGTAACAAATTTCCCCCAAAGAAGCATCAGACTCAGGGGAGAAAACAAAGACAACTAGGTTTTATATTTCCTAATTCCTCAATTATTATCTACTTTTAATGTGTTCAAATGAGGTCTATTTTACAGCAACCTCTGGATTTATCTAATTAAAAAAAAAACACACATGCAAACAGTGCCTTTCAACATTTCCTAGTGCCCTCCCACATTTCAACCCAAATGGGTTTTATGCCAATTTCCTGGTCCTATCAAAAATTAAAAGGAGGTACATCATGCTTTGTTTTGCTTAAAACCCTAAAAAAACGGACTTCAAAATTGTATCAAGCTAAAAAATTTTTTAAAAAGAAAAAAATTCAACCTCCTACTTCGATCCTATAACCAGAGCCCATCTGAATCTACTTCCAACGTATTCTCTACCAATTGATAACTCAGGATGAAATCTAATTTTCCTCATATAGACTCTACATCTTAACTAAACCAAAAGGATTGATAACCTTGACCTATACAAGAATTCTCTTGAACCCTAAAATGTATTACATTAACTCACTTAAAAGATACTTCTAGAAACATTCTGCATGCTAGTGGACAAAAGATAACTTCATCTTTCTCAACATGGTTTCTCACACCAAGGATTTCCCTGGCTTTATCATCCAAATAGAAATTAACAATTTGACTTTATTTGTATCTTACTGACAGAAGGCTAACAATTTCAGGTGTGCAAATGTAGCTGGTTATGCACATGGCAAGAGGAAGCACATGCTTCATTCAAGAGTCTCTTTACCAAGATTCAAGTTACAAATAAATAACGTTTTCCGCAAATAAGAAAATTCCTATTACTTTCCAAAGTAAATCTGAAAAAACGGAACCACGCACTAAAACAAAAAGAGGCTTTAAATTGACTAAATCCAGACAGAGTATCCCAAATCGCTGGAGAGTCAAAAATTGTTTTCTAAGAATTGAAAACGATAACTTCCTCCATTAGAAAGGTGTCACAATACGGCATTAAGTTTTAAAAAGGTAACGTACTTCATTTAACTGTTCCCATACTGGTTCCAAAAACCAGACTGGACTTTTAAATATTTTTCTGAAGTTCTCTCATCTGCAAGATCAAGTTGGTGACTCTTGGGCATAAGCTGACCTCTATTTTTTTCCACAGGGAAATTACTGCACCAAGAACCTACCTTCCCAAGCTTCTCAAATACAAGAAAAAAACATACTAACGTTGGATTTAGAGACAGCCCTATCTAGCGCTTCAAAAACAAGAAAAAAAAATCTACATGGAAATGAAGTGTGATGGCAAACAGCAGTGTGCATGAATCACATCTAACGGAGATGTCTAAACAAGGGAAGACGCTGACATCGAGCAAATTTCAAGTAGACGCATAGAGCTGAAGAATTTCCACAGGGAGAAGCACTTGTGGTCCTCTCAACGCAATGGCCTTGGAGAAAGCCCCAGAATCCACGGCCACGGGTTATTTCCACAGTGAGACTTCTCAGAAGCATCCTTAGGAGGACACATCAGCTTCTCTGCCTTCAGGGGCTGGGAGGGAGGGGCGCCGAGCACCATCTTTCCTCTCTGGGAGCTGCAGCCTTACGGACAAGCTTCAAACCTGAGCTACTTCCAACTTCCACGGGGAGAGGGGGAGCAGGGAGCGTGGTTCCACCGCTTTCCTCTCGCACCAAGCGCAGCAGCTGGGCGGCCGTGGCAGTGCGGGGAGAGGCGGCTGGCGCTGCATGCGTGTTTACGTGTCTCGGATGGGTGTGGGAAGGAGACAGAGAGGTTCTAATGAAAAGATGGAGGGGAGAGAGAAAGAGGGGTTGGGAAAAAGGGGAAGCACCACCTTTCTTTTCTCTGCTCTTCCTGGGGATCTGAAAACTCCTCCTAACGGGTCTTTCGGGCTCTTCGGGGCCTTTGGGCAGAGCGGCCGCGCCCGCCTCACAGGAGTCCTGAGGCTGCTCGTGGCAGAGGCTCGGGGCGGCCTCGGCAGCCGCGGTCTCCTCAGGCCCGGCGCCGCCGCCGGGCTCCGCGACGCTGAGGCCGCCGCCATTTTGTGGGGAGGACTCAAGCTCCGGAAGCGCCTGCTTCAGCTCGTCGTCTCCGCCGCCGCCGCCACTTTCCCAGTTCGCGTCCGTCGGCGGAGAGGCCTCCGCCTCCGCAGCAGTAGCCATCGCGCCGGCGTGAGGAGCGCCGGGAAGCTTCTGCCTACAAGGTCGACGGAGGTGGGGGGAAGGGGTGGCGGGCCAGCTTCGCCGCCAAGCTGCTCTCAGCCCACCCACCCCCTTCCCCCCCGTGGCCGCTGGCCGCTATCCCGGCCCAGCAGCCTCTCGGGGGCCCCAAAGCGGGCGCTACAACCGTGCGGCCCAACCCCAAGAGCCGCTCCTCGCTCGGGCAGTTCTTCTGCCGGCCCCCACCACTCAACGTGCTGGCGTCGGGGCCGGGATGGGGCGGGGCCATCTCGGAGCGCTCCACCAATGGGGGCGCGGCGCCCGCCTCCGCGGGTGCGGACAGACAGCGCCGGGGGGTGGAGCCTCGGGGCGCCGGAGCCCGCCAAAAGGGGCGCCCGCAACGGCTGGAGAGTACCTCGACGCCGCGGCCGGCTGCGGGGTGGATGGGCCTCAGGACGAGCTGCGAGTTCCCGGACCACGCTCGGCCAGTGTTGCAGGCGAGGGAGGCGCGCTGCGCCAGGTCCCGAGAACGCAGGCGTCGTCTCTTTACGGGCAAGATTACCCGGCTTCTCCGCGCACGATTCACATCGGCCAGGACAGTACAGAGGCAGTGGTTGTGGGACGATCTCGGCTTTGTGAAATATTTACGTGCATATAAAGCCCTGGAGTGGCGATAAGAGATAAGAGCATGAAAGCCTCGGGGGCCCACTTCACCGACCTGCAGTTCCCACCGGATCTTGCACCTTTACAACACATTACTCCCACCCGCCCCCCTCTTTTATCTAGAGGGGTTAGAACCAGTGGCACGCCTCCAGCAAACAGTCGATACCTTGGTCCTTTGATTTGACTTCATAGCCTAATGTTAACAGGATTTGGTTCTGGGGAGCTTGAGGAGAGAGGGGCTGCTGGCTTTTAGATTTCCCTTTGGTGTTTCAGTTTTCCTCAAGTGCGTGTATATTAAAAAAAAATAGAAACGTCTGCAGCCACGTTAAAAAATATACAGCAAGTGATCGCTTTCCCTTAAAACAACTTGACAGTCAAGTAGAAGGCCTTTAAAACAGCTTACACCGATTAGGTTGAAACTACTATTTATTTGTGTTATGGTGAATAGAGAAAATGTAATATTTCTTAGGTCCTTTCTGTACGCTAGGCACTGGACAAAGCGATTTACGTATACTATGTACATTTAATCCTCACAACAACAGATGTTAGGGAGATACTATTATGCACAATTTAAAATAAGTGTTGCATAGGGAGGGTGAGAGGGAGGGAGACATAAGAGGGAAGAGATATGGGAACATATGTATATGTATAACTGATTCACTTTGTTATAAAGCAGAAACTAACACACCATTGTAAAGCAATTATACTCCAATAAAGATGTAAAAATAAATAAAGCAGGGATAATAGAAAAAATAAAATAAGTGTTGCAATTAGGAGTATGGGATTAATAGAAACACACCACTGTAAAACAAGGATTTACTGTATAGCACATGGAATTGTGTTCAATATCTTGTAATAACCTATTATAGAAAAGAATCTGTAAACTATAGTTAAATAAAAAATAAGTATTGCAAGATATAGAACAAATTAACAAAATGAGAATTTGAAGCCAGGTCTGTTTAACTCCAAATAAAATACTTGCCCTTGACTGCTTCTCTTAAGACCTAATCTTCACAGCAGCTCTGTACCTTTATGCATTTTATGTATGGAGAAATGAGGATTGACATTTTGCTCCATCTCTAAGCAGTAGGATAAGGATTGGGACCCAGACCTCAATTTTCAAACTCCAGGAGTTGACTGACCAAACCTATAATTATAATAAAACCCTAGGCTTTGCCACGTGGCTGCTACTTAAAGAGCATTCCCAAGGGCAATAGCAAAATTGGATTCCAATGTCCTGTGATAAATATCATACCTGTTTAACAGCTAATAGGAAAAGCTAATCATGACTTGCCCAACCTATTTGAATCGGCTCAGTAAGTCATAGGAAAGTATAAAACAATTATTCCTTTTAGTAAATAGTTAATATAAAAACACATTTTAAAATACTGATGAAAACACGAGGGCCATGTTGAGGCAAAATGCTACATTATTTTAAGTTAAAAATTACCCTCGAAATTTGGAGGAAGAAGCTTTACTTGATAGTAGAGGCTATCAGAAACTCAGGTGTTGGGGTCTCCAAAGGGTAACTCTGTTGTTGGTTCATTAAAGGCATTTCTAAAAACTCATTTTTATCAGATTAAAGATAAGTAGGAACAACTGCATACTGGTGCCACTACTCAGCTAAGGCTTTCCTCATTTGGTCAGCAAAAGCCAGCTTAAACTCGGAAGGTAGAAGTCCTAGGATATGTATAAGGCAAACACACCAGTTGGTGGTAAAGAGTACCTAAAACTAAGCCCAGAGAGAACCATTTGTCTTCCACAGAAATAGAATCTTAAATTCAGTGAGGATAAAATTTTTCTTCATTCCAAGTCATTTATTTTTTTTAATTTTAAATGAATTCAGTATTATTCCTTATAAGGTGTAAGAGGATTGGGAAGCTCTAATATATAATTTTAACTATATATTCAATTATTGTAGATTAAAAAATTTAGGTTCAGCTGGATAACATTACTACTATTCAATATTAGAAATATTTTTCAGTTGTTTATTGGGTGCTGTGTGCTGAGGATATAATTCTGAAGCAAAGGGACATGGGTACCTCTTTCACGTTTACAGTTCATCAGAAAATATGTCTAAAACTAGAATCTATGGTGACGGCTAAGCGGAGACCTAAAAGTTAAGAATCAGCTACAGGAAAGGGATAGAGGGGGCATAAACTTGCTATCTCAGGAACACTAACACACACAGTGAGATACAGAGGGTATCCACATATGTGTTTATATACATGTATGCATATAGATATCCAGTATATGGGGATGGGGGTTCAAGGGGAGGAGCTACCACTGATACACAAGGTTCTGAAGCAAGAGCTACTAAAGGTTAAAGATATAAAAGCTACCTTGGGGACTTCCCTGGTGGTCCAGTGGTATAAAGAATCCGCCCTGCAATGCAGGGGACTTGGGTTCAATCCCTGGTCAGGGAACTAAGATCCCACATGCCGGGAGGCAACTAAGCCTGCACGCCATACCTACTGCGCTTGCGCACCTCAAGTAGAGCCTACGTACCACAAACTACAGAGCCTACACACCCTGGAGCCTGCTCGCCATAACTAGAGAAGAGAAAACCTACAGACCACAACTAGAGAGAAGCCCATGCACCACAACAAAGAGCCCGTGCACCACAACGAAAGATCCTGCGTGCCGCAACTAAGACCCAATGCAGCCAAAAATAATAATAATTTTTAAAATTATAAAATAAAACCTACATTGTCCCCTACCCTAAGTAATGGACAAAACAACAACACAAGGAAAACTAGAGAACAATGAGATAGTGTATAATTAAATATGCAGGGACCACAATTGCCTTTTTAAATTGGAAACACAAAAATAATCCAGTTCAACTCTTCATTTTAAAAATAGGAAAAGACAGTGGACCAAGATCACATAGCAGGCTAGTAAGAAGACTTAACATTCATTGAGCACTTTCTGTGTGCCAGGCACTGGTATTAGGAGTGTTACATGTGTTGAATCATTAATCCCCACAAAAAGTATTAATGCTATCCAAATTTTACAGATAAGGAAACTGAGACAGAGGGTTTATTTAACTTTCTTATGGTCATTTCAGTTTTAAGTGGCAGAACCAAGATTCTAACCCAGGCAGTCTGCCTTCAAAGCCCATGCTCTTAATAACCACCCTAGGCTAACCTCTCGTTAGTAGCAAAACAAAGTCCAGAACTCAGTGCATTTTCCACTATGCCATTTCACCTCCCTTCCTCAAACAGTACTATAAAAGACAGGATATAAATAGTATAACTCAGCAATAACTGCCAGTATTACTGAAGCGTAAACCTTTGAGCTAGCAATTTTACTTCTAGAAATTTGTAGTAGAGATATGCTCATTCACATGTGAAAGGTTTATTCAAGGATATCCATTGTTATTTGTAATGGGATATCAAGTGTTGTTTGTAATAGTAAATAATTGGAAACTAAATGTCTATCAATAGGGTATACCCATAAAATAGATACTGATACATGCCAAAACATGGATGCATCTTGAAAACATGCTAAGTGAAAGAAGCCAGACACAAAAATCCACATACTGTGTGATTCCATTCACATGAAAGTTTAGAATAGTCAAATCCATAGAAACAGAGAGAAGATTGATGGTTACCAGGACCTGGAGAGAGGGGGGGAATGAGGATAGACTGATTGCTAATGAGTATAGGATCTCTCTTGGGGGTGATGAGAATGTTCTGGAATTAGGTATGAAGATAGTTGCACAATTTTGTGAATGTACTAAAAACCACTGAGTTATAAACTTTGCAGAGCACAGGCTTCGGATGCGCAGGCTCAGCGGCCATGGCTCACGGGCCCAGCCGCTCCGCAGCATGTGGGATCTTCCCGGACCGGGGCACGAACCCATGTCCCCTGCATCGACAGGCGGACTCTCAATCACTGCGCCACCAGGGAAGCCCGAGTTATACACTTTAAAGTATATAAGGATTGATTTCATGATATATGAATTATGTCTGAATTTTTTTTAAAATAGAGGACCTAGGTATTACCAGAGGACAGAGATTCCAAGCAGCAGGGAGTCTCTCCCATTGCTGGCTTTGAAGAAGCAGCCTGCCATAAATTCTACAGGTGCCAACACCTTGAGAGATCTTGGAAGCAAATTCTTTCCTAGTGAGTCTCCAGGTAAGAATGCAGTCCAGCTGACATCATGATTTCAGCTGTGTGAGACCCAGGCAGAGAAACCAGCTAAGCCATGTCCATACTCTGACCTACAGAAACTGTGAGATGATACAAGGATATTGTTTGAAGCTACTAAGTTTGTGGTAATTCATTATGCAGCAATAGAAAACTAATACAGAGGCTACAAAACACCTGGCTTTTCTAAGTGCTTTGCACATGTTAAATTTATTTAATTTGCACAATAAACTCTGTGAGGGGGCTTCCCTGGTGGTGCAGTGGTTAAGAATCAGCCTGCCAATGCAGGGGACACGGGTTCGAGCCCTGGTCTGGGAAGATCCCACATACCTCAGAGCAACTAAGCCTGTGCGCCACAACTACTGAGCCTGCATGCCACAACTACTGAAGCCTGGGTGCCTAGAGCCTGTGCTCCGCAACAAGAGAAGCCACCACAATGAGAAGCCCGTGCATCACAAGAAGAGTACCCCCGCCTGCCACAGCAAGAGAAAAGCCCATGTGCAGCAACAAAGACCCAACACAGCCAAAAAATAATAATAATAAAATAAATAAATCTTTAAAAAAAATAACTCTGTGAGGTAGGTACTCATATTTTCCCCATTTTTCTGATGAAGAAGCTCATTAAGTGCTAAAACAAAACAGCCAAGGTACAGAACAAGATGGATAGAGTGTTTAGCATTTGTACCCCAAAAAGGGCAAACACAGTTATGTATATACACCTATTTGCAGAAAACTTTTGTGGAAGGCTACATAAATGACTAGCTACAGTGGTTGCCTGTGGAAAGGGAGCCAGGGCTGGAGGGCAGAGGTGGGAGAGACTTCTCAGTCCATATCTTTTTATACTTTAAAGCATATGAATGCATCACTTACTAAAAAAACAAAAACAAAAACATTTTAAAAAGAAAGGAGCGGGGAGGGATAAATTAGGAGTTTGGGATTAAATAGTCACACTACTACATATAAAATCGACAACAAACAAGGACCTACTATATAGCATAGGGAACTATACTCAATATTTTGTAATAACCTATCATGGAAAAGAATCTAAAAAAAGAATATATATATACATATATATCTGAATCACTTTGCTGTACACCTGAAAGTAATACAACATTGTAAATCAACTATATTTCAATAAAATTTTTTAATTAAAAAATAAAATAAAGAGAAAGGAAAAAATATATAGAAAAGCATACTGAGAAGCTGTCGTTGTGATTACTCAGTAGTTCACACAAGAGTGAAACAGTAGTATCTTAATAATCATCCAGAAATCCAATACAGAGATTTTAGAAGGATCCCTATGTTTCAACAGAGAGGAATTATAGACTCCCACATGCTGGTCAAATCAATTAGGTATGTATATAGTTAGAGTTACAGGATTCGCACATAGAAACAAAAGCATAACAGTACCTTCGAAGTGAACAAAGTCACTAAAAAGATTCAACAGTAACAACAGCCTTGAACATTTGCAAAGCAATTTCATGTGTTTTTTTTTTTTTCAGGTAAACCACGTTATTTGATGCTCACAGGTACCTACTTCAACCACATAGCTAGGAGGCTTTTTTTTTGTTTTTTAACCTTTCCACTGATCAGCAGCAGGGAAAGATAATAAAGGCCAATCAACAAAACCACCACTAATCCAATGCATAGAACCTTAAGGAGATTAACCAGTTCAACCCGTTCATTTTGTGAATAAGGACAGTACTATAAGACTACAACTCCACGGCCTATTCAGATGCATTAAAAATATATGAAACTGCCATTCCTTCCATTATGCTTGAGCTAAAACAATAATTCTACTTCCATGAGTCATCTTCTTTCCCCCAAAGAACTTGTTCTATTACTCACTGAGCAGATATTTCTTGGGCGTGTCTCAAGGAAGTATAAGACCCTGACAACAAACTGGGTTGAAGTTCATCATGGTTGATGTCTGGAAGGAAAGACTTCCATGCAAGGAAGAGAAGGCACACAAGTAATCTTCAGTTGAAAATAATAATAAGGTTAGGGATGAACCAGCATGTGAGTAGCCCTTCAACTACACAGCTGACTCAGGTAACCACAAATCTCAACTAAACCCAGGAGTCAAGAGCTGTTACTAAGGTTTAAGTTTTGGTTTCATTTCTTTCTTTAATTTTTAAAAATTGAAGTGTAAAAGACCTACGACACTATGTTAGTTCCAGGTGCACAGCAGAGTGATTCACTATTTCTATATGTTTCAAAATGATCACCACTTTAGTCATTTCTGAGTCAAACGCTTCTAAGATTTCTGTTACATGTAATACCATGAATGAGTCTCACAGGGATGATGTTAAGTGAAATAAGTCAGGCACAAGAGTACATACTGTATGATTCCATTTATATGAAGTTCAAGAGCAGACAAAAGTGGTAATAAAAGTCAGAATAGTGGTTCCCTTATGTGTCTGTCAGGGGGAGGAAGGGGGTATGAGAGGGTCCCCTTTGAGTCAAAGGGGACATGAAACAACTTTATGAAATGATGAAAATGTTCTATATCTTGATCTAGGTGATAGTTATATGTATATACAAAGATGGTATATACATACATAAATATTTATTGAACTCTACACTTGAAAGTTGTGCGTTTTACTGTATGATGTTACTCTTCAATTAAACAACAACAAAAACTCTTCTGCATGTTCTCATTGTTCAAGGGCTAAAGATAAGAATTCTTCACATAGCTTATAGAGTCCTGCTGATCCTGACCCTTTTCTACTTTCCATCTCCACCTCTCTTCCCTAAGCTCCTCCTTGGCATTTCCTGTGTCTAGCACACTTGCCGAGCTCCCCTGGCCACATGATCAACCTTGACACATATTGTTTCCCCAGCATGGTGTGCTTGCTCTTCTTCCCTGGACAACCCCTTCCCCGTTAGCTCCTGTACTTCCTCTGGCTTAAGTTTCACTCCCTTCTGTAAGCTTCCTCCATCATCCCCCTCCCATTCGAGGTTGGCTTTCCCTGTGTGGTGCTTTCATAGAACCTTCTTCTTTCCACTCAGACTATTTACCTCTCACTTCTCTCAATTTGTCATTACTCCCTCATTTGTGGGATTATTTAATTATATCTATCTCTCCCACTAGAACCTATGCTCCACTCCATGGGCTGAGGGGCAATGTCTGGGTTTGCTTACCACAATAACCCTGGGCCTGGCACAGTGCCTGGAACACAGTAGGTGTTTACTAAATATGTTTTGACTGCTGAGGACAGAGTGGCTATCTGATAGTTTCTGGCAAGAAAATCGCTATCTCACATAACATGATTTGCGTTTACCCCGTTAAGTGTTTACTGGTATATCTCGCTTTAAGCAAACTTTATTATATGGAAATCACACCCCAAAATGTAAGTTAGGGTGTGTCTGCCAAATGCCTTTTAAATGATTTATGCAAATTCAAAATGCCTTTCACTGCGTTTGAGAAGACGGATGAACATCATTTGCCAAATCCAACGCTTATTGAAATAAAAAGGATTTAACAATTGGGAGCGATTCTTGTGTTATGTCAGCTGGCTAACCAGTACAGACCCGGTTATAAGATCATTTATACCACCGCCATTTCCACCTGAAGAAAAACTCAGGTTTATACTGCCGAGGACCAGCCTCAGCGGTACAGGATTGCCAGAGGGGAGGACGGCGTCGGCGAGGACAGAACTCAAGACACCTCTTCTTGGATGCAAGGATCTGACATTTTATTAGCAAAAAGCTGCAACATTTATAGTTCTACAGTTCCCTATTCTTATTTTTCATATCATCTTTTAACCTTTCGCAACCTTTTATTCTTGAGCCAAAAATCTTACACAAACAATAACACATTAACCACTTTAACAAAAAACACCCGCTTACGTAAGCGGTTCACACAATAATCTCATTAATGTTTTCCTCACACAGTCTCCTGCGGTGGAGCATATCCTGATCACAGCTCCTGTGGTCTCTTTGTACTTCGACAAAATCAGGCACAATCTCTTTGGTTTTTCACACCTCGGTGATGTTTTGGCTCACGTAAGCTATTTTCTTTATAGGTCAGTACCAAGCAGTCCAAGTCCCGCCGGGTACTCCATGCTCTACCTTCACAGGCCTGCCGTTCCACTTCCAGATCGTATCTCTTCCTATTATTGGCCGTCTTGGAAAACACCGTACTGCAAGACCTAACCTATTCTTAAAATATCTGCAATAAATCAATTAAGCTTTATATCTATTTCTTTGCATAGCTTTATCTGCATCTTTAAAATTTACATATCCCATGATCATTTTAATTCTAGCTATTTCCCACATAACCCAATATAATTTCTTATATACCCAATCTACAAAAAATCTTCCCTATACCAAAACCAAATGTTTCCATACCCATCAGTAACTCCCCAAGGAGGCCATACATCATCTAAATGTTCCTCCAATGTAGCCTCCCTCCATACAGCTGATCCAGTAACATTTCCTTTAGCCCAATGTGCGGGTCGATATATGGGGATAGCCGGCGTGGTTAAAGGGGGTTCTGTAGAGGGTTTCCATTTTACTCTATACTGTGGTCTAAGTTTAAATCCTACATTACAACATAATATGTTGCATAGCAAAAATACCCCAAAGAGCATCATTTTACAACCAGGGAATTGCTTGGGGAAATCTTGAGGGGAATCACCTCTC
The DNA here is from genome assembly GCF_011762595.2 of Tursiops truncatus. NCBI lineage: Eukaryota > Metazoa > Chordata > Mammalia > Artiodactyla > Delphinidae > Tursiops > Tursiops truncatus. Next base: position 70,548,968 of record NC_047043.1, read on the forward strand.
GGGAAGCTTTGCTTTCCCATTTTGTACCTTCCAGTACTAGCTTTGCTCAGTACTGTCAGCCTTGGCTTTGCACAGACCTCTTGGTACATTCAGAGCCGGGTCCCGACATTATACTAACTTCACACGGTGGTTGGTGAAGTTTTCTAAGTAAGAAGAGTGGTGCCAAGGACGTGAGTTACACAAAGAAACAAAATGCTCAAGAGGAAGTGATGTACTGCAAAAGTGCAAACAGCGGTGAAATGTGTGAAAAAAATTTTCAAATTAAGTGTTTTTGGGACTTCCCTGGTGGTCCATTGGTTAAATCTCTGTGCTTCCACTGCAGGGGTTGTGGGTTCGATCCCTGTTCAGGGAACTAAGATTCCGCATGCCGTACGGTGCAGCCAAAAAAAAAAAAAAAAACCCACAAAAACAAAACAAAAAAAAAACGCGTTTTTGATTTTATGCTTTTATAATAAAAGAGGGAAAAAGAAAGTTGTAGGAATTCATGTAGGAATTCAGAAGGTAATACATCTCACTACTCAATTTGGAAGACTGTGAATAAGTTGGAGGAAAAGGAATAATAATACAGATAATTTACCATTCATTCTCTCAACAAATATTTCTTGGGACCCTATCTGCTACCAGGCCCCAGTTTGGGCTTCTGGTGATACAGCTGAAAACAAACAGATCCATCCTGACCCTGCTGTGATCTTCACAGCAGTTGCCAGAGAAACATTGCCACTTTTGGCAGAGGAAGAAATGGTGGCTTAACTGTCTTACTCAAAGAAATACCACCAATAAGTGATTCATCAGGACTCAGATTTGCATCTTCTAACTCCAATTTCAGGCAACTATACGAAATTCTACTTGCTTGCAGGCCTCTGGGATCTCTAGTTTGTAAATCAAGGCTCTCAAGAGAAATAAAGAAAAATTACAAAGTTACAGCACTATACATTTCAAACACTCCCCTGTGTGTCATTTCTTCTCCCTTGTTTTGCCCCTCTATTCTTCTGAGTGAATAGGAAACTTCCCACCAACTCCCTTACAAACACAGGTTTCTTCATTTTTACTATTTCCTTTGGCACCTACCAATCTGTAGATGATTTCTGGACAGACAGAATTAAATCGGTCATCCAGTCTCCTTGGCTGAACAACAGCTGAACTGAGAGCCTGCCTCCCTTTGACTTCACATGATTCAGGTTATGGCTTTATTATCCGGTGCTTCAGAATACAAGAAAGGTACTCAGACTTACTTTAACTTTGGACATTTTCTCCCCAATTCATAAAAGCCCAGCAATAAAAACTAAAATTCCCTAAAAAAAAAAAAAATCCCAGCAATAAAGGATATAGTTGATGTGACCTTTTGCTACTGTGATTCTATGATTTATAAGAAATGTATACATTTGGCATTCAGATGACCAAAATATATTTCTCAGATATATTTGGCTTCATCCACAGTTCCTGGTTCACAGCTCCCTAAAACCTTGGAATTTTTTGGTTGATAAGAGCAATGGGAGCATCTTTTCTTATAATACACTGTTTGGTCTCTTGTCCTCAGTTCTTGAAAATGCTGCAGACAGAATGGGTATCTTGATATTGGTAATAATTCCTTTCCATCACAATTGGGTTTATGTTAATAAACGTGGCTTTGGATCCTACCCCAGGGTATGGACTGGTTGCCAGCCCATGTGAATGGTTGGTTTTCCTGATTCCAGTCCTACACCCTGATTTCAAGGCAGGAAGGGGAGCTTGAGGTTGAATCAATCTCCGTTGGCCGATGATGTAGTCAATCATGGCTATGTCATGAAGCCTCCATAAAAGCCTCCAAAGACAGCTTTTCGACCCTTTGTTGGAGAGCTTCTACATGGGGGACCCAGATTGCTTCTGCATGCTACCTTGCCAGCTCCCAATTTCCAGGAGGACAGAAACTTCTTCGTTCAAGATGTCGCCCTACATATCTCTTCATCTGGCTGTAGATTTTTATCTTTTAATAGACTTTTATAATAAATTAGTAATCTTGTGAGTAAACAGGTTTTCCCAAGTTCTGTGAGCTGTTCTGGCAATTAAACCCAAAGAGAGAGTCATGGGAACTTATGATTCGTAGGCAGTTGGTCAGAAGCACAGGTAACAACCCGGGCTTGCTACTGGCATCAGAAGTGGAGGGTGATCTTGTGGGACTGAGCCTTTTACGTGTGGAATCTGATTCTATCTCTGAATAGAGAGTGTCAGAATTGAGTTGAGTTCTTGAACACCCAGCTGGTGTCCGAGAATTGCTTGTTGGTATGAGGAAGCCTGCATGCACACATGCACATGTTGGGATTGGGTGCAGGAATCCTTAACAACTACATAGTAAATACTGATTTTAAAAGAACATTAAGGGCTTCCCTGGTGGCTCAGTGGTTAAGAATCCGCCTGCCAATGCAGGAGACACAGGTTCGAGACCTGGTCCTGGGAGATCCCACATGCCACGGAGCAACTAAGCCTGTGCGCCACAACTACTAAGCCTGCGCTCTAGAGCCCGCGAGCCACAACTACTGAGCCTGCATGCTGCAACTACTGAAGCCCACGTGCCTAGAGCCCATGCTCCACAACAAGAGAAGCCACCGCGATGAGAAGCCCGTGCACCACAACGATGATGAGTAGCCCCCGCTCGTGGCAACTAGAGAAAGCCCTCGCACAGCAATGAAGACCCAACGCAGTCAAAAATAAATTAATTAATTAATTTAAAAAAAGAAAAAATTCATTAAAAAATAAGAACATTATTAGCAAGTGTGCATTGACTGATGAATGGATGAAAAAAATGTATTGTCCATACAATGGAATATTATTCAGCCACAAAAAGGAATAAAGTGCTGATACCTGCTATAAAATGGATGAACCTTGAAAACTATGCTAAGTGAAAGAAGCCAGTCACAAAACGCCACCTACAGTATAATTTTATTTATATGAAATGTCTGGAATAAGAAAATCTATTGAGACAAAGTGTATTAGTGGTTGCTTAGAACTGGAGGAATGGGTAGATTTACAGGTGAAAGCTGAAGAGTTTTCTTAGAGTGATGAAAATGTTCTAAAATGAACTGTGGTGATGGTTGCATAACTCTGATAATACTAAAGATCACTGAATTGTACACTTCAATAATTATGTGGTATGTGAATTATAACAATAGAACTTCTTTAAAAAAGGAAATTGACCTAGTGTTCCACTAGTAACTTGGGTATGTGACGCACAAAGTTATTTAACCTACAACCACTGCTTAAATTTGTGTTGAACATGTAGAGAGAACTGAATAAACAATTTTTTATGTTTTTTTCTTCAAATAAAAAGAAAAAACACTGGATTCTACCTATACTGCAGCAGCATAATTTAAATATTATAGCTGAGATGTATCCTAGTTAATTAAGGCAGCAACTGACACCAACACCCTATATATGTCTATACCCAGCCTTTACAGTATGTGAATATATAAGTAACAAGAGTGCTTGCTGTGTCTTTTCTTGATTTTTATATTTTAAAGATTTTTTAATTTAGTTAATATTAACCCCTTTTTAAAAAAGAATATTAAACAGAAGGCCTAGTGAATTATGAACTATCAATATAAAATATTCCAAATTCTTTCAAAAAAATCCACTTCAACTATTTAAAATACAACACTATTGTTTGCTTCTAAACACCTTACTTCAAATGTCCTTCCCCATACTTCCAAACACACCAAAAAACATGTTTTTCCCAACTATTTCTCTATTAAAAAAAAAAAAATCCCTGGTTAGAAGAAATTTGCAAAAATAGGTCTTTACAAAAAATGCGACCTAGAGTTTTAGTACCCTCCAGTGGTTCTGAAAGGATGGGCAATAATTATTATAAGTTTTCTTCTAAGAACTCTTTGGGGAACCAGCCAAGTTTAAATGGGGTAATTGGTATGTCTATGGTTTCAATTTACATAAATTATAGAAACATAACACCAGATATTTATCTAATTGAAGAAAATGTGGTGTTCAGTTACCCAAACAGAGGAATTCTACTTGTGGTTTGTGCCATTTGGTGATTAGTCTATTCTCTTGAGAATCTAAATGTGCCTCTCTGGGGACAGAGTACAGTAATGTTAAAAAATTCAAATAAAAAAAACCCAATCAAAAAATGGGCAGAAGATCTAAACAGACATTCTCCAAAGAAGACATACAGATGGTCAAAAAGCACAGGAAAAGATGCTCAACATCACTAATTATCAGAGAAATGCAAATCAAAACTACAATGAGGTATCACCTCACACCACTCAGAATGGCCATCATCAAAAAGTCTATAAACAATAAATGCTGGAGAGGGTGTGGAGAAAAGGGAACCCTCCTACACTGTTGGTGGGAATGTCAATTAGTACAACCAGTATGGAGAACAGTATGGGAATTCCTTAAAAAACTAAAAATAGAGCTACTGTATGATCATATGGTACCATATGATACCATAGCAATCCCACTCCTGGGCATATATCCAGTGAAAACCATAATTTGAAAAGATACATGCACCCCAATGTTCATTGCAGCACTATTTACAATAGCCAAGACATGAAAGCAACCTAAATGTCCATTGACAGAGGAATGAATAAAGAAGATGTAGTACATATATTCAATGGAATATTACTCAGCCATAAAAAGAATGAAGTAATGCCATTTGCAGCAACATGGATGGACCTAGAGATTATCATACTAAGTTAAGTAAGTCAGACAGAGAAAGACAAATATAATATGATATCATTCATATGTGGAATCTAATTTTTAAAAATGAAACAAATGAACTTACTTTATAAAACAGAAACAGACTTACAGATATCAAAAACAAACTTATGGTTACCAAAGGTGAAACTGGGCGGGGTGGGGGGGAGGGACAAATTAGGAGCTTGGAATGAACATACACATACTACTATATATAAGATAGGTAACCAACAAGGACCTATTATATAGCACAGGGAACTCTACTCAATATTCTGTGATAACCTATATGAGAAAAGAATCTAAAAAAGAATGAATATTATGTGGATGTAAAACTGAATCACTTTGCTGTATACCTGAAAGTAAGACAGCATTGTAAATTAATTATACTCTAATAAAATTTAAAAAATGAAATAAAATAAAAATAGCAAAAAACGTCAGTTTCATTTTGCTTTGCAAAAACTCAAAAATATATAAAAACTATTCTTATATATTTCTTTAATAAAATAGTATTAAAATAATTCCTTTAGTAGATGTTTATCCACATTCATAACAGAGATGTTGATTAGTTACACTCACCATTATGTGCTGCTTCTTTCTTTAAATGCTAATAAACTCTTCACTTCTAATCAATCTGCTATCATAGGTCCTATGGTCCTTGGCTGAGTTTGTTTCCTATAAATATAACAAGCAATGTAAGACATTTAATACTGCCAAAGTTTTCCAAATATTTCTTTCAAATATTTCATACAAATAAGTATGAAGATACTATTTCTATGAAAAGCATATTAGATAGAATTTAGATTCTTACAGAAATGCATACAAGAGAATGTATCCCAAATATTTAAACTGCAGGTATTGTTCAAGCAAATTTCCATGTCCCTATTTCCTACCTGAAGGGGAGTCAAATTTCAAGTTTTATGGTTAAAAAAATACATAATAATGTACAAGTCTGTCTCAATGCCTCAGTCAACTTCCAACCACACACAGCATGTCTACAATAAGCTAGGAAACTTGCAAGACAGGAAAATGTCTCATACCCTTACCCTGGGACACTGATAACTTGAAGGTTACCACACTGATGTTACTGGTATTCATTTACTAAACTCATTCAATTACCTAGCAATTAATTATTGAACAACTTGTGTTTTTGAGGAACTGTATCTGATGAAGGGGATTAAACGTTAGACGAAGTTCCCACTGGCGAAGACAAACAAAGGAGACAACCTTGACACTGTCTAGCAGAGATTCACTGAGTCAGCAAAAGCCAGAGACGGGAGGAAGCTGAGTGGCAGGGGGCATGATAGGAATCTGGGAAGAGAGGACAGTGAGGGAAAAAGGGAACAAAGACACCAAAGGGAGAAGCAAAAAGGTTTATGTAGCAGGGAAGCAGAGTTGGTTCCTGTTGTGGTGAGGCAGGAAGCCGAGAGGTAGGCTGAGCTGAAACACAGGATCCCTCCTGTGCTATGTTAAAGGACTTGGACCTAATCCTGAGGCAAGAGATAAGAATTTAAAGACTAGGTAGAGGGCTTCCCTGGTGGCGCAGTGGTGAAGAATCTGCCTGCCAACGTGGGGGACACGGGTTCAAGGCCTGGTCCAGGAAGGTCCCACATGCAGTGAAGCAACTAAGTCTGTGCGCCACAACTACTGAGCCGGCACTCGAGAGCCTGTGTCCCACAACTACTGAAGCCTGTGCGCCTAGAGCCCGTGCTCTGCAACAAGAGAAGCACCGGAACGAGAAGCCTGTGCACTGCAGTGATGTGTAGCCCCCACTCTCCGCAACTAGAGAAATCTGCATGTAGCAATGAAGACCCAACACAGCCAAAAATATAAATAAATAAATTTATTTTAAAAAAGTATTAAAAAAAGAGACTAGGTAGAGGCTGACCTAGTCAGAAGCACATTTTATTTTATTTTCATATTAATATATCTTTATTTTTTTAACATCTTTATTGGAGTATAATTGCTTTACAATGGTTTGTTAGTTTCTGCTTTATAACAAAGTGAATCAGCTATACCTATACATATATCCCCATATCTCCTCCCTCTTGCGTCTCCCTCCCACCCTCTCTATCCCACCCCTCTAGGTGGTCACAAAGCACCGAGCTGATTTCCCTGTGCTATGCGGCTGCTTCCCACTAGCTATCTATTTTACATTTGGTAGTGTATATATGTCCATGCCACTCTCTCACTTTGTCCCAGCTTCCCCTTCCCCTTCCCCAAGTCCTCAAGTCCATTCTCTCGACTGCGTCTTTATTCCTGTCCTAGATGCACGTTTTAGACAAATCATTCTGGTTCTCATTATAGAAGGTGAGTTTTAAAGACGTAACATGGAGGCAAGAAGATCAGTTAGGAGTCTGTTACAAAAATCTAGGTAAGAGATGGCTTAGGACTTCAGCATGCCTGGTCATTGTCAGCCTAGATACAAACCAAGGTTCTGTTACTTTGTGAGACAATTTTAAAGGGAAGAAGTAAAGAGATGGAAGAAATTAATAATAGTTAATAAAGAAAGCTACTGCTGTTCTCCCCACCACCACAATTCTTTTTTAAAAATGTGTAATTTCGAATTCTCTGAAAAGACTAAATGGTAAACCATGAAAGGATGTTGCCAGGTGTTTTGAAATAAGCCATGTAAAGGACGAAAACACTTTCAATTCATAATTCAGATGCGGAAGACCTTAAAATAGTTCACAATTTTCAAGCTAACAGAAACACCCCCTATAAACATTATAAGTATTATTCCTAGTGGAATGGTTTAACAGACCACAGGGTTTGAAATGGAGTGATGGAGCAGAAAAGTATAAGAGCAGATAATAAGTAGACAGACTAGTGTAAGAAGACATTCTCTTTCCATCCCCAAACTAGATTCAGGCTATATCTGGTGTGTCAAAATTAGCCATGTAATATTTATTTTATTTTTATTTTTTTGGCCACACCGCACAGCTTGTGGGATCTCAGTTCCCTGACCAGGGAGTGAAGCCGCGCCATAGCAGTGAAAGCCCAAAACCCTAACCACTAGGCCAACAGGGAACTAGCCATGTAATATTTAAAAACACAGTATTGTTTTTATTGTAAAAATAGCTTAAATGTGTTTAGAAAATTTTGAATCAGACAGTTGCAGAATATCTGAGACATCTCCTTGAAACTCTAGGTTCGGAGAACAGAATCTAGCACTTGGCTAATGAATACCAAAGTTGACTTTGTATGATTCTTTTTTTGCCAAAAACCAGACCCTCAGGAGCATATACACAAACTTTCCAGCAGAGGGGAGCAAAACTTCACAAAACAGGTTTTTAAAACCCAGCAGCTTTTCTATACCACTTTCTAAAAGTATTTTTAAAATATTCAGCATAAGAGTTATGTAAACATGTTATTTGTGTGTATATGTATTACTTTATCTTTTAGGAATAATGGAATTGCAGGACTTACGTTTAGGCGGAAGAGAATTCTTTGCAAAGTTCTGAGAATGCTGAAGGCTCTTGGATGGACAGGAACTTAGGAAATAGCCAGAGGGAACAAAAGTGGGCCACACTGTCTAGATGTCTTAGTGGGATCACCTGCTGGTGATTTGCCAGCTCTTTTACAAAGAATCATAGTTTAAGGTACAATGGGATTCTTTCAAAAATATGTTCTAATTATGCACCTAGGTGTCCTCACCTGTAAAATGGAGATAATAATTATACCTACACCTCAAGGGGTTGCTGTACAGAAGAAATATAAAGTGAGTGGGACACTGTTTCCTTTTGAAAATTATGGCAAAGTATATATAACAGAAAACATCATCTTAACCATTTTTTTTTGTTTTTTGGCTACGTTGGGTCTTCATTGCAGTGTCTGGGCTTCTCATTGCCGTGATTTCGCTTGTTGAGGAGCATGGGCTCTAGGCGTACGGGCTCAGTAGTTGTGGCTCGTGGGCTCCAGAGCACAGGCTTAGTAGCTGTGGCACACGGGCTTAGTTGCTCTGCAGCATGTGGGATCCTCCCAGACCAGGGCTCAAACCCATATCTCCTGCATTGTCAGGCAGATTCTTAACCACTGCACCACCAGGGAAGTCCCTCTACTTTCTTTTTTTTTTTTTTTTGGCCATGCTGCGAGGCATGTGGGATCTTAGTTCCCTGACCAGGGATCAAACCTGCACCCCTACATTGGGAGTGTGGAGTCTTAACCACTGGACCACCAGGAAAGTTCCATACCATTCTACTTTCTAGCTCTATGATTTTGACTACTCTGGGTACATCATATAAGTAGAATCATACAGTGTTTGTCTTCTTGTGATTGACTTATTCACTTAGCATAATGCCCTCAAAGTTCATCCATATTGCAGCATGTGACAGAATTTCCTTCCATTTTAAGGCTGAATAACAGTCCATTGTATGTATAAACTATATTTTGTTTATCTGTTCATTCATTGATGGACACTTGGGTTGCTTCCACATTTTGGCCATTGTGAATAATACTGCTATGAACATGGATGTGCAACTATCTCTTTGAGATCCTATCTTCAATTCTTTTGGATATATACCCATAAACAAGATTGCTGGATCATATGATAATCCTATTTTGATTTTTTTGAGGAACCACCATACTGCTTCCCACAGCAGCTGCACCATTTTACTTTCCCACCAACAGGGCACAAGGGTTTCAATTTCTCCACATTGTCACCAACACTTACTTTCTGATTTTCTTTTTAATAGTAGCTATCCTAATGAATGTGAGGTGGTATCATTGTGGTTTTGAATGCATTTCTCTAATGATTAATGATTTTGAGCATCTTTTCATGGCTGTGGGCCACAGTTAACCTTTTTAATTTTATAAATGTATTTATTTATTTTTGGCTGTGTTGGGTCTTCGTTGCTGCATGTGGGCTTTCTCTAGTTGTGGTGATCGGGGCCTACTCTTTGTTGTGGTGCGCAGGCTTCTCATTGCGGTGGCTTCTCTTGTGGTGGAGCATGGGCTCTAGGAGTGCGGGCTTCAGTAGTTGTGGCACGCGGGATCAGTAGTTGTGGTTGAAGGGCTCTAGAGCACAGGCTCAGTAGTTGTGGCACATGGGCTTAGTTGCTCTGTGGCATGTGGGATATTCCCAGACCAGGGCTCGAAACCGTGTCCCCTGCATTGGCAGGCGGATTCTTAACCACTGTGCCACCAGATAAGTCCAATCTTTTTAATTTTAGACATATAAGAGGAAAATAGTGATATCTCATTGTAGTATTAGCTTGCATTTATTTCACAACTAGTGATGTTGAGTCTTTTAATATACTTATTTACTATCCACATATCTTCTTTGGTCAAGTACCTGTCCAAATATTTTGTCTATTTTTAAATTGGGTTGCTTGCTTTCCTATTATTGAATTTTCAGATTTCTTTATATATACTGGATACAACTTCTCTATCAGAGATGTGATTTGCAAAAAATTTTCTCCCAGTATGTGACTTGTCTTTTCAGTCTTTTAACAATGTCTTTTTTTTTTTTTTTTTTTTTTTTTTTTGCGGTACGCGGGCCTCTCACCACTGTGGACTCTCTCGTTGCAGAGCACAGGCTCCGGACATGCAGGCTCAGCGACCATGGCTCACGGGCCCAGCCGTTCCGCGGCATGTGGGATCCTCCCAAACCGGGGCATGAATCCGTGTCCCCTGCATCGGCAGGCGGACTCTCAACCACTGCGCCACCAGGGAAGCCCTTAACAATGTCTTTTGAAGACCAGAAGTTCTTCATTTTATTGAAGCCCAATTTATCCATTTTTTTTCTTTTATAAATTATGATTTTGTGTCATATCTAAGAATTATTTGCAAAATTCTTTGCCTAACCCAAGGCAACAAAAATTTTCTCCTGGGGCTTCCCTGGTTTTTCTCTAGAGGCCTTACAACTTCAGGTTTTACATTTTTTTCTCCAGTCCATTTGTGTTAATTTTTGTATAAGATGTGATATAGGGTCTTACTTTATTGGTTTGTTTTGCTGAATATAAATGGCCAGTTGTTCTAGCATCACTTGTTGAAAAGATCTTTTGTCACTGTAATGCCTTTGTATCTTTGTTGAAAAATCATCTGACCATATGTCTGGTTGTATTTCTGGGCTCTATTTGGGTCTGTTGACTGTCTATCATACTATAATATACTGTTTTGGTTATTGCAGTTTCATAGTAAGTTTTAGGTAAGTCTTTCAACTTTGTTAATCTTTTTCAGAGTTGTTTTGGCTAATCTAGGTCTCTTAGATTTCCATATGAATTTTAGAATCAGCTTGTCAATTTCTAGAAAACACTCCACCTTGATTTAGATTTGGATTGTGTTAAATCTGTGGAATAATTTTGCGCAGAGCTGACATCTTAACAGTATTGAGTCTTCCAATCTATGACCGTGGTATATTTTCCCATCTATTTTGGTGTTTCTTAAATTTTTCCAAAAAGAAAAGGGAATTCCCTCGTGGTCCAGTGGTTAGGACTCTGCGCTCTCACTGCTGAGAGCCTGGTTCAGTCCCTGGTAGGGGAACTAAGATCCCACAAGCTGCATGCTGTGACCAAAAAAATAATAATAATAATTTTTCAACTGTGTTTTATAATTTTCAGGGTACATGTTTTGCACATCTTTTCTCAGATTTATCTGTTTTAAATATTTTTATGATAATATAAACAGTATAGTTTTAAATTTCAATGTCCTGTTCATTGCTATCATATAGAAACAATAAATTTTTGCATGTTTACCTTGTATCTTGCAACCTTGTTGACCTTATTTAATAAGTTTTGTACATTTCATATTTTCTACATAGATGATCATGTTATCTGTAAAAAACGACAGTTTTACTTCTTCCTTTCCCATCAAGATGTCTTCTATTTATTTTTCTTGCCTTATTGTGCTGGTTAGGACCTTCAGTACAATGTTGAATAGAAGTTGTGAGAATGAATATCCTTCCCTTGTTTCTCATCTTAGGGGAGAAAGCATTCAATCTTTCAGCATTATGATGTCAGTCATAGTTTGTGATAGATACCCTTTATCAGGTTGAGAACATTTCCTTGTATTTCTAGTTTGCTGAAAGTTTTTATCAGGAATGTATACTGTCAAATGCTTTTCCTATTGAGATGATCATATGCCTCCCCACTTTTTAATTTGATGAATTACCTGGGCTGTTTTCTGGGGGGTTTTTTTGGCCACACCATGCAGCATGTGGGATCTTAGTTCCCCAACCAGGGATCAAACCCATGTCCCCTGCAGTGGAAGTGTGGAGTCTTAACCACTGGCCCACTGGGGAATTCCCCATTAGCTGATTTTTTTTTTTTTTTAATGTTAAGTCAACTATTGATATAATTTCCCTTCTGCCTCAAGGACGTCTTTTAACATGTCTTGTAGTTCTGGTCTCCTGGTAATGAATTGTTTCAACTTTTCTATGTTAGAAAATAATTTATTTTGCTTTGCTTTTGAAAGATATTTTCACTGGGTATAGAATTCTGGGCTCAGTTATTTTCCTTTCAGTACTTTAAAGATATCACTGTCTTCCTGCTTGCCTTGTTTCCAGAGAGAAATCTTCTGTTATCCTTACCTGTGTTTCTTTGTATGTAACATGTCTTTTTCCTCCAGCTGGACTTTTAAGACTTTATTACCAGTTTTGAACAATTTGATTGATATGCCTTCATGTAGTTTTATTGTGTCTTGTGTTTGGAGTTCACTGAATTTCTTGGATCTCTGGGTTTATAATTTCATCACATTTGGATAATTTTTTGCAATTATTTCTTCAAATATATTTTCTGTCTCCTCTCTCCATTCCTTTCTTTTTTTTGAATTTTTGAATTTTATTTTATTTTTTTTATACAGCAGGTCCTTATTAGTAACAATTTTATACATATCAGTGTATACATGTCAATCCCAATCGCCCAATTCATCCCACCACCACCTCCATCCCCTGCCGCTTCCCCCCCTTGGTGTCCATACGTTTGTTCTCTACATCTGTGTCTCAATTTCTGCCCTGCATACCAGTTCATCTGTACCATTTTTCTAGGTTCCACATATACACGTTAATATACGATATTTGTTTTCTCTTTTTGACTTACTTCACTCTGTATGACAGCCTCTAGATTCATCCACATCACTACAAATGACCCACTTTCGTTCCTTTTGATGGCTGAGTAACATTCCATTGTATATATGTGCCACATCTTCTTTATCCATTCCTCTGTTGATGGGCATTTAGGTTGCTTCCATGACCTGGCTATTGTAAATAGTGCTGTAATGAACATTGGGGTGCATGTGTCTTTTTGAATTATGGTTTTCTCTGGGTATATGCCCAGTAGTGGGATTGCTGGGTCATATGGTAGTTCTAGTTTTATTTTTTAAGGAACCTCCATACTGTTCTCCATAGTGGCTGTAGCAATTTACATTCCCACCAACAGTGCAAGACGGTTCCCTTTTCTCCACACCCTCTCCAGCATTTGTTGTTTGTAGATTTTCTGATGATGCTCATTCTAACTGGTGTGAGGTGATACCTCATTGTAGTTTTGATTTGCATTTCTCTAATAATTAGTGATGTTGAGCAGCTTTCCATGTGTTTCTTGGCCATCTGTATGTCTTTGAAGAAGTGTCTATTTAGGTCTTCCGTCCATTTTTTGATTGGGTTGTTTGTTTGTTAATATTGAGCTGCATGAGCTGTTTATGTATTTTGGAGATAAGTCCTTTGTCTGTTGATTCGTTTGCAAATATTTTCTCCCATTATGAGCGTTGTCTTTTCGTCTTGTTTGTAGTTTCCTTTGCTGTGCAAAAGCTTTTAAGTTTCATTAGGTCCCATTTGTTTATTTTTATTTCCATCACTCTAGTAGGTGGATCAAAAAAGATCTTGCTGTGATTTATATCAAAGAGTGTTCTTCCTATGTTTTCCTCTATGAGTTTTATAGTGTCCAGTCTTACATTTAGGTTTCTAATCCATTTTGAGTTTATTTTTGTGTATGGTGTTAGGGAGTGTTCTAATTTCATTCTTTTACATGTAGCTGTCCAGTTTTCCCAGCACCACTTATTGAAGAGACTGTCTTTTCTCCACTGTATATCCTTGCCCCCTTTGTCATAGGTTAGTTGACCTTAGGTGCGTGGGTTTATCTCTGGGCTTTCTATCCTGTTCCATTGATCTATATTTCTGTTTTTGTGCCAATACCATACTGTCTTGATTACTGTAGCTTTGTAGTGTAGTCTGAAGTCAGGGAGTCTGATTTCTCCAGCTCATTTTTCTTTCTCAAGATTGCTTTGGCTATTCGGGGTCTTTCGTGTTTCCATACAAATTGTGAAATTTTTTGTTCTAGTTCTGTGAAAAATGCCAGTGGTAGTTTGATAGGGATTGCACTGAATCTGTAGATTGCTTTGGGTAGTAGTCATTTTCACAATGTTAATTCTTGCAATCCAAGAATATGGTATATCTCTCCATCTATTTGTATCATCTTTAATTTCTTTCATCAGTGTCTTATAATTTTCTGCATGCACGTCTTTTGTCTCCTTAGGTAGGTTTATTCCTATTCTTTTTGTTGCAATGGTAAATGGGAGTGTTTTCTTACTTTCACTTTCAGATTTTTCATCATTGGTGTATAGGAATGCAAGAGATTTCTGTGCATTAATTTGGTATCCTGCTACTATACCAAATTCACTGATTAGCTCTAGTAGTTTTCTGGTAGCATCTTTAGGATTCTCTATGTATAGTATTATGTCATCTGCAAACAGTGACCACTTTACTTCTTCTTTTCTGATTTGGATTCCTTTTATTTCTTTTTCTTCTCTGATTGCTGTGGCTAAAACTTCCAAAACTATGTTGAATAATACTGGTGAGAGTGGGCAACCTTGTCTTGCTCCTGATCTTAGTGGAAACGGTTTCAGTGTTTCACCATTGAGGGTGATGTTGGCTGTGGGTTTGTCATTTATGGCCTTTATTATGTTGAGGTAAGTTCCCTCTATACCTACTTTCTGGAGGGTTTTTATCATAAATCGGTGTTGAATTTTGTCAAAAGCTTTCTCTGCATCTATTGAAATGATCAAATGGTTTTTCTCCTTCAATTTGTTAATATGGTGTATCACATTTATTGATTTGTGTATATTGAAGAATCCTTGCATTCCTGGGATAAACCCCACTTGATCATGGTGTATGATCCTTTTAATGTGCTGTTGGATTCTGTTTGCCAGTATTTTGTTGAGGATTTTTGCATCTACATTCATCAGTGATATTGGCCTGTAGTTTTCTTTCTTTGTGACATCTTTGCCTGGTTTTGGTATCAGGGTGATGGTGGCCTCATAGAATAAGTTTGGGAGTATTCCTTCCTCTTCAATTTTTTGGAAGAGTTTGAGAAGGATGGGTGTTAGCTCTTCTCTAAATGTTTGTTAGAATTCACCTGTGAAGCCATCTGGTCCTGGACTTTTGTTTGTTGGAAGATTTCTAATCACAGTTTCAATTTCATTACTTGTGACTGGTCTGTTCATATTTTCTATTTCTTCCTGGTTCAGTCTTGGAAGCTTATACCTTTCTAACAATTTGTCCATTTCTTCCAGGTTGTCCATTTTATTGGCATAGAGTTGCTTGTAGTAGTCTCTTAGGATGCTTTGTATTTCTGTGGTGTCTGTTGTAACTTCTCCTTTTTCATTTCTAATTTTATTGATTTGAGTCCTCTCCCTCTTTTTCTTGATGAGTCTGGCTAATGGTTTATCAATTATCTTCTCAAAGAATCAGCTTTTAGTTTCATTGATCTTTGTTATTGTTTTCTTTGTTTCTATTTCATTTATTTCTGCTCTGATCTTTATGATTTCTTTCCTTCTGCTAACTTTGGGTTTTGTTTGTTCTTCTTTCTCTAGTTCCTTTAGGTTTAAGGTTAGATTGTTTATTTGAGATTTTTCTTGTTTCTTGAGGTAGGCTTGTAGAGCTATAAACTTCCCTCTTAGAACTACTTTTGCTGCATCCCATAGGTTTTGGATCATCGTGTTTTCATTGTCATTTGTCTCTAGGTATTTTCTGATTTCCTCTTTGATTTCTTCAGTGATCTCTTGGCTATTTACTAACGTATTGTATGGCCTCCATGTGTTTGTGTTTTTTACATTTTTTTCCCTGTAATTCATTTCTAATCTCATAGCATTGTGGTCAGAAAAGATGCTTGATATGATTTCAATTTTCTTAAATTTACTGAGGCTTGATTTGTGACCCAAGATGTGATCTATCCTGGAGAATGTTTTATGCGCACCTGAGAAGAAAGTGTAATCTGCTGTTTTTGGATGGAATGTCCTATAAATATCAATTAAATCTATCTGGTCTATTGTGTCATTTAAAGCTTGTGTTTCCTTATTAATTTTCTGTTTGGATGATCGGTCCATTGGTGTGAGGTGTTAAAGTGCCCCACTATTATTGTGTTACTGTCAATTTCCTCTTTTAGAGCTGTTAGCAGTTGCCTTATGTATTGAGGTGCTCCTATGTTGGCTGCATATATATTTATAATTGTTATATCTCTTCTTGGATTGATCCCTTGATCATTATGTAGGGTCCTTCCTTGTCTCTTGTAACATCCTTTATTTGAAAGTCTATTTTATCTGAGATGAGTATTGCTACTCCAGCTTTCTTTTGATTTCCATTTACATGGCATATCTTTTTCCATCCCCTCACTTTCAGTCTGTATGTGTCCCTAGGTCTGAAGTGGGTCTCTTGTAGACAGCATATATATGGGTCTTGTTTTTGTATCCATTCAGCAAGCCTGTGTCTTTTGGTTGGAGCATTTAATCCATTCACGTTTAAGGTAACTATCGATATGTATGTTCCTATTACCATTTTCTTAATTGGTTTGGGTTTGTTTTTGTAGGTCCTTTTCTTCTCATGTGTTTCCCACTTAGAGAAGTTCCTTTAGCATTTGTTGTAAAGCTGGTTTGGTGGTGCTGAATTCTCTTAGCTTTTGCTTGTCTGTAGAGCTTTTGATTTCTCCATCGAATCTGAATGAGATCCTTGCCAGGTAGAGTAATCTTGGTTGTAGGTTCTTCCCTTTCATCACTTTAAGTATATCATGCCACTCCCTTCTGGCTTGTAGAGTTTCTGCTGAGAAATCAGCTGCTATGGGAGTTCCCTTGTATGTTACTTGTCGTTTTTCCCTTGCTGCTTTCAATAATTTTTGTCTTTTATTTTTGCCAATTTGATTACTATGTGTCTTGGCGTGTTTCTCCTTGGGTTTATACTGTATGGGACTCTCTGTGCTTCCTGGACTTGGATAGCTATTTCCTTTCCCATGTTAGAGAAGTTTTCAACTATAATCCCTTCAAATATTTTCTTGGGTCCTTCCTCTCTCTCTTCTCCTTCTGGGACTCCTATAATGTGAATGTTGTTGAGTTTAATGTTGTCCCAGAGGTCTCTTAGGCTGTCTTCATTTCTTTTCATTCTTTTTTCTTTATTCTGTTCCACAGCAGTGAATTCCACCATTCTGTCTTCCAGGTCACTTATCCGTTCTTCTGCCTCAGTTATTCTGCCATTGATTCCTTCTAGTGTATTTTTCATTTCAGTTATTGTATTGCTCATCTCTGTTTCTTTGTTCTTTAATTCTTCTAGATCTTTGTTAAACATTTCTTGCATCTTCTTGATCTTTGCCTCCATTCTTTTCCCGAGGTCCTGGATCATCTTTACTATCATTATTCTGAATTCCTTTTCTGGAAGGTTGCCTATCTCCACCTCATTTAGTTGTTTTTCAGGTGTTTTACCTTGTTCCTTCATGTGGTACATAGCCCTCTGCCTTTTCATCTTGTCTATCTTTCTGTGAATGTGGTTTTTGTTCCACAGGCTGCAGGATTGTAGTTCTTCTTGCTTCTGCTGTCTGCCCTCTGGTGGATGAGGCTATCTAAGAGGCTTCTGCAAGTTCTCTGATGGGAGGGCCTGGTGGTGGGTAGTGTTGGCTGTTGCTTTGGTGGGCAGAGCTCAGTAAAACTTTAATCCACTTGTCTGTTGATGGGTGGGGCTGTGTTCCCTCACTGTTGGTTGTTTGGCCTGAGGCAACCCAACACTGGAGCCTATCAGGGCTCTTTGGTGGGGCTAATGACAGACTCTGGGAGGGCTCATGCCACGGAATACTTCCCAGAACCTCTGCTGCCAGTGTCCTTGTCCTCACCATGAGACACAGCCACCCCCCGTCTGTTCAGGAGACCCTCCAATACTAGCAGGTAGGTCTGGTTCAGTCTTCCCTGGGGTCACTGCTCCTTCCCCTGGGTCCTGATGCACACACTCCTTTGTGTGTGCCCTCCAAGAGTGGAGTCTCTGTTTCCCTCAGTCCTGTAGAAGTCCTGCAATCAAATCCCACTAGTCTTCAAAGTCTGATTCTCTAGGAATTCCTCCTCCCATTGCTGGACCCCCAGGTTGGGAAGCCTGACCTGGGGCTCAGTGAAGAAACTTCACCCCAGTGGGTGGACTTCTGTTGTATAAGTGTTCTCCAGTTTGTGAGTCACCCACCCAGCAGTTATGGGATTTGATTTTATTGTGACTGTGCCCCTCCTACCATCTCATAGTGGCTTCTCCTGAAGCCACTTTGGATGTGGGGTATCTTTTTTTGTGAGTTCCAGTGTCTTCCTGTCGATGATTGTTCAGTAGTTAGTTGTGATTCTAGTGTTCTTGCAAGAGGGAGTGAGAGCACGTCCTTCTACTCCGCCATCTTGAACCTATCTCCTCTCCACTCCTTTAGAGACTCCAATTACATGCATATCATGGCACTTAATGTTGTCCAATGGATCACCTACACTCTTCTCACTTTTCAAAAATTCTCTTTTCTCTGTGTTTTATTTTGAATAGTTTGTATTGCTAGGTCTTATTCACTAATCTTTTCTTCTGAACTGTCTAATCTGATGTTAATCCCACACAGAGTATCTTTCATCTCACACATGGTAGTTTTCATTTTTAGAAGTTAGATTTGGGCCCTTTTTTCTGTATCTTTCATTTCTCCACTTAACATTATAATATACAGTTATAACTTTTCTTTTTTTTTTGGCTGCACCAGGCAGCTTGAGGAATCACAGTTCCTGGACCAGGGACTGAACCTGTGCCCTTGGCAGTGAAAGCAGAGTCTTAACCACTAGACTGCCAGGGAATTCCCAACAGTTATAATACCTTTTAATGCCCTTGTCTGCTAATTCTAACATTTTTGTCTGTTCCGGGTTGGTTTCAATTGTTTTTGTATTTTTCTCCTCTTCATGAGTTGTATTGTCCTGCTTCTTTGCACACATTGTAGTCTTTGACTGGATGGTAGGCACTGTGAATTTTACCGTTAGGTGCTGGATATTTTTGTATTCCTATAAATATGCTTGTGCTTTGTTCTGGGATGCAGTTAAGTTACTTGGAAATAGTTTGATCCTTTTTGGTCTTTAAGACTTGTTAGGTGGGGGGCTTCCCTGGTGGCACAGTGGTTAAGAATCCATCTGCTAATGCAGGGGACATGGGTTCGAGCCCTGGTCCGGGAAGATGCCATATGCTGCAGAGCAACTAAGCCCGTGAGCCACAACTACTGAGCCTGCGTGTCACAACTACTGAAGCCCATGAGCCTAGAGCCCATGCTCCGCAACGAGAAGCCACTGCAACGAGAAGCCTGCACACTGCAATGAAGAGGAGCCCCCTCTCGCCACAACTAGAGAAAGCCTGCGCACAGCAACGAAGACCCAATGCAGCCAAAAATAAATAAACAAAATAAATAAAAAAAAAAAAAAGACTTGTTAGGTGGAACCAAAGTAGTGTTTATGCTCAGGCTAATTATTCCCCACAACTTTTCAGGCCTTTCTGAGTACTTTATCCAACTGTGATATTCTACTAGTGTGGTTTGTGGGAACAGGAACGATTCCCAGCACTGTGTGAGCTCCTGCTAATCCTTCTGGATAGTTCTCCCCGCCCTTGGGTAGTTTCTCACATGTGTTCCCTGATCAGTATTCAGCTGAGTACCTTGGACAGGTGGCAGGGGTGCAGGGTCCTCTCTGCAGGCTTCCAAGGTTTGCTCTCCATGCAGTGCTCTCCTCTGTCCTCTAAACTGTAGCTGTGTTGGTTTCCCTGAACTCTCAGTCACATCTATTCCACTCAGGGACTTCACTGGACTAGGCTGGGTTTCCCCTCCCTGCCCTACTGCCTGACAACCCTCTCTAGGCTGTAAGCTGGAGCAAACACAGGGCTCAGTCATTTATTCTCTTCTCTTGGGGTCACTGTCCTTCATTGCCTGGTGTCCAGTGTGTTCAAAACCACAGTTTCACATATGTTGTCTTTCCTTTTATTTTTTGGTTGTTTCAGGTGGAAGGGTAAACCCAGTGCTTCTTACTCCAACATGACGATTTTTTTTTTTTCATTTTTAGGGCAACTATTTTCTTTCATAAATTTATTTATTTAATCTTTGGCTGCATTGGGTATTTGTTGCTGTGCACAGGCTTTCTTTAGTTGTGGAAGGCAGGGGCTACTCTTTGTTGCGGTGTGTGGGCTTCTCATTGTGGTGGCTTCTCTGTTGCAGAGCATGGACTCTAGGAGCCCAGGTTTCAGTAGTTGCAGCACACAGGCTCAGTAGTTGCAGCACGTGGGCCCTAGAGTGCGAAGGCTTCAGTAATTGTGGTGTGTGCGCTCAGTAGTTGTGGCGTGTGGGCTCTAGGGCGCACGGGCTTCAGTAGTTGTGGTGCCTGGGCTCAGTAGTTGTGGCTCACGGGCTCTAGAGTGCAGGCTCAGTAATTGTGGAGTACGGGCTTAGTTGCTCCGTGGCATGCGGGATCTTCCCAGACCAGGGATCGAACCTGTGTCCCCTGCATTGGCAGGCAGATTCTTAACCACTGCACCACCAGGGAAGTCCCCATGTTGCATTAGGTGCCCTTCATTCTGTTGTGTGGATCCACACATCCATCTGGTGTTGCATTCTATCAAAAGAAGTCCTTTAACAGTTTTTGCAGTATAGATCTGCTGGTAATGAACTTGTTGATTTCTGTTTCAGGCTCTTTTATGCCTGGAAAAGTCTTTATTTTGCCTTTCTTTCGAAAGATATTTTCATGTCTCTTCTCAGAAAATTATCCCTCACAACAAGAAATAGAAACAGGAAATCCATCTTTCATAATTCCAAAAGATCTTTGTATCCTTGGACCACAACATATGAAAATAGAAAGCAGGTGGTAGAATGATCCCTGTGACAATGATGCTGAGAGCACATGTGTATAATGTTTATCATGTCAGGTACCGGTATCTATCAGAGGCCCAGCAGGCTCAGCAGCATATTCAAATTAGGTTAATTCAAAGAAGCTTTAAAAAGGGACTTTATACAAAGTTGTGGGCAGGGTGTAGAGGCAAGGCAATATCCTGGGGCTAGTGACAGTGGGGCTGTTACCATCTTAGGATGGAAGGGCTACTGGAACTCAGAGAGAACTCCTTGAGAGGAACTGTGACTTCATGTCAAGAGAGGTAGCCAGCCCAAGGCAATTCTTCAAGGAGAGAGCCAGGAGAATAAATACTCCAACCTCACTCTTTTCCCTCTCTCTGATATCATGCAAGGACTCCCCGTTGGTCAAATAAAACCAGAAGCTACAAGCAAGAGTTCATTGATGAAGTACATACATACCACAGGCACATAAAACGATGGGTCAGGACAGAGAGGCAATTTGGAGAGGTAAGCGAAAATATACAATCCCATAAGTTACTATTATCCCTAGATAAATGAACAATGCAAGAAGAAAAATGCAACAAAACTATGGTACCCTGAGTTTAGCAAAGATAATGCCTTCACTAAATAAGAACAGGAAATGGATAACTAATGAGAACCTGCTGTATAAAAAAATAAATAAAATAAAATTCAAAAAAAAAAAAGAACAGGGATGCTCTAAGAAAAGGAACAATGATAGAAAAAGTTTAGCAATAAAAATCTTTACCTCCAATTAATAGAAGGGTTAGAAGATAAAAGTGAAGAAACTTCCATGAGAACAAACTATTAGGAAATAAAAAGTAGGAATAAATAGATAAGAATATACGAAAACCAATCCAGGAGGGATGAGACAAAATCCAGGAGGTTCAACATCACTCTCTCTGAAGTTCCTGAAAGAGAAAACAGAAAATTGTGGAAAGGAATATGCCAATGAAAAAATACAAGAAAATACTCCAGATTCTCTGGATTGAGAAGCCCTCTCCACCCTACCCCCCAAATATGCAGAGAATGAGTGAAAAAGATCCCAGCCAAGGCCATACTTTCAAGAAATTTCATAACACCATGTGCAAATATAAAAGTGACTATTAAATAGCAAAAATGAAAACTGCTAGCTCTTAATAGTTTTCCAAGTGATTTCACATACAGCATCTTACTTTTTAAATGGCCTGAGGGTTTACAGTATCCCCATTTCATAGACATGGGATGAATAGAACATCAAGGATGACATGTTTCAAAATTCTACAGACAAGATAACACAGTTCTTTAATATTTAGATGTGTTGGTGTGTGAACATGTATGTGGAAGTGGACAAGTTATTTAGAATGCATGTCCAGTTTCCTGAACTAGATGATCAGCTCTCAAAGATACAGAGTGCCATTTCTAATTCCTTGCTAATCCTCCAGGTCAACTGATGAACTGCTTCCTCTGGGTAGATCTATGTAGCTGACTGAAGTGCCAAGCAACCTGGAGGAAGGAAATAAGATGCAGTGAGCAGTGATTTTTTTGGCCAACTTGTTTGCATAAGTATCCTCTAGGTACACTGAATACAGTCAACTTTTCTCACTGTGTATTCACGTGGGCAAGGTTTTAAATCTTAATGATCTTCAGATTCTGGTGAGTTTGGAGTTGAGTTATCCTATTCAAATTCCCAATACTGTAATTCCAGAATTCTGTCAATAAATGAGATAGCATGAAATAAATGAATCAACCACAGCAATGAGAGATGATGATCAGTGGCTTCTTCCACATGCCGACGGGAGCCAGGTGAGAGAAAATGTCCAAGTGAAACTGTGTGGTCAGATGCTCTCTTTGTTAAATCTCCAAGGAATCCTCAGGCTTCTGGAGAATTAAAGGTGGACATGGACAGAACGTAAATGGAAAGTTGAACAGCTTGTTCACCAACACGGTGGGTTGCAGTTTCCTGGAACCACAGGGACTTTGTTAAAACAGGACTGTAGCATTCTCAGCTGCTGTAGACTGTGCTAGGAATGGAAATGAAAGCAGTTGATGGTGGTGACCACTACCCAGAAGCCGAAACCACAATCTAATTTTGCACAAAATTGCTAGGTCTGGCTCTTTTCTTTGCTTATGACTTTCATTTAGACGGTGAGGATTGCCTTTAGTTGTGTGTTAAATAACATCTTGAAAATAGACTCAAGAAAACCATTTAGCCCTCAGTCATTTGCACTAACCCACAAAATGTCAGTACAAATATCTTCTAATAGACTAGTAGAGACACTCTCTAGTAACAAAGTCAATACAATCAAGGGAATAAAAAGTGGACAGAATATCCAAAGTAGAACTGGAGAAGGACAAGGAGGATAAAAAGGAGGGAGGAGTAAGAAAATGAGAAGGAGTGAGTTTTCATTTGGGAAAAATTTTGGGCTTACTTTTATTTATGTGAATATCTTGACTAATCTGAAAATTAACAGTATGTTAAACAAAATGGTGACAACTTATTATAAAGATAAGATTAACTACCAGCCTTACTGGGCCAACATGCTACTGAGAATTGGCTACCAACTACTTAAAACTGTAGAGCCTTTTCATCTAAAACTATTCTTTGGGGGAATAAAACTAGCCATTTTAATTAAAAAAAAAAAAGTGGACTGAAATTCCAGGAAGAATTTCAAAGTGAAATTTGCCTTCTATTATTTGGCCCCAAGGTCATCAATAGTCACCTATACTAACAGTGAGATTCAACATTTATTTTCTATAACAATTATGACATCCCTTGACACACAGTACAGATTCAAGATATAGTTATTAAAAATGAATAAATGAATAAGTGAGTAGAGTCAAAGCAATCTTGAGAAAGAAAAACGGAGCTGGAGGAATCAGCCTCCCTGACTTCATACTATACTACAAACCTACAGTCATCAAAACAGTATGGTACTGGCACAAAATCAGAAATACAGATCAATGGAACAGGATAGAAAGCCCAGATATAAACTCACACACCTATGGTCAATAAATCTTCAACAAAGGAGGCAAGACTAGACAATAGAGAAAAGACAGTCTCTTCAATAAGTGGTGTTGGGAACACTGGACAGCTACATGTAAGAAAAATGAAATTAGAACATTCTTTAACACCATACACAAAAATAAACTCAAAATGGATTAAAGACCTAAATGTAAGACCGGACACTATAAAACTCTTAGAGGAAAACATAGGCAGAACACTCTTTAACATAAATTGCAGCAATATCTTTTTCAATCCGTCTCTTAGAGTAATGGAAATAAAAACAAAAATAAACAAATGGGACCTAATTAAACTCAAAAGCTTTCGCGCAGTGAAGGAAAACATAAACAAAACAAAAAGACAACCTACAGAATGGGAGAAAATATTTGCAAATGATGTGACTGACAAGAGATTAATCTCCAAAATTTACAAACAGCTTATGCAGCTCAATATCAAAAAAACAAACAACTCAATCAAAATATGGGCAGAAGACCTAAATAGACATTTTCCCAAAGAAGACATACAGATGGCCAACAGGCACATGAAAAGATGCTCCACATCACTAATTATTAGAGAAATCCAAATCAGAACTACGATGAGGTATCACCTTACACCACTCAGAATGGCTATCATCAAAAAATCTACAAACAGTAAGTGCTGGAGAGGGTGTGGAGAAAAGGGAACCCTCCTACACTGTTGGTGGGAATGTATATTGGTACAGCCTCTATGGAGAACTGTATTAGTTCCTTAAGAAACCAAAAATAGAACTACTATATGATCCAGCAATCCCACTCCTGGGCATATATCTGGAGAAAAACATGGCTCGCAAGGATACATGCATCCCAACGTTCGTTACCGTGCTGTTTACAATAGCCAAGACATGGAAGCAACCTAAATGTCCATTGACAGACAAATGGATAAAGAAGATGTGGTACATATATATATACAATGGAATATTACTCAGCCATTAAAAAGAATGAAATAATGCCATTTGCAGCAACATGGATGGACCTAGAGATTATCATACTAAGTGAAGTAAGTCAAAGACAAATATATGATATGCAGAATCTTAAAAAAAATGATACAAATGAATTTGTTTAAAAAACAGAAGCAAACTCACAGACTTAGAGAACGAACTTATGGTTACCAGGGGCGAAGAGGTGGGGGGAGGGACAGATTGGGAGTTTGGGATTGACATATACACACTGCTGTATTTAAAATAGATAACCAACAAGCACCTACTGTATAGCACAGGGAACTCCATTCAATATTCTGTAATAACCTAAATGGGAAAAGACTTTGAAAAAGAATAGATACATGTATATGTATAACCAAGTCAGTTTGCTGTACACTGGAAACTAATACAACATTGTTAATCAACTATAGTCCAATATAAAATTAGAAATTAGAAAAAAAGAAAAAAAAAAGTGAATAGAGAATCCTTGAAAAAACAGATCTTAGAAATATGAGTTCTGCAAGAGCTTTGATAGATCAAATCGTAGCATTTATATCAACCCATACCCTATCTTAATGTGTGTACTTGGGTACAAGCAAAAATTTCGGTAAGAACCTCCCAGTAAGATCACTGAAATTTGATGTTTGTAGGGCAAATACTATATACAAAGAAGACGACATTTTAATGTAATTTATTTGAAATGCTTCCAGAGAAGTTTAAGGCCATTATACAAAAACATTCATTTCATGAAAACATTCATTGACTTTCTTCCCATAGGCCAGCCCTTGACAGACCTCTTTTCTCAACACGCTGGCCAAAGTGGCCGATGGCTCCTGCAAAGAATGATTCATTCTTTTCCCCACCATCAAACAACTTTTCTCGGCTTTTCTCCGCTTCTGTCTGCAGCAGATTCATTCAGTCGCTAAATCAATAACAACTTGAGTTGTTGTTTTAAATAAACTTGTAATAGAAAAAAGATTCACTGTGTTTAAAATCTATAAATACAGAAATATGTTTTACAGGGTAAAATGGACCACAACATTTTATTTTGAAAAATAAGTACTATAGCTTGTTTTTATATTGATAAATCTTGTCACACAGCTTCTTTGAATGCACATGATAGACGTACATAATAAAATGACAACATAGTATTTACTGCTTTCCTTTGTGTAAACTTGAAAGACAGATTTAAAAAAAAAAAGAAAAGAAAACTTTTTTGGCAATAATTTAGAATCATTACTACTAGTGCTGGTGTGGGTACAATTTTGCACAAGTCATCTTTAATATTTACACTCGCAGGGAGATTTTCTGTGTATTAACTTTTTTTAAAGGTCTGCGACTCACCCTGCATTGTAAATCAAGTCTGGCAAAGAGGTTTATTAGTTTGGATAACTGATCCTAATTAATGATAGAGTTAATTAAGTCGGCCTCTGGAGAATGTAATTATGATTCTGATCCAGCACAGAGCCAGAGATGGCAAATGATGACCCAAAAGTGGGGCAGGGAAACCCAAGGCTCTGGCCTTTCCCAGACGGACACTGGACCTTACTTTTCTCTTTTAATGCTTCCCACATAAGGTCACAATGGAGCACTTCTTCCAAATTCTTTTTCTCACGTTTCCATAAACAGAGTCACTGACTGAGCCGCAGTCCCTTTTCCTCATCTCTTCATTCATGCTCTAAAACACGAGTAGGCCTAAGCAGATGAAACAAAGAGAAGATGGGTCTTTTTGCTATCCTGCCAGGTTTTCCCAGGCCCTTTGAGTTATATTATGATATTTTAGGCTAGAAATGGCTCTTTAAGGCCAGCCAGCATCCATGGCAGAGACCTCCTGATGCAATGCACATTTCAGTTCAAGATTCAGAGCTGACAGCGGTTTTTGCGTTGATCCTTTTAAGGTCAGGCTCTTATTTCATGTCCTAATAGATTATTGCATCAAATTTGTACTGGATGAAATTGCAAGGTCAAGACAGTGCTTCTTCCTTTGCAAAATTAAACCTTCAGAATTCCCAGGGATGTTTTCATGCTTTGTGGTTGGATGACATTGAACCAATTTGACTTGAAATATTGATCTTTCCCGTTTCTCCTTCAAATGCCATCATGATACACAAGTAACTTCCTCATGCCCTGTTTTCAAGGCTCTTTAAATTTCATGCCTTCAGCTACCCTGTCAAAGAGCCAGAAAAGCACTAGAGAAACATGGAAGGACCCTTTAATCTACATGAAACAGTAGTTTAGAGATTGTTTTCTTTCTGTTTTTTAAAATCCAGCAGGACAAGTGAAAGTAACTTGTTCAAGTACTTCTCCATCCATCCAGACACTTGTGAAATACAATACAGGGTAACAGTTGCCACAGATTCCAGCTGACACAGACTGGCAGTTACAGTACTAGGGACAAAAAAGTACAGACAGGACTGGGTCAACACAGTCACAAAAGTATTAAAAAGTGCTTCTCCAAACCGTTCCATGTGTGGAATGCAAATACTGTACAGGTAAGACACAGGGCTACTTCCAGGAAGTACATGCTTCTGTCAGACGTTGCTTTCAACATGCCTGCTATCCCCACAGGAAGAGCCTGTCTGTTCCATGCGTTCACAGTCAAGGCTGACCTCACTTGTGTCCATGCTACAATCCGATTCACTGTCTGATTGGTCCATCTGCTCAAGTTTTGTTTCTCCCTGTGGCTCCCTGCTCCCGGTGGTGGGATCTAGGAACGGTCCCTCGGAGTCAAGGACCCCAGCCTGCCCCGCAGCACACAGAACTGTTTCTTTGGCTTGACGAATACAGTTGAGCCACTGCTGTTTGTTGAAGGTGTCATTGGCTTGTAATGAGTGGGTCTGACTTTGGGATCCATTTTTGAAACTTACTCTGAAGAAGTTTTTAACTAGAAATGAAAAACACATGAAAACAAAGGTCAATGGACAGGTATTTCCTCAGGCCAAAGATTACACATGTGATGACACTAACCCCCAGTACCCACGGCAGAGATTACTAATTGATTACTAAATGTGCCCTACTGATCTAGGAATGGCTCAGCTCCACCCTGCAGCCTCCATCAATCAACAGGTGTTGATACAGGTCTGGCACTCAGTTGCTCTCGGAATCTAGGAAATCAGTACGGAACAACTATGTCTTGTGTTTCAGGGGACCCCAGAGTACTGGGTACCAAACCTGGCTGCATATCAAAATCCCCCAAGAGCATGTTAAAAATACAGATCCCGGGGTCCTACCCTTAGAGATTCAGATTCAGTAGGTCTGATGTGGGCCTGGGAAACTGTAATTTCAACAACTGCCCCAAGCTAGAGCTTTTTCAAGTTTAAGAAGCTCTTTGTAACATCAAACAGGCCCAAGACCCTCCACATGATAGTACTTGTATATTTAGTATCTGATGATTGAGAAGATATGTAGAGACTCTTATAAGTTTGGTTTCATTTTAAAATGAAATGACATTTTAATAATAACTGCAACAGGAGCTCTGTGCATTTATTTTTTAAAATTATTTATTTATTTATATTCTTTTGGCTGTGCCACGTGGCTTATGGGATCTTAATTCCCTGACCAGATACTGAACCCTTGGCAGTGAAAGTGTGGAGTTCTAACCACTGGACCACCAGGGAATTCCTGGAGTTACGTGCATTTAAAAAATGGTAGTGCACAATATGGAAGACATTTGATTTAGTTTAGTAACAACATTAACTGTCATTTAATGGGCCCCGTGTGCCACATGCATGTGGTTCACAGAAGTGTCTGTGCTCAGTCAGTCCCCGTGCACGACCCCTGTAGCCAACAGACTGGCTTCAGATAAATTCAGGCTCCAGTCTTTGCTGTGGCGCAAATGCCTTAACTCCCCTACGTTTCAGTTTCTTTATTTGTAAAATGGGAAAAACAAAGAGAATCTACCTTAGATGGTTATTATGAGGGATAAATATAATAATACATGTAAGTGCTTATACAATGCCTGGCACAT
This sequence comes from Tursiops truncatus, assembly GCF_011762595.2. NCBI lineage: Eukaryota > Metazoa > Chordata > Mammalia > Artiodactyla > Delphinidae > Tursiops > Tursiops truncatus. The sequence continues at coordinate 70,577,644 of NC_047043.1, forward strand.
AGTCAGTACTTGAGAAATGTAAGTACTACTGCTACTACTAGTACTACCACTGGGGCAGAGGGACTGGTGAGTAGGTAAGAGGCAGTATACATGAATTACTTTGACAATATGATGCCAATGTTAACCTAAGAGGCTCAAATGTTACTTGCTCAAAGAAGACCTCCCTGACCATTTCATCTTAAACATACCTCCTATTGCTATCCCTCTCTATTCCCTTACTGGGTTTTAGTTTTCTTAAGGTACCTGGATTATGTATTTGCTTCTCAAATAACCTCTACCTCCTCCATCACAATGTAAGTTCCACAGGGCTTCCAAGGAATTGAATTGTTTGGTTCCCTAGTGTATATCAGTGCCTGGCACAGTGCTTGACACATAGGAGACACTAGATAGATGCTGCTATCTAAGCTTCTTTTGGTTAATTCCTTTGTTTATTAAGTCTCAAGTTAGAGAAGCCCATTAGAGTAATTACAGATAAACCCTCAGCCCAGTTGATCATAGTTATGTCTCTTTAGAGACAAGTCTGCCAGCTTAACTACAAAAACCCACCGTTATACAACTGTAATCACATAGGGACCATCTGGCCTTAAGAATGCTTTTATCCAGTGGAAGGAGTCAGAGTAAGGGAGCTTAAGGGGCACCAGTTATATGCAGACAGGTTAACTTGTAGTGTCTTACTTAATCCTTATAACAATCCTATGAAGTAGGTATGCATGCATCCCCGCTTTGCAGATGGGAAACTAAGGCTCAAAGAGGTTGAGTAAGTTTACACAACCAGTAAGTGATGAAAGAAAACTGGAATGCAGTTTGACTTCAAGGCCATAGCTCTTCTCTTTTCACCAGGCAGCCATTCCCTCCAAACCACCACGACCAAAGACGTTCAACAGGTCAAAATGGACAGCCATCCATACTTCTCTCATTGTTGCTAAACGCCCCACGCAGGGAGCCGCCCAGCCTCACTTCTCCGTCCTGCAGATCTTCCAGCAGGAGGTCCTTCATGGGGATGGGCTGCCGGTACAACTGGTAGCAGAGCTGCTCGTTGTGGGTGACAGCCCGAGTGATCACAAGTACTTCTTGGAACAGGAAAACGTGTAGTTTCTGGAAGAAAAGAATCCACAGGATTCCCCTAAGCAATAATCTAATGAGTAGTTGATAAGTGGACCTCTGTGGATAAGAGGTCCCTAGGTACCAGGTTCACACTGGCCTATGAACTTCTAGGCTCAAATCTACCTCTGGGAGAACAGCAGTTGGGGGTTGGACACATTTCCAGATGCATCCATTGCCTTTCCTATGGGAGCGCCTCCCTAGGGCCCCACTGAAGAAGGCCTTTCTGCCTACAGACACCTGCAGCCAGGTCTGCCAGCTGCAGTGGCGTTCTTCACACTGCAATTCACAACCTGTGCAGACACATACAGCCTTATAGGAACATTTAAAAAAGAAAAGGAGAGAGAGAAACCCCATAGAATGAAGAGGCTAATGAAGGAAAATAAGTTAGTGCTCTCGGGGCTTTGGTTTATTGTATCCAATACAATTCTAAGAGATCACAATGAATAACAGTCCATAAAGGATGAGACGGACATATCAGAGCCTAATATTAACGTTTGCTTCTCAAACCCATAAAACACTTGTTCCTTCAACCACTGAGCTGAGTATCAGCTTCATCCAGGCATCCCAGCTCGGAACACTGCCCATTCCCGAGGAAACCAGAGCATGCTGCTGTAGCCACAAAGAAAGACAATCAAACAAGTTGTCCTTCTCGGTTAAGTTCATAAGAACCTCGGTTCTCTGAAGAGGTTGTGCTTAAAAGGCTGATGATTGATGTGTGTGTTGTTGGCAAAAAAAGAATCTCCAAAATAAAGGCTTGTCTCAAACCACATTATAAAAGCAATTTTGCTGAGTGGAGGTGGGGTAAATTGGCTCCATTCAACTCTAAGTGCCAGACTCTTCCCGCAGCTTGGAAATGCTTAGGAGGTGAAGAGAGACGATCCATGACTTTGCAGCTAGGTTCTGGTTTTCCAGTGGCAATATTTGGGAATGTCAGCCTTAGGGCCTCAAAGAGGAGATCAGAAGAGCAGGGCTGAAAATTCACATTAGAATCTTGATCTGGGGTCGGGGAAGCATATTCAGCATCATCAGATAGTTTTAGATTTGGAAGAAAAGATACTTGTGGGTCATCTACCCGCACCCTGCCACAGACGGATGGATGGACAGACACACACACACATACATACACACATACCAAAAACTGCAGAAACTGAAGCTCAACTAAATGTTGGCTTGTGGACACATAAATGATGACGGCTCTGTATTGGTGTGTGTTTGCGGTGGGGTCAGGTTTGAAGACCGAAAAACAGAGTAAAGCACAAAATAACCAAGTTAAGGGCTTTTTTTTGGTGTGGGTGGTGGGGATGGCAGAAGAGAATATTAAGACTTTTCTTTTGGGGGTTAGGGAGCGGAGGGAGTTAGTCACTGTTTTACATACTAAAAATAATCAGAGATTTTTACACTGTTTCTACTTCTACCACTCTTTCTTTTTGTTTTTTTTTGGGGGGGAAGTAAGGATTTATTATTAAGAACATCAAGCTCCAGGGCATTTTTTTTTTTTACCATATACCTTTAAAAGTGTTTTTTATCCCCCCAAAAATCCTTATCATTTAAAACCAGATATTCAAATTATATAGCTAACATTTTTAGCTAATCAACTCTTCAGCGCTGATCCTAGAAAACCACCTTCAATGGATCTTTGAATAACGGAGATTCAGCCCCTGATACGAGTAGTGTAGTTAGTCACACCTTTAACGTTCAAGCCACAAGTTGTGACGTTTGAAAGAGGTGAGGTCTACTGTCCTGCATCATCAGAATTTGTCGCATTTTCAGTGCTACTGGGTTGCACGTTATCTGCGAGGTTGTGTGCATGCTCAAGAAATAAATCAGTACACTTAATTCCATAGTCAGCAATTTAATTTTTGCTTCCAACAGTTCATTCTCTTCCTTGAGCTGACTCACTCTCTGCAGCGTATCCTGTGCGTTCTGCTTGCTTTTCAACTGGCTCTTTTTCACTGCCATGTTGTTCCTCTCTGCACTGACGATACTCGTCACTGCTGCGATCCATGGGCAAACTCTTTTTGCTCTGCTTGCCTGGAGACACAGCTTTGCCTCCGCCCCCAGGGCCAGTGGGCACCAGCTGAGGAACCTGCTATAAGCCGCTGGCATGAGCCTGAGTATGGATGACACTTATTCCGTTCACGCCCGGGTACTGTTCTGCTGTGATACCTTGCTCATTTGGGCATGCTCCCTTGTCAACACGGAACAATCAGAAATGAGGACAAGGTGATCAATGGTTTGATCTGCCAAGAAATCTTCACACGTACCTGCGCCTCCAGCCTGCCCCTCCCCAAGCGGCCTCCACTCCCAGCGGCCCTGCACGGGGTGGCCTGACCCGACCCAGGCCTTGCGGTCCGCCAGTCCTACTTCTACCGCTCTTCTAGACAAGGTAGGCACTTTGAACTCAGATTGTCTGGGCAACTTTAAAAAATATCCCTGGGCTTCCCTGGTGGCGCAGTGGTTGAGAGTCCACCTGCCGATGCAGGGGACACGGGTTCGTGCCCTGGTCGGGAAGATCCCACATGCCGCGGAGCGGCTGGGCCTGTGTGAGCCATGGCCGCTGAGCCTGCGCGTCTGGAGCCTGTGCTCCGCAACGGGAGAGGCCACAACAGTGAGAGGCCCGCATACCACAAAAAAAAAAAAAAAAAAAAAAAAAATCCTTATTTGTGAATGTTCACTGAGAATTCCTCTTCTTAGTCGCAGCTCCTTCCTGCCCTCAAACTGTTGAGATTTTTTTCCTGACTCAGGACTTTATTCATAATGACTTTTTTTCCGCTCCGCGGCATGTGGGATCTTTCCGGACTGGGGCATGAACCTGTGTCCCCTGCATCGGCAGGCGGACTCTCAACCACTGCGCCACCAGGGAAGCCCCATAATGACTTTTACAATTCTACTGGGAACAAACAAACAAACAAAAACAAATCCCCTCACCCCAACTAAAATCTTTGTTCTCAAAAATCTATCTGCCTGAAACATGAAGTAGATAGAGTTCATCCTTAATGCCCTGGGCACATCCAGCAAGAGGGTCTCAGTCCCTGACTGATGGACAGAAACAGAACAGGCCCTCATTCTGTGGGGTGATGCATCTTCCTATTTTCCACAGGGCTTCTGAGAAAGAATGTTCAAGCAGCCAGAGCAACAGCCATTAGAAATCTACCAGTGCTTTTCAGATATCAGCAAAAAGCAGAATGCAGCTGTCTGGCAATCAGTAACTCCCTAGTCAAACAGAAACACTTCTTCAAGCAGCGGCCTGTGACAGGTCTCAAAACCTTTGTTGCAACATCAGCTGATTAGATCTACAGCAGCACTGATAATGGGTGCTGTGACATGTCCTCAGTGATTTCAAATAACATTTCCAAGCCTGCCCATAAATGCCACTTTACAGTCCAGGTCAGAAGGGCGTCCCCTGAATCATCAAAGCTTATTAAGAGTTTTCAATCTAGTTTTGGCCTTCATTCTACGGGTTGGCTAGATACTGAAGATGAAACACGAAAGAAGTGGAGACTGTCTTTCTCAATGCTGAAATTTAAATATATATTATATATAATAAAGTTTACATATTACATAAAATACATGTTATATATAATATATAAAGATGATATATTAGCATTAATTTCTACTGCTATATATAAAAATAGCCTGGTGAGTTAAATTTTTTTAAAAATAAATTTATTCATTATTTTTTATTTTAGGGTGCATTTGGTCTTTGTAGCTGTGCGCGGGCTTTCTCTAGTTGTGGGGAGCAGGGGCTACTCTTCGTTGCGGTGCGCGGGCTTCTCACTGCGGTGGCTTCTCTTGTTGCAGAGCACGGGCTCTAGGCACGTGGGCTTTAGTAGTTGTGACACGTGGGCTCAGTAGTTGTGGTTCGCGGGCTCTAGAGCACAAGCTCAGTAGTTGTGGCGCATGGGCTTAGTTGCTCCACGGCATGTGGGATCTTCCTGGACCAGGGCACCAACCCGTGTCCCCTGCATTGGCAGGTGGATTCTTAACCACTATGCCACCAGGGAAGTCCCTGAGTTGAATGAATTTTGAACTCTCATGTAATTTAAATCCATTTTTCTTTCATGTAAGCATTTATTCACCTACTCATTCACTCACGTATTCACCTAACATTATTAAGTGCCTTAGTATGTGCCAGGTCCCAAGATGGCGCTAGGGATTGACAAGGCACAGTCTCCACCCTAAAAGAGTGTGGTAAAATGGAAGATATTGACAGACAGATGGAGAATTACAACCCACTGTAGTAAGCCCTCCAGGGGAGATTTGTACAAGTTGCTATGATAGGAGAAGAGAAACAATTTCAGTACCTGCTGAGGAATAAAAGCCAGGAAATGGAATATCTACAGGTCAGAGCTAGATATACAGCTGATGGGAGGGTAGATTATTATTAAAAAAACCCAAAAACTGGTCTCAAAATGTCAGTCTGTGGATAGGTACAAATTCATGAGAAAGAATGATTTCTCATAAAGCTAAATGAATTCGATTAAAGAGCTATCTGTTTTTCTGAGATCATATGTTTTTAACATCCTGTTAAAATCACCCATTACTTTCTGATATCAAAGTGGGAGGAGATGGTAACTGTTTTGTATTTGCTTTTTTTTTTTTTAAATTTATTTTATTTATTTTTGGCTGTGTTGGGTCTTTGTTGCTGTGCACAGGCTTTTCTCTAGTTGCGGCAAGCAGGGGCTGCTTTTTATTGTGGTGCGCAGGCTTCTCACTGCGGTGGCTTCTCTTGTGGAGCACAGGCTCCAGGTGTGCGGGCTTCAGTAGTTGTGGCATGCGGGATCAGTAGTTGCGGTTCAAGGGCTCTAGAGCACAGGCTCAGTAGTTGTGGCACACGGGCTTAGTTGCTCCACGGCATGTGGGATCTTCCTGGACCAGGGCTCGAACCCGTGTCCCCCTGCATTGGCAGGTGGATTCTTAACCAATGCACCACCAGGGAAGCCATGTATTTGTTTTCAAAGGTCATGACCGAACAAAAGAAAAAGCTGGCAACTCTATGTTGGTTTCCAAAATTTTTCTGAATATATACTGGTCATGAAATTTAAGATATATATATATAATAAAATATAAAAATATATTTAAAAACTATATGATCCTATGATATAAAAGACACTGGGAAAGCAACTTTTGTCTAAAACATGTGACCCTGGTTAGGGAAGGCATAGTAACAGGAGGCTCAGTATCAAGTGGATTAAGTATTTGGGGAGGCCCAGGATGAGATTACTGAAGGAGAGTAACTACTCACCACACCCCTGTTGTTCTTCAGTTCGCCATGACAACACAGCACCTTTGAGCTGTCAATCAGGGAGTCTTTCTGGCCTTCCTCCAAGTAAAGAAGTCGCTCTTTATAATAACGGCATTCAGATTCTCCAGTCTTGGTGTTGATTTCTGCCACGATTCCCTGAATGATGTTTATCTGTGAAAACAAAAAGAAAGTATGGGGAAAGTTAGCAAACCATTCACACCAACAAGGCCCAGGTACTCAGCCTAGAAAGTCACTAAGATACACTTGGATCTAATTCTGAGATCATGTTATCTAAGTTGCTGCTTTGGGAAAAGGGAAAAATAAATAAATGCTTTTAATATACTGTATCTATCCACCCAAACACCATCTATACATGTACACATATAAATACATACAACATATATTCATTTGTATACACACACATATTTGTATTATATATAAAACTAATGTTGATGCATAATTTTATGAGTGAAAGAGATATGAGGTATTGATTTCAATGTGCAGGACTTATAATCACTAAGCTCTATATTGCACATTTCTTAAAACATGCTCACAATGTTGAAAATGTAGGCATTCAAAAAATGTGGCCAAGGAGAGGAAAAGTAGAATGTAATAGTCTAGAAAAGGGATTGGGTTGTCCTTGGGGATTTGAAACCCAGTTTCAAGGTCTCTCTACATGCACTTAATCTAACCTACAAACAATATTTGCAAATTGGGTGTGAATAAATGGTTTGAGTATCTTTTTAGTGACAAAACATAAATGATTTATGAAAGACAGAACTAGGAATGGAAACAAAGGACACTAGGAGTAAGAATGAGGACAATTTGTCTATATACACTCAGGCCCAAACCTACAGCACACGTGAGTAAATTAGGGGTAGAGGGATTTCAAAGCAATGGTGGATGCATTATTGTTTTTGTTTTTTTGCTGCTTTTGGCCAGGCCGCTCGGCTTGTGGGATCTTAGTTCCCTGACCAGGGACTGAACCCAGGTCCTCTGAAAGTGAGGAGTCCTAACCACTGGACCACCAGGGAATTCCCTGCATTATTGTTGAATTCAAAATGAAGCAAAATACAACAACAAGAGTACAACACTGAGACATGTTCAGTAAGCATTTATTCCAATGTAGTGTTGTTCTATAACATGAACAATACATCTAAAAGTTAGAAAATTCTAGAAAACAAAGGAGCAAGAAATTAGTTGAGTAGAAACTCAGTGACACCAATCCAAGGCAAAGTAATGACTTCTTCACCAGAATCCTCTGTCCCCTAATAGTGAAAAGACCAACAGTCCCATCTTTCTTGTGCTGGTATTAACGGAAAAGAACGTAACAGATGAGAAATGTCAGTAAGGCCTCTTCTTGGTCACATTTACTTAATGGAAAAACAAACCAGTCTCTGAAAAGCAAGGTTTTAAGAGGCTTTTACTCAGTGAAAAGCTACCAGACCTTGTGTTCAAGTGGTAGTGAATTCTAAGATTGTTAAATGATCATTTTTCACTTGCCTTCTGCCCAAAGCAACTGGATAAAAACTTCTACCCAGAAAAAAAGAAAAAAAAAAAAATACAGGGCTTCCCTGGTGGCGCAGTAGTTGAGAGTCCGCCTGCCGATGCAGGGGACAGGGGTTTGTGCCCTGGTCTGGGAGGATCCCACATGCTGTGGAGCGGCTGGGCCCGTAGGCCATGGCCGCTGAGCCTGTGCGTCTGGAGCCTGTGCTCCACAACGGGAGAGGCCGCAACAGTGAGAGGCCTGCGTACTGCAAAAAAAAAACCCAAAAAACAAAAAAACACCTTCTACCCAGTTATAACCTTGGCATTTCCACGCAAGTTTGATAGAAGATCTTACAGCTTTGAGCTGAAGTCTGGTGACTGCATCTTATGGACAGAGGCATAATCTCTACACCTTTGTAGCTACTAAGAGTTTCAAAGATCATTTATTTACTCTTTTCTCTATTTCCTGAATTTGGATGGTAGCACTACTTTGATAATTTAAAAAAAAACATTATTTTTAAAAATACAGGCTCTTTATGGCATAAAAGAATTTTTTTGGTCTTTGATGTCAACCTAATGTTTAATATAAGTCCTGTGAAATTAATCTGAGTTTCACTAACACACAAAAAGTAATAAATGGAACACTTTGGTGCACAAACTTTGTTTCTTTTCTCCCCCTTTTGTTTTTCAAAGATGACTAATTATTTATTGTTACTTTCAAAAACAAACAAACTGGGCTTCCCTGGTGGCGCAGCGGTTGGAAGTCCGCTCGCCGAAGCAGGGGACACAGGTTCATGCCCCGGTCTGGGAAGATCCCATATGCCGCGGAGTGGCTGGGCCCGTGGGCCATGGCCACTGAGCCTGCGCATCCGGAGCCTGTGCTCCGCGACGGGAGAGGCCGCAGCAGTGAGAGGCCCACGTACCCCAAAAAACAAAAACAAAACAAAAAAAACAAACAAGAAATTTCACAGACTATTCTAAAGCTATGACTCATCCTTCAAATAAGTTCAATTAATGCTTGTTGAGCATCTGTTCAGTGTCAGACTGGGTGGTGTCATTCAAAGAAGTGAGACAGGGTTGCCGCCCTCAAGAAGCTTAAAATATATGGGAGGTATCTGAGCAATTGTTTTATGTCTACCTTATCTTTCTACTTTACTACATTTTTCATATGTAGTGAAATCCATACTTTGTCCTTGTTTTTAATAATTAAAAATTTTTTTTCATTTATTTTTTGGCTGTGTTGGGTTTCGTTGCTGCGTGTGGACTTTCTCTAGTTGCTGCGAGCAGGGGCTACTCTGTTGCGGTGCCTGGGCTTCTCATTGCAGTGGCTTCTCTTGTTGCAGAGCACGGGCTCTAGAGCACGCGGGCTTCAGTAGATGCGGTGCGTGGGCTCAGTAGTTGCAGCACACAGGCTCTAGAGCACAGGCTCGGTAGTTGTGGTGCATGGGCTTAGTTGCTCCAAGGCATGTGGCATCTTCCTGGACCAGGGATCAAATGCGTGTCCCCTGCATTGGGAGGTAGATTCTTAACCACTGAGCCACCAGGGAAGTCTCTCCTTGCTTTTAAAGACCTTTGTGGGGCTTCCCATGCACCTAGAGCCCGTGCTCTGCAACAAGACAAGCCACCACGAGAAGCCCGCACACCGCAATGAACATAGCCCCTGCTCGCCGCAACTAGAGAAAGCACACGTATAGCAACGAAGACCCAACGCAGCCAAAAGCAACAACAACAGCAACAAAAAAAAACACCTTTGCATTAATTGCTGTGGTTCATCTTATCTGCTATTACTAGGTGTACCCGGGCAGCTGGAATTAATCAGTACTTGAGTCAATTTTCTGAATTTCCTGCAAGTATCCAGGAAACCAGAAGGAACATGTACTATAAGCATAAAGATATGTTCATTTCCTAATTTAACTCAGGAACTGAACAGCAGGCATTTCACGTGAAGATTAATAAACTCAAAAGCCACGGTGGTTCCTTAGGCAGCTATGACTACTCTCAAATGCTGCTTTTCTCTCAGGTGTTTGAAAAAATAAAAAGAGACAAAAGAATGGAAACAATTGTTGTTATTCCATATTCTATGTCTATATTTATCATAGTAACTCAAGGTTTGCTTTCATTTATTGAAAATATTATTTTGTATTTATATTGACCTGTATACCATGAACTAATCCACCTGCATACCATGTCTAATCTCTCTGCACTGCTTCTTGAGAGGAATTTATTTTGCAGAATTGCAGAGAGGAATAAAGTTACATATAGCAGATTGCCAATAGCAAACAGTCATGGTAGTTGTGCATTTAAATTAAATTTATTGTTGCATCTCTCATTTGGGTTCAAACTGAAGGGCAGGAGCTGGTAAAGGAAGATGATAAAAGATACCCATAACAGAACAGGGATTAAACCCACACATGCTGGAATCGTCATCCTCAAAGTAGAATCTGAAGGTCCTGTCTGTCTAGTCCCTTGTGCAGTAATATCATCTACTTGTCGGCTCCCGATATGGACCAAGAATAGCAGCCTTCACTGCTGTTGCATCAAAAGCTGGACTGTGCTTCCCATTGATTCCAGTGATATTTCTTTAAGGAATTGGAACAGTGGCAGGCAGAGGGAAGAGATGGTCTGCAGGATCATTTTCTGGCTGAAACAATCCTTAGAATTTAAAACATTAAACAACCAGATCTGGAATATATGAATATCCAAAGTTCTATTTTAAGATGTTCTCTTTGTGGGGAAATTTCTATCAAGCCTCCAAAATACTATTAAGAAATTCTGATACAGATGTGATAGTTTACCCACTACATTAAAAGCAAGACCTTTCTTTAGATCTAATCATAAGACTGAATGCTTGGTGCAGAAGCAATTTACTTAAGAGTTCCCTGATTTTTCCCTTTTCACAGGTGGAAAATTTATTCAGGGCACATATAAGTCAAGCTACATTGGTACTGTGGATTTTATGGTTATCAAACATTCACAATGCACTCAGGAGTACAGGGCTAAATATTTCTGTTCATCTAGGGTAATGCCACAGGGATTTTGAAAAGAAGGGGGAAAAACTGCTGTGCCTATATTGTGTAAATGGGCATTTAGAAGGCTTGCTTTGCAGACATTTTCAAATGCAGGTATACCATGCTTCACACATAAATCTGCCTGAATAACTAGGTGCAGATTCAACTTTCTAAAATGGCATCACATTTTATGCACGAGGGAAACTGGTGCATCCTTTCATATTGCAAACAATCATATTCTTATCTGTTTTTAAATTTAAACTTTAGCTCACTGGGTGTTTTTTTAAAACAAAGCATATTCTTTCATGCTGCATATTAAAAAGAAGAAATCTTTACTGTAAAATTCAGAGCAGGCTTGTTTGCTTCAAAAAAGTAATTATTTAGACTAGTTTGAGCTCCCTGTTGTTCTCATTTCTACAGACCACACACTTGCTGGGATGAAATATGGAGAGGAGGCAATGCTATTCCCAGTAATGAAAACAGGCACGATGAAGTGAGATGGGCTTCATCCCTGGTGTCTGCATCCCCCATCATGCTGGACTGGTAGGCTAGTTGGTAATGTTGGGCCTGCTAGACACATCAAACACCTCTTGAATCAGAAGAGGGTCTTTCCTTGTTCTTCTCTATCCCCACACGGACAACTGGCCCAGCTCTGTACCAGTGAGGCCCCTCCACAAAGCCTGGTGGCTAGACAGCTCTCTGCAAATCCAAAGGCAACAGGGGCTTAAAGAAGTAGCCAGGCTTTCAGCTCCATAGGATCATAAAGAAGTGGAAAAGTCATAAGATTTGCAGTCTACACTGACAAGGTTCAAATATCAACTCCATTACTTGCTGGCCCTGGACTTGGGTGAGTTATTTAACACCCCCAAGCCTGATCTGGAAAAGGAAAATGGCCCTAACATGAACAGGTACCTCACAGGTTATTATGAGGATTAAATGAGATACATAACCCACAAGGCAATTACATAAAGTTGATTTACTAGATGTTCACTCTACATGTCAGCAGGTGTTACTATTATTATTGCTGTTGTTGTTACTACTTACTATTAAGTAAGTTAAGTCTTTCTCTGGGAAGAGATAGGCAGTTTGCTCCACAGGCTCAAGGCTTCTGATTTTCTAATCACCTTTGCATATCACCTTCTGTTATTGTCCCAGATCCAGGCAGGGAATGAGCTCTTTGAACTGGTCTCTTAGCCTCCATACCCACTGCTGACTCCCTAAGCAGGTTGCCAAGACCGCACATCTGGACCACCGCAGCATCCTCCCAGCTTGCTTCCCTGTCCCTAGTCTCCTCTGTCCCCTGTCCTACAGATGAAGAGTAACATGTCCAAGATTACACAGCTGGTCAGTGATGGAGCTGGGATTTGAACGTTGAATCTAAGCTACTTAAAAAACAAAAGCACAACAAAGGAAAAATGTCTCAAATTGATATTTAAAACCCTCTATAACCAATGTGAACCACCATCCTCTGCCCCTTCTCCTGCTGCTTTCTGAGTATCGTCAACCCCAGGCAGACTGATCCATGGCATTCCCTGGCATGACCTGTCCTGTCCTTTCTTCACACCTTTGCCCAGGCAATTTGCTCCTTGGGCCTGTCATCTCCTGTGCCCTGCCCCGCAGAGCACCACAATCAGAACTGAGCTCTCTGGGCAGAATGCTCACGTTCACCACAGTCTCACAATATGGACCCCATTTTTCCTGGTCTTCTATTGCTGCTACGGAAGAATCCGTATTTCCCAAACCACCCAGCCCCATACTCAGTACAGTTGCTGGGGAGTAGGTTTGACTAGTCTGCATGTTTCAATCTGGGGCCAAGGAGAGCTGGGTCTTAAATGGGTGTTGACTTCACAAATGGGCTTTGGTAAAAGGTAAAAGGCAACTCTCATTTGCTAACTAAACAAAGCTATTCAATTTAAAATCTCCACAGAGATCTTCACCCTCACAATCAGCAACTGTAACAAACAGATTATAGAGTCACCTATATAGAATCAAGAAATTTTAGAATTAAAGGGACTTTAGAGTGCATTTCATGTAAATACTGTACTTTATAGATTATGAATAGTGCTGATTTGCAAAATCAAAACATGGTTAATGTCAGAACCAAGCCTGGAACCCAAGATTCCTGAGTCCTGGTACCCAGGGACCCTTCATCTTCTAGCCACTGGGGAAAACAATAAGGGAAGACAGAAAGAAACAAACTCACAGCTTCTTCCAGGTGCTGCTGATCCGGATTATCATTTGGTGTGTGCCTCAAGATTTCTCGAAGAAGCAGAGGGTATTTCACCAGACGGCTCCTTGGAATATCAAGGAAATTCCAGAGATCTAGTTTGCGGCTAAAGGGGGATTCTAAGCATCGCTGCAGGAAATCTTGGACTCGGTGATCTTGTTTTTTGTGGTCCAGCAGAGCTTTGGCAGCTACTTGATTGCTGCAGTAGCTGTCATAGGAGCTGAGACAAGGCAGCTAAGGAAGGAACATTAACAGAGGGTTGGAGCATTAAAATAATTGTGCTCTGAAGCTACATGCTAACATCACTCATTGGGACTGAACAAAACCTAACTGGTCTCCAGGCCTGGCCAACATTCCTTTATCTAGATGGCTGAAGGAGACAGAAATGGAATCTTTAAAATGGCAGGCAACGGAGAGTTCTTTAAGCTCCTGCTTGCTTGCACAAAGTTATTTTCTTAGTGGCATGTTTAATTTCTTGATTGTTAACACCTCAATAATTTGTTTGCATTTCTGCCAATCTAAGCTAGACACAAAAGAACTGGAATTACTGTATATGCACACAATTCAGAATTTTCCTAAACTGGAATTATTGCATATGCATACAGAATTGTCCTAAACTTTCAAAAGTATCTGGTGAGAGGAAAGTCTCCTATATTTTTTTAAACACGGGTTCTTTTAGAATTATTAATAAGAAACTAATCTAGAAGACTTAGTGGCTCAAAAAGAAAGGAGTCAGACTCCACAGCCCAGCCCTTTGCATGGCCCAGTGCAAGCACCTCTACATCAGTTTTAAGGTACCTGATTCCAAGGCGGACCAAATATAAAGAACTCCAAGAAGTTAAAGCAAAAGTATAATTACTAAAAAATTAGATGCAGAAAGCATTTAGAAACATCTTTTAAATTAGTTCTGACAGGCCAGAATGATTCTTGGCTATA